>NW_022196912.1:106442836-106502718 GCF_008632895.1 Mastomys coucha | reverse complement strand
CTCTCTCTCTCTCTCTCTCTCTCTCTCTCTCTCTCTCTCTCTCTCTCTCCCTCTCCCTCTGTCTCTGTCTCTCTGTCTCTCTCTCTCTCTCTCTCTCTCTCTTTCTCTCTTTCTCTCTCTCATCAATTGTACCTCCCTTCATAAGATGAGAAGCCTCTGTCACATGTTCCCACCCACATAATTTTCTCCGTCAATATTAGATACTGTACACAGACATCTCTGAAACTATGAGCTAAAACAATTCCACCCTTGATTTTTTCCCTATTCCATATTTGCTCCAGTAGTGGAAATGGGGATAATATAATAATTTCATCATTTTAGAAATGTCAATTAAATTCAACCACACAGCACTTACCTTTTTAGGATTGCCTTTTGTTATTTGGCTTAAAGCTGTAGTGATTCATAGGGGTTCTTGAATTATTGGTAGCTTAGTTGTTGTTATTGCTGTTGTTGTTGTTGTTGTTGTCAAACAGCATAATATCATGTGGAAAAATGATAGTTTGCTTAATGCTCAGTCATTTTATAATATCCAAACTGTTTACAAATTGAAGCTCTTATAAATATTGCTATTTTACAAACTTACCTACAGTTTTCTTTTTATTTTGTGTGTGTGTGTGTGTGAGTGTGTGTGTGTGTGTGTGTGTGTGTGTGTGTGTGTGTGTGTGTCTGCATGCCCTTCTGTATAGGTGTCTGTGAAGAGCAGGAGGAGATGCTGGAGGTGCCTTACGGGGCAGTTGTGAGATGTGATAAGAGTTTTTCAAAGGAAACCTTATCTCCCTGCAAGAGCACCAAGCATTCTTAACTACTAAGCTGTCTCCCCAGCCCTGATGTATAGGTGTTTATGTAAATGAAAGCCTTAATTCCTCTGGACTTAATGTTGACTAACACAATTACTGGGTTCTGTAGTTCACTGAATGTTTATTCTCTTAAGAAGTCACATCTTGGAAGTGTGGAAAAGTAATATAGCATTTGTCTAACATGTCAGGTATTAGGTTTAACCCCCAGCACCACAAAAAGGGAAAGAGTCACTAAACTTTTCCTACCTGACACATAAGTGACCTATTTCTCACAGTTGTCAGATCGTTAGATGTCCAGTGTTAGCTCACTGTGGTCTAAATATGCATTGCCTAATGTCTTATGATGGTGAACATCTTTTCATTACTTACTTTTTTTTTCAATGCTTACTTTTTTCCTACATCTTTGAAGAGATACCATGATGAAGGCAAATTAGAAAGCATTTAATTTGGGGGTTGTTTATTATTTCAGAAGGTGAGTCCATAATTATTGTGGCAGGAAGCATTGCATGGTGCTGGAGCAGTAATTATGAGCTTACACCCAGATGTACAAGTTGAAGGTAGACACACACAGGGAAAGGGGATATATGAGGTTTTGAATCTCCATAGCCTACCCCAAGAGATAGACCTCCATAGGCCACACCTCCTAATCCTTCCCAAAACAGTTCTATGAACTATGAGTCAAGCATTCAAAAATACATTAGCCTATTAGGACCATTCTCATTCAAACCACCACCCCATATATATTATCTCTACTGAGATATCTGTTCATGTCTCAATCTAAGTCCTAAATGGATAGGTTTTTCTTTGACTATTTTTATTGGGAATAAGCATTCTTTATTCTAAATATCAGTACACAACAGAATGGAAAGCTGCCAAATACATTTTCACTCAGGCTTCACTTAAGAGGTTTACTTTGTTCAACCCCTGACATGGTTTTTTGTACAGCAAACACTGTTAATATTTTTAAAAATGGAATGCCTTTCTCTTCTCTTTAAGAGCCATGTGTCTCCTGAGAATTCTAAGAAATCTTTGTCAAGCCCTAGCCCTTTCACAAATATTCTCTACTTTTTTCCCTAAGAGTTTCATAGTTTTACATTTAAACTAATGACAAGTGTTAAATTCATTTTGAGTGTAAGATATGATGAGGTGTCTGTCAGAGGATGCTGTGGTGGTGGTTCGTATTAAAAGATGTTCAGTTGCTCTGGCAGCTTTTGTGGACAAGCTATTCTTTCTCCACTGAATTGGCTTACACCCTCAGTAAAATTAAATTGGATATTTTTATACGGTATATATCTGTGTTTGCTATACAGTTCCATTAATGTGAGTGTCTGCCTCTCTACCAGTAATAGTATAGGCTTAGTTCTATAGTTAAGGTTTGAAGTTGCAAATATCAATTCTTGTCATCCTTCTCTTTCAATATTGATTTTACTTATTTGTAGTGCTTTTGGCTTTTGATAAATATTTAAGGAAATTATTTACCATATCTTCACATCTCTTAGGGTTTTGATTAAAAAAAAAAACACTTCATGTATGTGTCAAGTTGAAGAAACTTGGCATCTTCCTGTATTGTTCTTTGTGATTTGTATTCCTAAGATAAACACCAGGACCAAATGCATTTGAGGAGGACGGTGTTTGGTTCAGTTCATAGGTTATAGTTCTTCACTGCAGGAAGTCAGGTCAGAAACTAAAGATGAGAATATAAAGGCGGGAACTGAACCAGAGACCATGAAGAAATGCTGCTTCCTAGCTTCCTCTCAGTGGCTTGCTCACTCTGCTGCTCTACCTTAGTTCAGGACTACCTGCCCAGGAGTGGTACCACCTACACTGTCCTGGACCCACCCCATCAGTCACTGACCAAGAAAATTCTCTCTCAGACACGCAATCTGTTGAAGGCACCTCCTCGGTTAAGGTTCCCTTTTCCCAAAGAACTCTAATTTTGTCTTGTCAACAAAGAATAATGAACACATGTCAATATTTCATCTCTGTTAAATGGGCTTGTCACTGCATTTATTTATAGTTTCTGTGTTGGTTAATGCTTAACTTCCTACCTTGTCTTCCCTCAGGTAGAGACTGAGATCAAGATGTGTAAGTAACATAACTCCTTCCCTTCCTAAGTTGCTTCTGGACATGGTCTGCTGAATGAATTAACCCATCCTCTTTCAATTCAAGTTTGCTCAGATTCTTGGGACACATAAAAAATAAAGTCATAAAACACCATGATCAAGGCAACTTATATAAGGAAGAGTTTAGCAGGTTATGGCCCTGGAGAGTTAAGAGTCTTTCTTGGTGGAGAGTGGCAGACATGGCAGCTGGAATAGCAAGCAAAAAGTTCCTATCTTATACTCAATCATTAAGCAGGTATCCATTGGTTGATCACACTTAACAATATTTCTGTCTCCTTGCTAATTTTATGTTTGATTGTACTCTGAGTTACTGAAAGTTATGCTGCAATCTCTGTCTATAGCTTAGTGCATCTGTTGGGCTTCCAATTCTTTCACCCCTAGTTCACATATTCACACACTGTATAGTTTTATCCTTAGAGTTACAACACACTTGTTTAATATTTTTATGTCTTCTTGGGAAATTGATCTTTTTTATTACTGTGCAATGCAATTTTTGTTTCCAGTAGTTTTTATTATTGTTCAAAAGCCTCTTTTAGTTAATGCTAATAAATTTATTATTTGGAGGGGTTACTATTCATATAATCCACCATGTTTTGTTATTTTGCTTTTATTTTTTTTTTAAAGATTTATTTATTTATTATATGTAAGTACACTGTAGCTATCTTCAGATGCACCAGAAGAGGGTGTCAGATCTCATTACGGGTGGTTGTGAGCCACCATGTGGTTGCTGGGATTTGAACTCATGACCTTCCAAAGAGCAGTCAGTGCTCTTCCCCACTGAGCCATCTCACCAGCCCGTTATTTTGCTTTTAACCTGTCAATATACTTTTATTTGAGAATACTTATACATTACAAGTTCTTGAGCTATAATTATTCAACCAATCTCATTTCTACCAATTTCACTTTTAATTTGTATATTTAGACCATATGTGTGTCAAAACTGATATTTGTTGGTTTAGTTTAATTTTTCATTTTTTATCTCAGTTTTTCATTAATATTTTTTCCTGACTACTATGGGCTACTTGAACATTTGTATAATTCTCTTTTAAGTGATGGATAGTGGTTTTTCAATCTAACTCAGTACATATATTTTTCTGTTTTGTATATGTTTATATTATACATATATAGTACATTTATATAAATATATAAAATATCCTACTGGTGTCATCATTTTATCAATTCCTTTTACCTCATTTTTACTCCCAATTACTATATTAGTTTCCTTATAAATTAAAAACTAATACAGAAGTGCTGCAATTTTTGTTTCACTCTTCAGACCAAATGTTTAAAGAAAAAATACTACTTTGCTCAAACAATATTTTGTTCTAATGTTTTCTTTCTTCCTTATATTATACTTCCTTTCTGTTTATGGAACTTCCTTCTGCCATTTTAGAGTGATCAAAAATACAAATAGTTGTCTAGTGTGTAAGGATGTCCTGATTCCTATTTGTTCCTGAAGTAGATCGTCAGAATATCAGACTCTGGGTTCATGGTGCTTTTCTCATGGTATTGAAAAAGACACAATGCAGCTTTCTACTGGGATCCTTCATTGACCAGAAAAAAAATCTATTACTCTTGCTGTCTGTCTATAACATAGGAGAGGGTACTCTATCATAACTTTGGCTTCTGTATCTTTAGTTTTTAAAGAAGTTTTTATGAGGTGGCTTCCCATGGATTTTTTTTTAGATTTATTGTGATTGGTTTGTATTTAGTTTCTTATTACATAATTAGTGTGTGTGTGTGTGAGAGAGAGAGAGACAGAGACAGAGACAGAGACAGAGACAGAGACAGAGACAGAATGAGAGAGAAAGCATGTGAAGGTCAGAAGGCAACTTAGGGAAGTTGTTTCTCTCTTTTCGCCATGCACATTCCAGAGAACAAACTCAGGTTGTCAAGTTCATTCAATTTCTTGATGCTAGTTCTATGCAGCTTTCCAAAGTTAGGAAGTATTCAATAATTATTTCTTCAAGATTTTTTTCACTCCTTATCGCTTTCTTCTCTAATTCATAGGCTCTGATAATATGAAAATTAAAACGTCTACTATAGCAATGAGTTCCTAAGGTTCTGTTTAACTTACATTATGTGTATCTGTGTATCTGTGAGTCTGTGTATGTCTGTGAGGTTTTCTGCTTATGTCTATGTGTCTATGTGTGTCTGTATTTGTGTGTGTGTGTGAGTGTGTGTGTGTGTCTGTGTGTCCATGTGTGTATGTGTGTGTCCATGTGTGTATGTGTGTGTCTGTGTTTGTTTGTGGGTATCAGTGTGTTCGTGTGTGTGTGTGTGTGTGTGTGTGTGTGTACGTTGGTTGGTTGGTTGGACTACTTTGTTCTGCAGGTTGGGAACATTGTCATTGTCAGCTTCCTGATTATCATTTTCTAAGTCTTCTGCACATTGAGCCCGTCCGTTGAACTTATTCTCATGGTTGCGCTTCTTCCTCTTGCCTTCTCTTTATACCTTTTCTTTCTTTGCTGAGACTATTTTATCATCTATTTCAGCAACCTTATAATTGCTGAAGCATCTTTATGATATCTTCAAAGGCTGGCTCAGAGAACTCTGACATCCCTGTCATTTTAATTATAGACATCATAGATGGTCTTTTCATCAGTTTTACATTTCCCGTCCCTTGGTATGAAGAGTGAGTGACTTTTTGAGACATTTGGGGAACTATGTTACTTTCAGTCTTATTTAACTCTTCTTTCGATCTGCCTTCCACTGGCATCATTCTTCTTGATGAAATGAGAAACTCTGACTCCCAGTCATTCTCCATTGGTATTCTGTGTTTGCTGATGAAAAGACCCTCAATAGTGCTCTTTACTGAGATTCACTGACCCCGGGCTGAGGAAGAAGGTCCTGATTGTTTTGAGATAGTGATATATGTCTTATTTTTCTGTACCTTTGTAGCATCATCCTACCCACTAATCTTTTGGCACTCATGGCTAGAAGTACATGGACACATTTTATGCCTTCCTGTGCTTCCCTTTTGCTAATCCTGCCTGTGACAGAAGGAATGTTTCTGTCATTTTATTTTACAAATGCTGGCATTTCTGAGTTTTTGGCTTCTTTAGTTCTAAGTCCAGTAAAATAAAAAAATAAATAAAATGAAACACACTCATACTATTCTTGACTGAACAGTTCTCTGACCTTCCTCCTGCATTTAAAAATTATCAGATGTTCACATTGTAGTTTTAATCAGAATTTTTTGGGAACATGAGAAAAATGAAAAGGCTTATCTATTGCTCCTTGAGCAAACATTATTTCATGATCGTTTTGTGCTTCCCTTTTTTAAAGGATATTCCCCCAATTTTTAAGTACTAAAAATTAGCCTTTATCATAGAACACTTTAGAACTTCAAAAGATTAATTTTTATGGCCTCAAACAAATCTGTAAGAGGCAGGTACCCTAGTAATATTGGCCCTCATTGTCTAAAAATTCCATGCCCTCAAAGATACATTTTTCTTTACATTACCCCTAGAAGCTAATTCACAAGATTTTCAATGCTCCTCAAACTGTCATGAAAAGACTAAGCTCTACCACTGGATGTAACCTTATAAAAATTATATTATGAAAATCCTGGACATTAGGATTTCTGAACATTAGTATCTCCTTAGGAAGGTGAAAGGAATAGTTTTCCTCCTGACTGTGCTTGCCTTGGTGTCCTGGCCGAGACACAATTCTCTTTACTCCTGAGGAATGACTTCCTACCTTTCTCTCCCCAGAAGTGAGAAATTAGTCAAGGTTCAAAGTGAGCCATTTTTCTTTCACACTTTGTATAACCTGTCTCCCTAGACTCGCCTTCAGCTAAAAATCTCCCCTTCCTCTTCTAGATAGAAAAAAAGCCCAATGTATATCAATGGATGCAGTACCTGGAATTTTTTAAAATTAATTTATCATATCTATGCTCATTCCTATCCTACATAACATAGCATATTACCAAACACATTTACATCAAATTAATGTTGTATGAGATTTAAAAGGTCATGACAATATTTGTGGCATCAATGGCCTAAAATCATTTGGAAAATAAAACATATACTTCCAAAGAAAGTTGAAGTAAAACCACCTGGTGTTAAAATTTCAGGTTAATATATTTCATGTTTAAAAAAAAAAGGGAAAAGGGAAAAACAAGGAACTGTTCTTCCTTTTCCCTTTGATTTTCAAAGAAAGGAGAACTTAAGCCAGAAATTTTAAGTAGTAAGTGGGGATTCTAGAAGAAAAGCCTGTGCCTCTGCACTCTAGTGAGTGGATAGTGATATGGAATTTTATTTTAGCCCATCAACACCTATGAGAAGAATCAAAAGAATGAATTTGGGGCTGGGGATATAGCTCAGTAGGTAAAATGTTAACCACACAAGCAGGAGGACCTGAGTCTGACGCCCAGCAAAATTCAGTATTGTTCATCTATAATCCCAGAGCTAGGCAGGTTGATCCGTTAGGCTTGCTGATTCACCAGCACAGCCAAATTGGTAAGATTTGGCTTTACCGAGAGATTCTCTCTCAAAAACCAAGTTGGACAGCAACTGAGAAAGACACTCGCCATCAACCTCTAACCTTTGCAAATACACACATACACGTGCATGGACACCATCACAAATGTGTGAGCACACAGAAACACACACAGAGACATTTAAAGAGATTAATTAATGAAAAATGAAATCATGAATTTGAAAGAACAAGGAGGGGTTTATTGAAGGGTTTACAGGGATAAGAGGGAAGGGAAATGGCATAATTATATTTTAATCTCAAAATTTTTTAAACTACAATTGAACAACAGTGACAGGAAAAAAGGCACTTAACAATGGCTAGCAAAGTAAATTAAATCACAAATGCAGACGACGTCTCTGAAGATAAGATTAGAGACACTCATTTTATAATGTTGAGAAAGATCTACTATTCTTAACAGGCAACGAGATAAAATTGTTTACTCTTGCTTTAAAGCCTAAAGCTCTACAGTCTGCTGGCTTCTGATTCAATCACTAGTAAGTGATGAACAAGCTAAATTTAAAGTTGCCCAATGAAAGTTTTCTTACAACAGGTACTGAAATATCAAAAAGGCTATAAACAGTGAAATGGTTTCAACTTGAGGAGTATAAGAAAAAGCATTGAGTAATTAGAAAATAAGAAAAGCAGATTAAATGCAGGGGCCATTAAAATGTTTATTTACTACTGGTTTCTCTTTGCCTAGCATCACACACAGTAGATACTTTCTACACACTTACTATGTGACTTTGACAAAATAGTCCTCCTTATAACCAATAGAAATGCATGCCTGCTATTTACTGCTGTCTACAAACAATTGTAGTAAGCCACAAACTGATTTCTTTGTCTTTGTGGTAGTGGTGGTGATGGTGATAGTGATGGAGTTGTTGGTGATGGTGACAGTGATAGTAGTTGTTTCATGCAGGGTCCCAGGTATCCCAGGCTAACCTCATATGCCAAGTGAACTCCTGATTGTCCTTCCTATTCCTCCCTCTAGAGACCTGAGAAAACAGGTGTAGCTCCACACCCAGCTGAAACTCTCTTCTGGTTCCCAATGAAACATCAGCAGTAGAAAAGTGGCCAATTGAATGCCTGTGCATTAATTCCTAAAGTTATCTGTGTCAGTGACACTTATAACAATAACAATGGTTGTTAGTCTGCTGTGTGCCAGATATTTTGCTGTGTGATCTTATTTAATCAACTTTTATAACTCAATCAGATATATACTATCAGGACTCTTGTATCACTAATGAACAAACAGACATTCCAAAAATTTTTCACTTTCTTAAGATTCACACATCAGCAGGACAGAGATGGAATCAGAACCCAGGCTGTCAGTCAAGGACCACCTTCCTTCTCTTGATGCTCTTCTTATGACCAGACATTATTAGAGGATTACTGAAATAGGGATGGAGGCCTGGTAAAGCCAAGGGATTACCTACCCCAGTTTCTGGAATATGAGCTGTCCTGGTCTTACTTCTGATATTCTTTAAAAATGAAGGGAAAAGGGAAGTCAAAGGCAAGAAGTAGAATCATTTTCTTCCTATGTCTTTGATTGAAAGTTCTTTTTTCACCTTTTTATATCTACCTTATGAGTCTAGGAATAAATAGGAAGGGAAAGTTTGAGCCAGGAGGAAGGAGATTTCCTGAAGTGCAGAGGCTGGAGATGGTGAGAACAGCCTGAAAGGGTGTGCTTCCTTCCATCCAGCTCTCGAGTCATATAGAGCAGTATAGTAAAAAATACCCTCAGGACTTTCGTGTTTTTACTCTTTAGACTTATACAAAATATCATTCATTAATACCAAAGAGGCATTTAGATCTTCTATAGTTAAATAAGCACATCAATTAAGACAATCTTAACTCCAAGGAAAAGAATGGTTTTTTTCCTCAGTTTTTTAAGATCTAGTTGAGCTGAGTCATCCTGTAGCATCCCTCTCCCGTGATCCCCATGCTCTGCTTCCCTTCTTGATTTCCACTTCTGGCTGCCACTTCCAAGCTGGAGGAGTTTCGAACTCAGGACAGGTATTCAGCTAGAGGGGAATTGTTCCCTCTGAATAGCTCTAGTCCCATTCAGCATTCATAGAAACCCCTTCCAGAGCATCTCACCTAGACTACAGATTTGCATACCTTTGAATGCTACTACAACATGCATGTCAATCTTACATGACAATCATAGATCAAGAATATACCTTATCTAGTTCCCTCTACCAGATTTTGGAGAGTGGCACTTTTTTAAGGCATTATAAATATTTTTGTCTGTCTATACTGATATCCCAGTTCTATTCTGGCTGTAGTATGTGTATGGGGGGGTCTCGTCTACTTTCTTTTTGTCTCTGTTAAGTTATCCTTTCCACAATAAATATAGAGGTGGAAGATTAGCCAGGAAATCATAGTCATTGCAGATTAATTAAAAGGTGTGTTAATGAAACTGACACAATCTGGGAGTTACTTATAATTAATAATATGAAATATAATGAGGAAGATAAAATAATAACTTGTCACTGAGCTGGCAGAAAAGCAACAAGAGGCAGAAAATAATATGGATAGGGCTTGGGGGGACTATACCTTAGTGGTACAGTGCTTGCTTGCCACTTTCATAACATGTACAATGCCCTAGGTTTGATCCCCAGATTTACAAAAGAATGGCTTGACTTTACTGAAAGCTTTGACCATAAGTGTTTAGTTCTTCAGCTTCCAAACTCTTTTGACTTAAAAAAGCTGAAGATACAGAAACTCACTGTAGGTGGAGACTTTAACCGAATATTTTTTAAAGCTTTAACACTCATCATTGATTCGACCTGAGTCACATCCCAGAACATATGGCATGGTGGAGGTGCATGCCTATAACTTTAGCACAGTGTAGAATAGGCATACAGGTGGATGCTAGGGACTCACTAAGTAACTTAGCATATTCCAACTGAGTAACCAAAACACACAAACACTCATGCACCACACACACACATGTATGCATACATGATTCAAACTTTTATATTCATTGCATTTCTCATAAGTTGTTCATTTATTTAAGAATGTCTGATGAGACACCAACAAGATACAGAGCTGATCTCCCTATAGAAACATCAATTCAAACAACTATCCACATGCAAAACTGCCTTCACAATACCTGCAAAAAGCAATTTAAAGAAAAAAGAAGGAGAAGAATCTGAGAATCACATAACTGGATGCATTGGAGAGGGCAGGACAATGTCTAGCTGAAAAGGCAGTGGAGAAGATAAACGAGATAGTGTTGACACAGGGTGTGGCACATGAAAGCTAATACATGGGACAGTGTTTTTAACAGCTGGGGAAAAGGTGTTTATTTTTAAGTTCTAGTCATGAAATGCAACACCATTAAAAAGGAAAGTAAACTTCAGTAGGAACTTGAGATTTCAGTCATTTTTAAAACCCTGATCAAGGACATGTCCCACCATTAACACTTGGTCAGAGGCTCCCATTAGTAATTAAGGTGACAGTGTGCATATGCATTGTGTAAGACATAGTAAGTCCTGGAAGAAGCCAATCCCCTATCTCTCCCCTGCTAATAAGAAACTAAGAAACACGAAACAACCCCAGATGGTACATGATGTAGTAATGAACAAAGACATTTAAATGGTGTGAATTAAGTTCTACTTTGTGTTTTAATGAGAAACTCACTGCCCAGAACATTTTAATTGTAAACTAGATTCCCCCATGAGACCTTAAACTATTTTATGTTAAATATAAAGCTTTGTTGATCTGGTGTGGGTAACATTGCTCATCACCTAAGCTCAAGGGGATATAATTTTCTTTTCATATTGAGCAATGAATGCATAGCCCTACTAGTTTAATATAAAACTGTATTCCATTTCTCCAAATAATTTATCTTTGTACTTGTATGAAGCTATGTCAAATGAGAATGTGCAAACCAATTTCAGAGATATCAAGTTATTTTCCTGAAATTCTAAGTGAAAATAAACAAGTAGGATAACATTTAACATTTTTTGTGAAATTATTCCAAATGGACATGTAGGGCACTTTCTGAAAGCTCTTTTCTCTGACTATGTGAAGAGGAATATTACTTTGAAATATTTATTTAACCTTCTGGCAGGGTTCAAAGAGACACATCATTGGTGGTATTCATTCATTGGAGCTTGATGCCTGGCTTGGTGGCCAAAGCTGTTTTATGCCTAGAACACATAAAAATCAAATCAAATCAAGGCAGCACAGCACAGGAGGAGGAAGATGGACAGAGACCTGTGTTCCACCATGCCATGTGGCATGGGCAGGGAAAGACACCCACAGACCTGGCTGGCCATAGACATACATGGCCCCTCCTCCTACCACACAGCAGTAAGGGAGGAAAAAGACAGACAGAGACCTGCAGACTGCCATGTCCCCCACAGACCTGTACTATGACTTTGTGTGCTCAGCACAGGTGGACCCCATAGATACACAATTGCCACAACATCATGCAACACAGACAAAAGGTGTCACCCAGTGGCTCACAGCCACATGGCCAGCCTGCAGCAGGAGCCACCACAATGTGTGAGTATGTGGTGGACAGATAGAAGACAAAGTCAAGTGTGGCAGCATGAGTATTATGAAGAGAGATGGAACTGGAGACTTGAGGGTACAGAGGAGAAGCCTGTTGTGAGTAGCCAGCCCCACTATCTAGTGCCACAGTGAGGTCCCAGCCTGCAGTGACACCAAGGGCCATGATTGGGTCCATAGCTCATGTTATCACTAGTGAACATTGGGGACATCCTTGGTTGGGCAACAGCCAGGGTCCACATGGATGTCCAGGGGCTGTGTAGTGACAATTTTTGAAATTTTGGTTCCCTAATCTAAGAATAATAGAAATAGAAGAGGGAGAATATTCCCAGCTCAAAGCCCCAGAAAATATCTTCAACCAAATCATAGAAAAACTTCCCTAACCTAAAGAAAGAGATAGCCATAAATGTATAAGAAGCTCACATAACACCAAATAGAATGTACCAGAAAAGAAAATAACCTGCCATGTAATAATCCAAACACTAAATATACAGAACAAAGAAAGAATATTAAATACCATAAGGGAAAATGGCCAAGTTACATATAAAGATAGACCTATCAGAATTACACCTGGTTTCAAAAGAGACTCTAAATCCTAGAAGATCCTTAGGTGTCATGCAGACCCTAAGAGACCACAGATGTCAGCCCAGGCTGCTAGACACAGCAAAACTATCAATCACTGTAGATAGAGAAACTAAGATAGTCCATGACAAAACCAAACTTAAACAAATCTTTCTACTAATACATCCTTACAGAGTATACTAGAAGGAAAACTCCAACACAAGGAGAGTAACTACAACCAAGAAAACGCAAGAAATTAATTATTATACAGCAAAACCAAAGAAGATAATCACATGCATACACACACACACACACACACACACACACACACACAGAGAGAGAGAGAGAGAGAGAGAGAGAGAGAGAACCACCACCAACATGAAAATAGTAATTAATAGTACTTGTTAATAGTAATTAACAATCACTAGTCATTAATATCATTAATATCTCTCAACACAAATAGATTCCATTCACCAATAAAAATAACACAGGCTAATAGATTGTATATGTAAACAGGAGCAAGCATTCTGCTGCATAGAAGAAACACACCTCAGCAACAAAGATAGATGCTATCTCAGAGTAAAAGCCTGGAAAAAGGTATTCCAAGAAAACAGACCCAAGAAACAAGCTGGAGTAGCCCTTCTATATCTAATAAAATATCCCTTCAACCAAAAATAATCAAAAAACATGGGGAAGGACACATCATACTTATCAAAGGAAAGTCCACCAAGATGACATCTCAATTCTGAACATCTATGCTCCAAATGCAAGGGCACCCACATTTGTAAAAGAAATATTACTAAAGTTCAAATCATACATCAAACTCCACATGATAACAGTGGGGGACTTAAAAACAACCCAATCTCACCAATGGACATGTCATTGAAACAGAAAGTAAGTTGAGAAATAATGAAACTCACAGATGTGATGAACCAAATGAATCTAACCAGTATCTATGGAACTTTTAACCCCCAAACAAAAGAATATACCTTCTTCTTGTCACCTATACTGCTCCTGGGCATATACCCAAAAGATTCTCTACCATACCACAATGACATGTGTTCTAATATGTTCATAGCAGCTTTATTCATAATAGCCAGAAACTTGAAATAAACCAGATGTCCCTCAACCAAAGAATAGTTACAGAAAATGTGGTAGATCTACACAATGGGATACTATTTAGCTTTTAAAAACAAGGACATCATGAATTTTAGAGGCTATGGATGGAACTAGAAAATATCATCCTGAGAGAAGTAACCAAGCCCCAAAAGGACAGGCATGGTACGTACTCACTGATAGTTAATATTCGCCATAAAGTACAGGATACTCATAATACATTCCACAGGCTCAAAGAAACTAAACAAGAAGGAAGCCCTAAACATGAAGGTTTGAATCTCCTTTAGAAGTGGAATAGTCATAGGAGGAAGAGGGAGAAAGGGAGGGAATCGGGTGGGAGAGTCAATGAGGAGGGAATGAAGGAGTCAGTATGAGGTTTGATGGAGAGAGGGCCAAAGATAGCAAGGCAGGAGGAGGGAGAGAAATCTCTGGGAAGTGCCAGAGACCTAATATGATGGAGACTCCCAGGATTCAATGTAATTGGCCTTAGCTGAGACTCATAGCAGTGGGGATATGAAACCTAAAAAGGCCACCTTCTGTAGCCAGGCCAGACCACACAGTCGAGGGATTAAGGACACCAACTCACAGACAAAACTATTGACCCCCAAATCTATCCTGTCTAAAAGACAAAGATGGAGCAGAGACGAATGGAATAGTCAACCATTGATTAACCTAACTTTAGACCCATCCCAAGGCAAGCACCAATCCCTGACACTATTATCAATACTCTGTTATACTTGCAGACAAGATCCAAACCTAACTGTCTTCTGAAACAGCTGACTGAAACAGATGCAGATAACCACAGCCATACAATGGATAGAGTTCAAGGACTCTTATCAAAGAGTTGGGGGAAAGATTCAAGGCAATGAAAGGGATAGGAACTCCACAGGAAGACCAACAGAGTCAACTAGCCTAGGCCATTGGGGACTCCCAGAGACTGAGCCACCAACCAATGAACATTCATGGGCTGGACTAAGGCCCCTGACTAGCATGTAGCAGGTGTGCAGCAAAGGTCTCCATATAAGATTAAAAATGAAGAAATCTCTTTTTTAATAGGAAGAAAGGGAAAAGAGAGAAGAGGCAAGAAGAAGAGAGAGGAAAAGCAAGAGGAACAAAAAAGGAATAGAAACTACACCTCTACAGTTGTGAAAAGTCATCTTTTCAGTAAGCCAGTGTGTGCCAGTTGAATGTAGCCTGCAGGACAAAAGGAACTGTCCAAGAAAAAACAGTGATCTAACATTGCTCTCCTAGGCAGGATGTGGGTAATAACCCTATCTGTTAGGGAGATGATGAAATGTGAGCCAAAGAAAATGAGTTCGTGAACTTGAGATGTTACAGAAAGAAGGAAAGGGAACTATTCAATATCTTAGAACTGCCTAAAGCTTTCTTTTAGCCAAGTTTAATTTCCTCTGTGAAGAATAATTTGCAGATCGTATAGGACATCCACTGTGAGTACAGCCATCCTCCAGTCCATCCACAGCTCAGCGGGGTGAGCATGAGAACAAATTTACCTAGATGTAAGTTCCTTTCTTTAATATTAGAGTTTTCAGGTCTGAACAAGCCTAAGAGGATATCATCAGGCTTTTGTTTATGAAAAACTGATTTTTCTATATTAGAACTAAACTCCCAAACTTACTGATTTGGGGAAGATGCTCTGTGACCTTGGAGATAGTTTCTTCCCCTGCAGTGCCTTTATTTTCCAGTTCCAAAGTCAGACATATGCATCTCAAATCAAGAAACCCATTGTGTAAGTTGGTATTATAAGACATGCATGAGGCTCTAGGTTCATTCCCATCACATGCATACTTTGTACACACACACACACATACACACACACACACAATGACACACAGGTAGTTGCTGGTTGTGTAGGGCTCTTCCAGTCATAAGTATTGGCAAATCAACCCAAGTTTGCTTAAGCAAATAGGAGATTTATTATTGATTGAAGTTCAAGAACAATATGAGCCTTGGACTTCCATTCACTGACTCAGAAGTTCACTGTGCAGTCTTCTCCCCAAAGTTTTTTATTCTCCATGTCTAAATCTTCTCTGGTTGCAGACAGGTTATCTATTTGTACTACAAGATGCCTAACAGAAATGCTAGAACTTATTTTCTTGGTTTCAATTCCAGTTGGAAGGAGCATGTGACTCTGCATCACATTTACCAGCAAAAAGTTATTGTATCTTGCTATTCCATGCAAATAAAATGCTTTTCCTAAACCAAAATGGCATCTTTGTGGGGGGGGATAGTATATGTGATAAAATTTAGTCCCTAATTCTAGAGTAAGTATAGTCTTCTATATGGAGTACTGAGTAAAAACGGCAAGGTAAATAAACTGGAGATTATAATTTAAATTTCATTTTTAATGGTTTTATTCATGTATATAATAGATTTTAGTTTTTCTTACATGCCACTGACTGCTTTATCTCATCTCCCTTGCCTCTTACTCTGAAAACTTTCAATATTCCAAAGTCCCCCTCCTACTTTCATGTCTTTCTTGTGTATATGATGATCCATTGAGTTTAAATAGGGTTAAATGTATGGGCATGGGTGGTATGTATATACAAAAGCATGGGCAATTTATCAATGGGTACATCACTTCAGAAAAGACCTTTCTTGGCCTAGACAGGATTAACTGTCAATAGTCTCTCAAAGAGATGTGAGGTCTCATGATGTCTTCCCTCTTCCATGGTAAGTGGTAATGGATCCAATCTGGTGCAGGTCTTGTGCAAGCAACCATAGCTACAGATAGCATATGAGTGCATCAGCTGGGTTTTATCCCAAATACACTATTTCACAGCAGTCCTCCTGTACCTCTAGCTTTTATAACCCTTCTTCTTACTCTTCCATGATGGCCTTTGAGCTGAGTAAAAGCAATAGGGTGTGTGAACTAGATGTCTCTCTTAGAGAAGAGCCCCATGCCCCAAGTAACTCATTCTCAGTACTTAGCATGTGAGTCACTGTATTGACCACAGTCTACTGAAAAAAAAGAACCATGGTTGATGAGTATTTCTCTGGGTATAAATGCATTTCATTGTAAAAATGTATGAAACTTTCAAGAATAAAGAATAATGATATGAAAATATCCTAAACTGTATGATGGCTTTAACAATATACAAGTTTATTCATAAGTTAAAAGAAGGCAACTTGATAATATGCTTAGTATAATTGCCAAATTCTGTACATCAAAAATAGCATCAATAAAAGTTAAAAAGTTAAAAGTTAAAAAGTTTTTAAGAGTTCAAAACTCTTAAAATCATACAGATGATAATACCTTAAAATCCAGAATGTAAATGAAGACATATACACCAACAATAGGAATGGGGTGAGTCGACTTTAAAGAAGTGCTATATGGAAGCCTCTCCTGGTACAGCATATGTGAATTGGTGAATATGAGACACACATATGAATGTGTCCAGAACCACTAGTTACTGGGAAAATGCATACAAAACTATAACAGATTTTTCTCTATTTACTGCAATTGCTATATGTTTTAACTTGGACAATATAAAAGGTTTCCTTATTACTAAAGGCAATGTATTAATAAAATGACAGAGCCACTGAGAAAAACTATTCAGTGATTTCTCAAAAATTTAAATATAGGATTATCGTATATAAACTAACAATTCCAATTCTATGTAAACACCTCAAACGTCTTAAAAGCAGGAACTCAGATAAATCAGTATTTGATGAATCTGTATACTCACAGTAGTCAAAATGTGGGGAACGCCCACAAGTCTATTAACTGAGTGAAAACACAAACATGCACATTCTAATATCTATTATAGTATAGATTAACCTTCAAAGGTATATGGACTATCAGACGCACCAAGGACATAGTAGGGCTAAGGAGATGGCTTAAGGAAACAACTGGTTGCAACACAAAGAGAGTCTGAGAGTGGATCCCCAAAAACTACATAAAAATCCAGACACTGGAGTTGGTACCCATAATCCCTCACTAGCAAGAA
The DNA here is from genome assembly GCF_008632895.1 of Mastomys coucha. Classification (NCBI taxonomy): domain Eukaryota; kingdom Metazoa; phylum Chordata; class Mammalia; order Rodentia; family Muridae; genus Mastomys; species Mastomys coucha. Next base: position 106,485,147 of record NW_022196912.1, on the reverse strand, counting down.
GAGACAAGGGAGAATCTTTGGCCAGCCAGTCCAGTCTACTCAGTGAGCTCCAGAGTCATTGAAAGACCCTCTTTCAAGAACTAAGGTAAAAAGTGGTAAAGGAAGACAAGTGAGGTTGACCTCTGGCTTCTTTATACATGTACATATACACACATGTACAAACATAAGCAAATAATGTATGAGTCATTATGTGATATCAACATGTACAGAAAATATATCCAATGGTGTAAGAAAGAGCCTGTTTTTTGAGGTACTGTCCTCTGAAAGCTAAAAAATAACCTAAGAATAAACTTATATGCTTTCAAAGCCACCATACAGTTCACAATATTTTCATATCATTATTCTTTATTCATACATTTATACAATGAAGTACAGCCTCTTTGTTTTAGCTGTCTGGCTCCTATACTTACCTGTGACTTTCTTATGTGAGATTACCTTTCTGAACCCCACTTTGTCCTTCATTTGGTTATTGCTGCTGGCTTACGATAATTCTGATTAGCTTGTGGTACTTCAGCAGGTTGGTGTTCATCAGTTGTCTATGATGTCTAGTTCACTCATTAGCACAGTCAGGATCAGTAAGCATCATTAGGGTCATAGACTCCCCATCACACTGCTTTACTTCTATTCCAAATGAACAAATTCATTGCCTTCATGAAATTATGTTCTGCAGGTGGAGGGATACAATAGTCAAGCAAACAGCATCTGCCACAGTTGCAGGGCTGTGACAGAGTAAGTCATGGCACTGGGGAAATCTATGGCTGGGAGAGAGAGGTCCTAGAAACATGGGGAATCTAAGCTGTTATCTGCAATCAGGGCTGTTTGACACCGATAATTCAGTCCACACATTCACATTATCAGCAAACATATTTGTGGACAAGTTATACATTCATTTTTCCTGTGTATTTGCTTGCCTTCATGTCTACCTGCCCTTGAGAAGCTATATAGATATGTGGTTCATATTCAATGATTCTGATTATTATCCCCATCATTACAACTTAGGGTTTTTTGCCTGATTAATTTTTCTCATGTTGCCGGAAATATGAATTAATTAATAAAAGTAGATTTTCATGATAGACATGACCAGTTTCCACCCTTTCCATGCTTTTCCTGGGGCTTATTTCTATTACATTCCAATTTGATTCCAACAAAGCAAACTTCCCTATAACCCCACACCACAAAGGAAAGATTTGAATATTTTTCCTAAGTTAAATATTCCTAGAATATTCTTCTATCTTATTAACCTTACGTAACACTTATCTCTTCAAAATCACAACTTCAACTCTAGTTAGGGCTAGTTAATACATATTGTTCATAGTGCATACTGCTCAATGGCACCTAAAAGGGGATAATGTCAGTTTGGGGAGGCACTGGTATCTACTCTCAGATGGACTCCGGATGTGAATCAACATTCACGGAGAAATGAGCTGCAGACATTGTGAGTAGAGCTGTTTGAGTATAGAACCTTAAGGGAATGGATATAGCAAGGTATTTTGGGAAAAGATCCACTTTAGTTTTATTTAGGGTACAACCACACTCTAACAGAGAGAAACTGGATGAGAAAAAAGAAACCTTCAAATAACCTGAGAGCTAGAATCCTGGACAGGAAACCATGACAACATGGAGGACAAGGAGCTTCAGGATATTGCAAAGAAACCATGGTGAGAAAGTACCTATGGCCACTAATTATAGATGCCCCTCCATCAGAATCTCTTCCCATCCTTCTGAGAGATATGGACCCCTATCTTATCCAACAGTAGTTTACTGGGTTCCAAATGAAGATTCATAAGTAGGTTAAGTCAATCCTAATTCTTTTGCAACCATTTGAAAGCTAATGTATTTTAACAAAAGCTCTTTACTAGAGATAATCTAGCAGAAGCATCTAGGCACAAGCTCAAGAATGCAAGGAAGGAGCTAAGTCTTGGGAAGAGAGATATAACAAGAACAACCTATGTACACTTGGGTTCTAAGTAGCTGATTTGATCATGGCTGGCAGGCAAGAAGACTTCTCTGTTAAAGAAAAACATGATTTCTAAAGGAATTCTATGAACCTCTGCCCTTTGCACACCCAGTATACAATGATGATAATGAGAGGGATCTAAATGAAGGCTTTGATTCTGCTTCCAGCAAAGTACAAAAGGGGGCATCTTCATCTTGTTATCCACCTGTTTTGGAGGGGACCTTATTAACAATGGGAAGCTTTATCCTTCCAAAGCCATGAAGCAATAAATGGTACAGAAGTGAGCAATAAATTACATCTAATTGCACTATCCTATCACATCAGAAACAGGGGCTGCTCCAAATTAATGGGCAGCAAATTTAAAGCAGATATAGGGATATAATTTTCTAAGCAATACTTAATTAGCTTCCAGAAATTGCTACCAAGGGAACTTATCTCAAAACCCTATACTCATTGAGCAAATAGTAACTGCAATCACAGTACACAGTAAAAGAGGCAAGTAAGAGCCCTCCTAGAGCTTGCAACCCAACTTAACTGCTCTCAGACTGTGATCAGAAAGGGTGTCCCATAGTGGCATACGGTGCAGTTGGCTTCTTACTTAATAAAAGTGGCCTATTGCTGTTCCTTTATGGCCAGAGTTATGCTATAGCGAGCCCCTTCACTGCCTCTCTGTAGTCTTGTCAACGATCTGCCTGAGACAGGGGTGGCTCTTTATGTATTTAGTTTAGAACAATATTGAGACCAACCATAAACTTTAGCTGACAATGAAGGATTGGTAATCTTGGTGGAGAAATCCATAGCCTTCTGTTCAATAACCATTTAGGGTGTCATTGCCCTCAATATTAAGCTTTAACCCGTACCAGGGTTGAGAAAGTATAGCACGCACTTGGGAAGACACAACTGCCAGCATGGCCAGTCATCCCTGCCAATGACAAACACAGTACAGTGCATTTTTTCCTCTGCTTGCTCAGTAACTAACAATGGCCTTGAGAGCCCAGCAAACCTGTCATTGCATTCCCGTCTCAGTGCAAGCAACTCGGCATCTAATCCTCCTTTTCTCAGATTCTGGACAGTGTTGCTTAGAACATATAATTATCCTCAGAACATTAAAGGCCTAAAGCCAGCTGGGAAAGTCCTTCCTTCACATTTAAAAAATAATAATAATGTAAAGCTAATTACATTGCAAAAGCAAAAACATGGTAATTAGGATGACCATATATATCTGCCTTCCTGTAATTATTGTTATTCATTTTGGCAACTGGGATTTTAAATATTTGAATTTTATTTTCCAAGTCATAAGTGTGAAAAATGAAATTTATTTATTTTAGCATTGATCACAGAGAATTAATTTTCACCTATTTCTCCACTCTGGTTTGTCTTGTGGTCTCTTTCTCTATCCTCAGAGAGAGAAACAGCTCAAATATATATGTACTTTGCATATAATGCCTTCAAATCATTTCCTTTATATGGCTTTTCTTCTCTCTGATTGCTGAACATCTTTTCCACTCTGAGAGACTCCTGTGATCACACTGGGCCTAGCCAGTTAACTAAGTATATCCTCCACATTTCCAAACCTGTAACTGAATCACATCTGCAATATACCCCATATTAATAAGGTAACATTATTATGTCCTCAATGCCAGGGACTAAAGTGCCATGATTTAGTCTATTACAAATGTTACTATGTAATAAGATGAAAATATCCCACAGATAGATAAATCCAGACAGTATTCACTACAAAAGATAAGCATGTGACTTCTGGTACAGATTTTTTTTGCCCCAGTATCTTAAAAAAGATAGTGATGACTGATGTATTTTTCACCACATTGACATAGAACCCAATAATGAAGTTAAAAACTTCTGGTTTCTTGGGAAAGTCAGTTATGTCAAGTGATGTTTTACTGGGGCACACAGGTAAAAAGGGTGTTTTGCTAAAGCAGACATGTGAAAGAATATTTTCCTGAAGCAGACACAGGTGAAAGGATGTTTTGCTATAGCAAACATGTGAAAGGACACATGATGTTCAGAAAGAATATAAATATGACCCACAGTGGGAGCTTGAGTGTTGGTTTGCTTTGCTCCACCTCGCTATTCATCACCAATGACACACATGTATTGTTTCTCCTTACATTACATTGCTGAGATCCACTTGTGGTTATGCCATAGAGAGAAGTTCTTGTGAGGGTCCTACAGCTTCTCGATGTTTCCATGGCAGTCTCAGGCCTATTGGCAATTGGCTACCCTTGGGCTTTCTTCTGGATTGAACTGCCCTTGCTGGTTCCTGTGTGATGTCTGCCAGGAGAACTGGACTCCAGCTGCTGATTCCTATTTGATGTTTGCTAAGGGACAAAACTGCTAATATCCTGATAATGAAGATTGGACTCACAGCCAAAGAAATATTTCTAAACAGGTCCACTTCCCCTCGTGTCCTAGTAACTTTTCTCTCCAACCATTTCTGGTGGGTAGTGGCTAGAAGAGAGGTTGAACCCTAATTAAAAGTAGGTTGAGAAAAATTTATGCCTATCCAATAGTTCCCAGCCTTTTCAGTGATCAAATCTTCTTCCAATCTCAAAGACCGTTGAATAAATTGGCATTCACTTTAAAGTCATGTGGGCAGTGAAGAGGTGATCTGGATGGACATTGAATATTTGAAATGAATAATGACATTTTAAATTTAACTCAATTCTTTAGACTGTGGCTACATCTGATAAATCAAACTTTAATTCATTTTCAATTAGTTTCTGAAGCAAAGAGTCCTATTGCAAAAGGGCATATACTTTTAGCTCTGACATATAAAGGCCTACACATTGTCCTCCCATTCTTACATGAAAAAAATCTGTAAAAATCCAAGTCACCTGTTTTGCTTAGATGCATAAGGCTGGAAGGTGAAACTGCTCCCCTAAAATCTTAAGAAGGAAAATTGTCCACAGATACACCTGCCTCAACATATGAAGCCCACATGGATCTGAAACCATGACAGATATAAAATAGGAGGAAGGGGGGTCAGATTTTATTGCTATGACCAAAATTACAAAGAAAGTCAAGCTAAGGGGAGAATTGCTTATCTGGGTTTGTGGTTTGAAAAATTCAGCCCATAGACCTTGATTCTATGGAGTCTGCATTTTGGTGAGGGAGAACATCATATCATTAAGGATACTTAGAAGCCACTCACTTCTTGGTAGACAAGAAGCAGAGAAAAAGAATGATTAGGCATAATCTTCAAAGGCACACTTGCTGATTTACTTGTTCCAGCATCCCTAAAATTTCTACCACATCCCAAATTTCTTAATATTGCTCCATCAAGAATAAGAAATCAAGTTAGCTTTGTATCATATTGCTTTGGGGAGGTAAGGTTGCATTGTACTCAAGGTATAATGTTAGGAATTGCAAGAAGAAATACACTGGTCATGACCTAACAATAATAAACAAATAAACAAATGTATTTACTAAGCATATCATCAAGGGGGTGGGGGGTCACAACAAAGATATTCATCTTTAACCCCAGTCTATTTGAGGAAATTAATAAGTAGTTATTCTACCTGTTTAGGAAACACTGTGCCAGGCTGAGTGAAGAGGAAGAAATGATTCATGATTTATTTTCTTTTTTTATTAGATATTTTCTTTATTTACATTTCAAAAGATATATCCTTTCCCAGTTTCTCCTCCAAAAATAAGAAGAAAGAAACCCTGTTCTTTCCCCCAACCTTACTCACCAATCCACCCTCTCCCACTTCCTGGCCCTGGCATTCACCTACACTGGGGCATAGAGCCTTCACAGGACCAAGGGCCTCTCCTCCCACTGATGACTGACTTGGTCATCCTCTGCTACATATGCAGTTGGAGCCATGAGTCCTACCATGTGTACTCTTTGGTTGGTGGTTTAGTCCCTGGGAGCTCTGAAGATACTAGTTAGTTCATATTGTTGTTCCTCCTAAAGGGCTGCAAATCCTTCAGCTCCTTGGGTCCTTTCTCTAGTTCCTTTAATGGGGACCTTGTGCTCAGTCCAATGGATAGTTGTGAGCCTCTGCTTCTGTATTAGTCAGGCACTGTCAGAACCTCTCAGGAGATAACTATATCAGGCTCCTGTCACCTATTTCCTTGTACAAATCTCAAGTCCAAGTGGATCAAGAACCTCCACATAAAACCAGACACACTGAAACTAATAGAAAAGAAAGTGGGAAAGAGCCTTGAGCACATGGGCACAGGGGAAATTTTCCAGCACAGAACACCAATAGCTTATGCTCTAAGATCAAGAATTGACAAATGGGGCCAGGCAGTGGTGGTGCGTGCCTTTAATCCTAGCACTTGGGAGGCAGATGCAAGTGGAATTCTGAGTTTGAGGCCAGCCTAATCTACAGAGTGAGTTCCAGGACAGTCAGGGCTACACAGAGAAACCCTGTCTTGAAAAATCAAAAAAAAAAATTGACAATGGGACCTCATAAAATTTCAAAGCTTCTGTAAGCCAAAGAACACTGTCAATAGGACAAGATGGCAACCAACAGACTGGGAAAAGATCTTTACCAATCCTACATCTGGAAAAGGGCTAATATCTAATATATACAAAGAACTCAAGAAGTTAGATTTCAGAGAACCAAATAACCCTATTAAAAAATAGGGTATAGAGCTAAACAAAGAATTCTCAATTGAGGAATAGCAAATGGCTGAGAAGCACCTAAAGAAATGTTCAACATCCTTAGTCATCAGGGACATGCAAATCAAAACAACCCTGAGATTCAACATCACACCAGTCAGAATGTCTAAGATCAAAAACTCAGATGACAGCAGATGCTGGAGAGGTTGTGGAGAAAGAGGAACATTACTTCATTGCTGGTGGGATTGCAAGCTGGTACAACCACTCTGGAAATCAGTTTGGTGGTTCCTCCAGAAATTGAACATAGTACTACTAGAGGACCCAGCTACACCACTCCTGGGCATATACCCAGAAGATGTTCCAACATGCAATAAGGACACATGCTCCACTATGTTCATAGCAGCCTTATTTATAATAGGCAGAAACTGGAAACAACTCAGATGTCCCTCAACAGAGGAATGGATACACAAAATGTGGTACATTTATACAATGGAGTACTACCTGGCTATTAAAAACAATAAATTTATGAAATTTTTAGGGAAATGGATGGATCTGGAGGATATCATCCTGAGTGAAGTAACCCAATCACAAAAGAACACACATGGTATGCACTCACTGATAAGTGGATATTAGCCCAGATGCTTGGAATACCCAAAATACAATCCACAAACCACAATAAATTCAAGAAGACCAAAGTGTGGATACTTTGATCCTTCTTAGAAGGGGGAATAAAATACCCATGGAAGGAGTTGCAGAGACAAAGTATGGAGCAGAGATTGAAGGAAGAACAATCCAGAGACAGCTCTACCTGGGAATCCTTCCCATATTCAATCACCAAACCCAGACACTATTGTGGATGATTCATTTTCTTTAATAAATATACGTTCACATGTGAGCCAGGTCAATTAAAATAAACCTAACTGCAGTCCACATCAGCAACAAATGTAAATTTTCTAGTCCTGTGACAAATTTATATAAGGTTTACACAACTGAAAGTATTTAAATGAGAAAAAAAGCAGATGAGAAAATTTCCACAGTCTAAAAACATTTATTTCTGGCCATATTTTAGTACAGAAATAGGCAGCTTTTTTTTTTATCTTTCACTCCATTTGTGCATGTGTTCATATGTGCTATCTCATTTCATTCTCAAAATATCTAAAAATAAAAATGTTAGTACCTATAGCATAAGTAAGAAAACCAGCAGGACATGAGTTAGTAACCCTCAACATACCTCCGTCCCCTCCCATAAAATTTTTATTGTAAGGACAACAGAGAACGAGTAAGGTTGGGGTGGAATGCAGTGTCAGATCGCCCTGGGAATCTCAATCTATTATTTCTTTTTAGGACTCTTGCTGAATAGAGGTTAGATTTGATTGTTCTTGTCACTCAGAGAATTGCCCAGACTTCTTGTCTTTGTCTTGTTATGTTTTGTGTGATAGTGAGTCTTAGGCAGTCATCTCCCATCAAGTCATACTCCCAGCTTTCTTCGTGCTTTACAGTTTTTTAGCCAATGTCTCACTAAGTTGCCCAGGCTGAACTTGAACTGGCCCTTTCACCTAAGCCAATGTTGAATTTTGTCTGTCCCTGCCTTATCCTCCTGTGTCGATACTGTGATTACACATCTGTACCTGTAGGCCTGACTTAGATTTCACTTCTTACCATAGAAAACTATTAATAAGTATTAATGGTCTTTAGTTCACAGTGATTCAGTTTAGCATTGTACTTTATATCGTGGTAGAAAAGTCCATATGCGTTCTGTGAAAACCATAATTATAATTTGAAATTTAAATTTCTTCTTGAGGTAGCAATACGCAATTGTTGTACGGAAGTTTTAGAAAGATTGAAACATTCATTTCTGTAGGGCATCACCATTAGCCAGAAAGTAAACAACTCAAAATGGCTCCTTGAAACTGACAAGGTTCACTAGGTCCCTCCCTCCCTCCTAGAGTAAGTAAGAAAAAGTGTTGAAAGCTATTCTCAGACAAGTCAAGTTGCAAAAAGTTCCAGTAGCCTGGAAGAAGCAGTAATCTGCCGAGCTGCCTAGGAAAAGGCTTAGACCAACTGAGTCACTTGGAAACCACACTCTCCAAACTGCTGTGCTGCTTGTAACCCCTGCAGTGTACTAGATATTCCCAGCTTTTGTGGGTTGTCACCATGCTTGGGTGATCTTAGTGTCTTTTAGTCATTTCTGCTCCTGTAAGTAATCCCTCAACCATACTCCTATAACCAACCCCAATAAGATTTACTGGCTCAGCAACTTGGGTTGTGGTGTTATCCATGCTTTTGGTCTGGCCTGGGCTCCCTATATGGGATGCGTAGACATGTGTGGTGTGCCTTTATAGGAAGTCTTATCACATGACAGCAATACAGTAATGTCTCGTGATATGGGTCAGGAATGAGCACAATACCAAAGAAAGGAAAACACGCAGTACTCTACAGAGCGCATGACTACTAAGAAGTGATGTTCAGTGGGGGAAAGGTATAAAATGCATCGTTCTCTTTTGAGTATTTCTATCTATGATTGATTTATCGAGATATGTCCCCAGCATGAGTCAAGGAGCACTCGTGTAGGTAGCAAACAATTGCTTAGCAACAAAAGGTCACAGGTCTTTGAAGATACAAAGCTTACGTCATAATATTAGAGAATAAAAGGAAAGCAATTTACCTGCCCAGCCTTAATCCACAAAAGACAAACCTTAGTTGTCACTGAGAATACTGTCTGGATACATGGCTGGAACCGACTATAAATAAACATCACTAGAGTCTGGAAGTTTTAAAACAAATGTCAGGTCTCTGAACTAAATTGGGGCTCCAAGTTTACAGATACTCTTAATGAATACTACTCATTTTACCCCTGAGTCTTAAGTTCTTTTGAAACTTTGTTTCAATCCGCATGAAAGAATAAACGTCGGTATTTAAATGATCATTTAAGTCATAAACCTTGAGAAATGGTTATCAGAGGCAGCTAATGACCTAACTCCTCAGCTAATGGAGGTTAACAGTCTAATAAACCATTTGTGAACTGCAGCAATTGACTGATTGCAATAGAATTATAGCTATTATAACTCGGTTTTATGAGTGATGGGACAAGAAAGATCCAGTTGGATGGGGACATAGTGAACAAGCACACCAAGAGGTGACTGTGTAGAATGTGATTATCAAAAAAGGATCCCCTCAGAAGGAATGAGAAAGAGAGAGGATCTGTCATAATGCAAATGCATAGTGACTCAAACCATGGGAAATGTTAGTCCAGTAATAAAAGTTTAAATTTGCCCAAACTGAGCACACCTAAATCAGTCAAATATGCCCTTAGTAAAAAAAAAAAAAAAAAAAAAAAAAAAAAAAAAAAAAAAAAAAAAAAAAAAAAATGGACCTTACATTTACTGATGAAAGCTTAGAGACACTCAGCCTAAACACAGAACTTTTGATTTCATAAAGAACCATCTTTCCAAATGCAACTAAAATATTTCTCACAAAAAAATGTGTATCTTGAGGTTGAAAATTGGAATCAAATATCTCATACAATTAGTGAGGGTTTTAAAAATAAGCACACTTTTAAAGCAAGTGTGTAGGCATTATCTTTCTAATTTGGAATGTCAAGAACATGCAGTTTCAGTTAGGATTATATTTAATGATTGCAAAGAACAGTCAAATGGCTTAAGTAAGATCAATTTACATTTCTCACTTGTATAAAATAGTCTTTGTTGGTGGGTGACTTCTGCAATATGAAACCAAAAATAATTGATGCAGGTTCCTACCCAAACCATTCCAATAACCCTTGGATATGGATTTTCCCCCCGCAAAGATGACTATAAGAGCTTCACCTCTCCAAACTGGCCTAGGTAGGATGAGAAAGAAATCTATGAGTCTCCACAGTGAAGAATTCAACTTACCAAAGAAATGTTTGGTCTTTGTCTTCAGCTACTGGGAGGATGTCCCTCAGTCTCTGGACTCCTCTATATGATAGCTCTATCTTTGAGAGGAAGCTACAGCCACTTGTGGTGGTTTGAATGAGAATCTCACCCACAGTTGGTGGAAATGTTTGGGAAGGATTAAGAGGTGTGGCCTTGTTCAAGGAGATGCATGACTTGGGGTAGGTTTTGATATTTCATGAAGTTCTCTCTGCTTCATGGTTATCTCTTTGTTCTATGTTATCTTCCTGCTTAGCTCTCTGCTACTGTTCCAGCTCTAGCACTGCATTTTCTTGCCTACTGCCACACTACCCACCATGATGGTCATGGGCTCACCCTCAGAAACTATAAGCTCCAGGTGAACTCTTCCTTCTATAAGTTTCCCGGGTCATGGTTTCTTAGCACAGCCACAGAACAGTAACTAAGACATTTCTGAGAGAGTTAACAATGTGATTCAAGGTGAAGGCCACAGGATGTGTCAACTATGATTCCTAGGGGAAATGAGGCTAAAAGGTATTAGCTCAAATTACAATAGAAACTGGAAACTACAGGTCAGCCACTTGGGAAATACATGGTGAGGGTCCAGTAAAATTCTAGACAACTGATGTGCCAGGGTTAGGGGATACACTGGAGACTCCCCACCCTCTCAGAAGAGAGGGGAGGGGCAATAAGAAGAGAGATTTGTGAGGGGAGGCATGGAAGAAGGATAGCGATGGGGATGTAAAATGGATAATTTAATTAATAAAGAAAAAATTCTAAACATCAAGGTTCAAGTAACCCTCACCAGTGGCTAGTACTTCATGTGACTATCACATAAAGCCAGATTGTGTTGATAGGCCCCACAGCCTTATGGGAAGAGACTATGCCGAAGCCATGGGCATGCAGATCCCCTGTACCTCTCACCTGATCTAATGTTACTTTGTATCCTGCCCCTGCTCTATCTATCCATGTGAGAACAATAGCAAGTTATATGAATCCTTCTCATCAATTATAAAATCCCATTTTTAGGAAAATTCTGGAATCTAACTTCACGTTAGAATAACAAAAGTTCAGGCTTGAAACTGTAACTTGGTATTTCTACATTCTCACTTTACAGGGATATTTCTAGAAGTAATGTACCACCCTTACACTTACCTTGTCAGCCATAACTTAGTCAAATGATATGCCTAGTTACAAAAGAGATTACTATCTTACTAAAATATAGACTTTGGGCTGGGTATGTTTCTACTCTTAGTAAACTTAAAGGTCTGTTGTTTGGGAAGAAAATATGGATTTCCATACTGTGACACATCCACTTCCACAAGGAGGCTGAAAAAAATTCATCCTTACAAGGTTACATACTAGATGAACAAAATTGGAAATGCTGAATTCATTTTTAAAAGAAAAATCAGAACTTTTTCCATTTAATTCAAAGTTCTCATATTTATTATCACTTTCCCATCTGAATTATTTTGCCATTCTCAAGCATGAGGACTTAGGTGTTGGCACTGTGACAAATGTATTATTCCTGATCATTTGTGTGTTGGGGGAGGGGAGGTAACAGACACACTAAATGTTTTTGTGTGGCAGTATTAACATTTTATGGGGAAGAACACTGTAGAGATGCCAGGGCCAATGTTTGCTGTACAGATTTGAAACCCTACTGGGCTTTTATAGGTTTCTACCCAGGCTCCAGGTAACTCCTTCCCTGAAGGTCTAAGTGGATGCTTTCACCCAAAGAGGTCCTTCCCATGACCTTGCTCCTCTGGGCTGATAACCCTGGCATTCCCTGTGCTTCCCAAAGAAAGAAAGTCTGAATTCCAGACAAATTGCACCTATAAACCCTTCCACAGCCACATTTGTCCTTTCTGTCTCCTTTCTGTCACCTGTTTTATTTCTGCCTTGTAAATTTAAAGCGTGTGGTTGCTCTATTTCAAACTAACTTCCTTTACAGTCCAGGAGCGGTATTTCCAAATTCTACAATGACTTCTGTCAACACCCATCTTTTAGGAGGGTCACCTCTATTGACTCATGATGATTTGGCTTTAAACCTGCCCCTGGGTCTCTTCATCAGTGTGGGACACAGATGTCCCCTGCAGCAGCATTCTCTAAATTACTATACAGCAATCAATTTGTGGTGCAAATGGATTTTTCCCCCAAACTCACAAACAAGTAATAACAAGCTAGTCATATTAAGCCCTCAAGATACTGGGTATAATTCACCCACCTCTTTACTCCAAGAAAGCCATTAAGTTTCAGAAGAGGGGTGATATGGCTCTTATTGAATAGGAGAAGTGGCAAAGGATAGGCACACAGCATCCATGAGACATCCTTATCTCTCTAATTGTTTTAGCCACAAGTTCGTGCACAGCAGCGCTGACCAGCCTAATTTCAGGCCTGTTCTCATTAAGCCAATTGCTTTCTTCCAGCCATATTCTCGTCCAAAGTGCTGGCAGGAAAGATTTTTCTTACTTTGGCCTCTTGCTGAGGTTCCAAAATGATTTATATCTGTCTACAGAGAAGCTCTATGCAGTTGGTCCCGTAGCAAGCTAAGCAACAAGAACGCTGGGGCCTTGCAGCTCCTGTGGGCACCGCCTGACAGCAAATGCAAGTCTTATTTGTTCAAACCTAGAAAGTCTGTTTTGCATAAACAGTGTTCCCTCTAAGCAGTATCATTGATTAAAATTGTCACATTTTTTTGTGAAGCGCTGGAGAAGAGCCATGCAACCCTTCCACTCATCTCATTGGCCAGAGACTAGCCATATGCAAATACCGGCACTTGGCCCCTCTGCCTCTCCTAGGAAGGAGTGCAGAAATGGCAGGTTCATCTCAGGAAGCCATCAGTGTCTACTATAAACTGTTCCATCCCTTCTACCTCGAAAAGTTTTTCCTCATCTCAGGCAGACTTTAATGGTGCCAGGCAGGGGTGAGGGCATGCTTTCTATGCCCCTCCATGGTTTCACCTTCAGAACCTTTGCAATGTAAAAGGCTTCACTGGTTTTCTGCCACCAAAATCCTTTTTCTGGGTGGTGGGTTTTACAGAGGCATAGCAATACACACCACAGCCTCAGGATCACTTGGGAACTTGTTAAACTGTAAAATTTTCAGGCCCTACTACAGATATTACGGACTCAAAACTATTAGAATAATCAAGCTAGTCCATTCTGAAGCAAGCTTAGCATCTGGAGACAGAGCAATATTTTGTGCCTCTGTTACCTTGGCTCTGAAGTAGGAGTATTGTTGGAATTTGCTTGAGACTGAGGGTTTGTAGTGGTAGCATGATTCCTAGACTAGAGCATGCACTGAGCACTCTAAACATAGGTACAATGTTCATTATAATATCTTCCAACTAAAATTCAAGTTGTGAAAGGTGGAAGCAACAGGAAATATCAGTAAAGAGGCAGCAGTTACCATTTCAAAGATGCTAATCCTCAAAATTGGAGAAACATGAAAATGGGTTTCTATCAACTCCTTTAGCTTCATTTCGTAGTTCACAATTTGAAGGAGCTGGCTTACATTTTACTTCAAATTAAAGACTGTGCAGAAGCCTGTAAAACAGATTCCCTAAAATAAATGGATCAGTGATTTTTACCAAAACAATACAGTATTTGTACGTGAACTAATTCTGCCATCCTGTCAAACACTATCTGGTCCTCTCCCAAGGGCTGACCTTACCACTTATATACTAATTTATGCATTGAAATACTGTGTTAAAGAAGCCCATGGCTGGCTGAGAAAAATCCTACTTCTTCCCCATCAGAAACATTTGATGTGTGTTATTGTAGATGGACTGAGTTTAGGATTGAGGAAATGACCTGTGGAAAGAAAATTGCTCACTCGTTCACAGAAGGTAAATTTAATTCTTCAAAAATGCCAATGCCCATTTAGTAATTTAGGTAATTTACAAAACACAAGCTATTTACACTATTTTTCAGAAAGCACTCACCTGAACCTGATGCATCAGCAAACCTCGGAAGAGAAGGTCGGACACAGATTTGAAAATTAATGTCTTCTGAAAATGCGGAAGCTATCATGTTATAAGTGGCAGTCATCCATGTTTTATTTAAAAGAAGGTGTTATTTTGACATAATAAAAATTCAAATTCTCTTTGAATTTTTCCCATAAAGGTCAGCATCACTGCTAAAAACTGAGCATAGTTGATACCATCTAGAAAGATTTCCCTATGATCCTTTTAAGAAGAATTGAAGGTGGCTTGTAAGCAAGGGAAAGATGTTTACTGGGAGATTTGTGGCATCTTTTGAGTCTTCAACTGTCTGCTTCATTTGAGTTTTCTTACAAAATTTATGTATAGATTAGTCTGCTGTCCAGAATTACATGGAAACAAAAAAAAGTTGGGAAAATAAATGTTTTCCCCCTATTTGAGTACCTGAAAACATAGTTTATTTTGTTGATGTTTTAATTATCATGTTGATGATTTTTGTATCACAAAAACACAGCACTGAGATTAAAATAGGATGAATAAAAATAAAAACATTATTAAATAGGAATAATACTAATGAGTTATCTCATCAAATTCTTTCGTTTTATGCACAGGATACCTAGGGCCATGCTGGTACCAAACTTGATGAGTTTTAATACTTTGTTATGGTTTGAATATAATATATTCCCCCAAAAGACTTCATGTATGTGAGGCTTGGTCTCCAGCTGGTCGTACTATTGAAAGACGAGTAGATCTTGAGATTACCAACTTGATCAATGTATTACTGTTACTGATGACTTCACAGCTAAATGGGCTCTTAGGAAGTGAGGCCTGGTAGAAGGAAGTTGGTCACTGGAGGTGAGCTTTTATCATGAGATAATGAGTTCTGTCCTACTTTTCTCTCCCACTGTGACACATAGACAGCTATGATGGGGCCAAATGACCATGGGCTGAAGCCATGATCCATAATAAATCCTCCCTTAAATTGTTCACAGTAAATTATGATTGAAGAGCAGGGAGATTTGCTGAGATGAAAGCCAACCGTGTGGTTCTTAAACTTTTGAAACTGGTATCTGAAAGGAATTTGGAAAGGTTTGGGGAACTAGACAAAGCCTAGGATGCTACAATGGCTAAACGGGTGGTTCTGGTGGGATCTCAGAAAGAAATAGAAAGGAAGACAATGAAGACCATGTTCCTCAGGCTTCAAGTGGGAATAGGATTCACTAATGAATCCTAATATTTCTCAGAAAGAAATGACTTACAATTTAATTTATATTAAGCTGATGCTGGAGTTTACACTAATTAAATCTCAGTCACAATAACAATGACTGGAACAATCTAAAAATGTATATATAGCCTAGTGGCCATCTATGGTACATTATGGTAAAATTTTTCCATTTTTGTTTGTTTCATTTTGATTTATTCTTCCCTTAGACTACTTAATACTATATTTAAAGTCAGAATGATGGAGAAATTTCAAGGGATCCCAGTGTGGTTATTGCTGGATGGATTGTTTTTTTCTTTTAGCCAAGTCTATAGGAGCAAGAACCATGAACAGAACCCAGCAAGGAGATCCTGGGTGAATGCTGTCTGGAAGAGAAGCTCCTTTAAAGTATATCTCCTTACTGCCATGGTGTTCTTCCTTGCTCTGGACCCCACTGTCGACAGAGTCAAGGTTGATTTTCATTCTGTGTCCACAGGCTGAGTGTCACATCGCTTCTTCTCACCCTCTCAATGATCCTGAGGGAGGCCCTATCATTGCATCGTTATATATAAAAGGAAAAAAGCAAAGATCAGTGCATTGCCCAAAGCCAAACAGACAAATGGAAAAATCAGGACGCACACAAACTCTCAGACTCCAAGGCTCATTCCCCTCTGTTTATTCTTTGGCAGGGGGATTACATAACCAGACATTCCTTTCAGATTAACCTGGCAGTCAGTGCACAGAGCATGTGTTATCATTTCCTGGCCCATAGCTCAGGTAGGGATGCTTCCCAGCCCCTTTTGCTTATTTAGAGATTTGTAAGAGAGCAATTTCATATTTCTTATACTTAAAGGCTCTTTTCACACTTAAACTTTTCATCTGCTCTTTCAGAAATGTAATTCGTGTGCTGTGATTTGACTATTTCCCCTCTCTCTGTCTCTCTCAGGCTCTTCCAATCACTTCTCCATTTTCCCTTACTGGAGCTAATTTCTCCTTCAGTGACCCATGAAGGCTTTTCTAAGGCCTTTGGCAAAGATATTGTCTTCTCAACGTTCAGGCTAATGGCCCAAGTAAACACAAAGAGCTTAGAGGGACAGAAGGAATGTGCTGGATATAATTACAAATGCTAGTAAACAAACCTTCCTCGCACTTAACTCTGCAATGCATCCCCAAGACTAATTAGTTCTGGGGACCCACTAATAAATCCTAATATTTCTCAAAGAGAAATGGCTTACAATTTAATTTATATTAAGCTGTGACTGGAGTTTATGCTAATTAAATCTCGGCCACAATAACAATTAATCCCTGGAACAATCCAAAAATGTAAATAATGTAATGAAGTAAACAACTCTGCAAGCTACAGGGTAGACACAGGGGAGGGGCAGGGGTCTAGTGTGCAAACTGCCACCAGGGGAACTGTTTCTGACCCTCTCAGAAAAGAGCATCTGCTTTTTAATAAGCAGCGCTCTGCTGTATTCTACATGTATCTCCCCCAGAGAGGAGATTTCCATTGTAAATACTGAAGGTTGGCTCTGGAGGTGTCTTCCATGAACAATGACTTGTCACAGGCTGCACTAGGAGGAAGATGAACTGTACAACATGGAGGCACAAGGAATTCTCCAAGGACAGTGGCAAGCTTGAAATTGCATCCAAGCCATTGTACGCTGCCCTCTGTCTTTTGTTCTTCAAACAGCCTCCAGTCTTAAACACCCATTCATTTTGCTTTTCTCCTCTATACACCACCACCTCCAGCCTGAAGGGTAGATATGTGAGAAGTGTCTCTGGATGGGGCATCATTCCCTAACAGATGATCTTTGCTCTACAATACATATTAAAAAAAAACTTACAGTCTTCTGGGTAGAATTTCATGCAGCCATAGAAGCGTAAACAGACTGTTTTGTGGACTCAAATGTACTTTCCAAAAAAGTTATCCATTATACCCTGTCTTTCAGATGCTTTTTTTTTTTTTTTTTTTTTTTTTTTTTTTTTTTTTTTTTTTTTTTTTTGTCTTTCGATGCTTTATCCCAAGAATACTAAAGACAGTGCCCAGGTGTGGCTTTTGGGATGCGGTAACTCTCAGATGCACAGTGGCCCAGCTATGGAAAGAACAAACAACTATCCACACTCTTCTTCTAGCTGCTGTGAACAATGCTGGGGTCGGCCAGATGCTTCAGTCTCTCTAGGAGCCTCCACTAGAGCTAGCTCCTGCTGAATGTCCCATTGTGAGCATGTGTCTACCGTGTGGTATTATAAGAGTTAGGTGAGAAAACATCCGTGCCAGTGGCTCTGAATGCCCTTGCTGTTATCTTTGCAAAATAATGGAGTCAGACCCAATTCTTTCCAATAGGATTCTGCAAATAATCAATGGAAGTATGTGGAGGAAGGAAAGTATTGAAGACACAGAATAAGCACTAGACAAGTTCCTAAGGATTGGCAGTGTCTTCCTAGGCATCTTCATTTATAGCACTGAATTTAATTCTCAACAACTTCTTACAAAATATGACTGTTTCCATTTGAAACTTAAGCTTTAATTGTTCATAGAGGTTTTCCAATTCAACATCTCACAACTAATCCATGGTAAAACTATGCCTTTGGGTCCGAAACTCACCAAGCTTCAACAAAGGCCTGTTTTTCCACTTACAGATTCATCATTGCTATGAACTACATTGTGTTCCCTTTTAAATGTATACACTGAAACCCTATGAAGATTAGCTTCAGGAGTCACTTCCCTTGAGTTAAAGGATACCCAAATAGCTGGAAACACACTACTTTTGGTTATATCTGAGGGCATTTGATCCAGGAGACTAGCAATTGATCCAGTAGTCTAAGGCAAATTTGCCTTCTTACTGCTCTGTTGCGGTGAAGAGACAATATTATCAAAGCAACTATTGTTAAAGAAAGCATTTAATTGGAGCTGGTTTACTGTTTTAGAGGGAGTCCATAACTATCATAGTGAAAAACAGACAGGTGTGACTCTGAAGCAGTAGCTGAGAACTTTTCATCCTGATCCATAGACAGTAGGAATAGTGTGAC
The DNA here is from genome assembly GCF_008632895.1 of Mastomys coucha. Classification (NCBI taxonomy): domain Eukaryota; kingdom Metazoa; phylum Chordata; class Mammalia; order Rodentia; family Muridae; genus Mastomys; species Mastomys coucha. The sequence continues at coordinate 106,466,532 of NW_022196912.1, read as the reverse complement.
TCTGGGCTTGGCATGGACTTTTGATACTTCAAAGCCCACTGCCTGTGACATACCTCCTCCAACAAGACCACACCTACTGTAATAAGACTACTTCCCCTAATCCTTCCCAAACAGTTCCACTACTTAGGGACCAAGATTTTAAATACATGAGTCTATGGGGGCCATTGTTATTCAAACAATCATACTGCCTTTGCACAGTTCACCTGAGCATCACCCACTCTGCTGATATAGGACAAAACAAAAAAGCATAGTGTAAATTGATTTCCTCTTCTAAAACTGGGACCACTAATTTTTCCTGCCCTTGGATATCAGATCTCCAAGTTTTTCATTCTTCTCACTTCTAAATGTTCATAAGCACCCACAAAGGTCTCTGGACTTTGAGCTGTGACATTGACATCACTGATTTTCTAGAATACACCACTAATATAAGATTTCTCAGACAGCATAAGTCCATTCCAATTTTGAAAAAAAAAAAAAATGGTTGCTAACTTTCTTGCTGTGCAAGCAAAAAGACCAAAGATCAATCCCCAGCACCCATGTAAAAGCTGGGTGCGACAATGCACTCCTGTAACCCCAGCATTGAAGTAACAGAGTCAAGGGATCCCTGGAGCTTTCTCATCTGCTAGTCTAGCCGAATGAATGAACTCTGAGGTCAGTGAGAGACTGTCCTAAAAAATATGTAGAGCTATTGAAGAAAACATCTAGAAATCAATGTTTGACCTCTACAACATGCACATCTACGTGTATGTATTCATACATACATGTGCACATACATACAAACATAAAAAACTGACATATATCTGCATCTATGTAACTTGCTGATTCTATTTCCCTGGACAACACTGACTAATATAACCCTTAATATTCATTGTAACTAAATTTGCAAATAAGATCTTTAAGAGAGAAGTTCTGGGCAAATCAGGTTGTGAGGGGAGACTCTAAATCCAGCAAGACTGGAGTCCTTATGAGAAACATCAAGAAGATACGGAGAAAAAGCCATATGAAAACAATGGGAAGTAGATTCTTTAAAGCAAGATAAAGGCCTCAGAAAAAAGGACTACTACCCAGCACCTTAACCTTGAACTTCTCAAATTCAAGCACTGTGAAAAAACAAATTTCTGTTGTGTAAGCCATTTTGTATGTGGTATTTTGTTTTAGTATCCCTAGTTAACCAGTGTACCAAGAAGTGGGAGCATGCTCTAGTTACAGTGCTCTCACATGCTAAACAGAGTATCTGATTCTCACATTTCCATCCTTAGCACCGTCCCTCTCTCCTCCCTGCCTATTAAATTCTATGAGGATCAGTTCAATTATGACTCTCAAGAAATTCTTCCAGATGATTCCATCACCTCATGAATCGTCCTTCTTTGGATACCTTCATTTATCCCAGTTGACTGAATCTTGAGGACTTTAAGAAACATTCCTGAAGTTAATCCTTGGTTTGCTATTGTTTTATATTTCAGAAATATCATAAAAGCACAGCAATCTTTCTAGAGTTTTGCATTGCCCTACCAGACATTCTCATAGTGTTTGAAAGAATTTACTGGATGTCTACAATGGGCCATGCACTACAGTGAGTACCTTGCATGTTCTAAGCACGATCTATGCCTTAGTTTCGGGGGCTTACCCACTAAAGGTAAAAACTTTTTACCCATTTTAAAGAGAAAGTTGAATTCACAGATAATAAGCAGGCTTCCTAACATTTCTCAGCTGGTGAGAAGGAGAAGCTTCACTCTGGTTGAAAACACATAGGTCTGACCCTAAGGCTGATTCTTCATTCACTGGTTGAGATTATACTTCATGGTATGGGCACTTGACATTAGCTTTAATAAACTCTGAACCTGGGGTCTAGGAAAAAGTACAAGATTGTACAAGAAAATCTCTTACTTTAAGTATGGTTTCAATCCCAAACTATGTCTGTGGAGTTAAACGCATCATGTCCCTTTTTAAGCATTTGGTCACTGACCAAGGGCAAGAGCAAGATGGCAGAACGTATGGGGATTTCCCGGCTCATATTTGGCACCATTAGGTTTTATAGTCTCAACAAGTTCTACACTATGAAGTTTTGAATCTGATATTAGTGAACATTATGGTCTCCTGTCATTAAAGCTGAAGCTAGCAACAGCCATGCCAAGACTCGGCAGAATCTATTTGATGAGAAAAACATTTGTTAGCTTTGACCCATCAATAGAGGCTCTTTCATCAGACTTCAGCTTATAGACAAGCATTATGTGTGTCTCACTCAAGGCAAGATTCTTGAGCATGGTAACTATATCATAGCCATGAATGCCAGAGAATACTGTACAGTTACTATGTACCCTATTATGTTATATTGTTATATTGTATATTTTCCTTTTCAATAGTATACTAACATTTTAAATGTAGAAGAATGGAAAAATGGGCTATGTGAAAATAAACACACACACTCACACCTACACATCAACCAGCAGAAAGAATGAAAACAAGTGATCAAAGACTTTGCCAACATTGTGAAAATTAGTGTCAGAAATGAGCAATATAAAACTTTACATCGTCATAATTCCTGACATCTCTAATACTCAAGTGGTGCTAGGAGAAGTCGCGAAAGCAGCCAGATGTAGCGTCTATTCGGGGTCAGTTCTAAAATACCCCATTTTCCTTTCTCATATTTCTCATTTCTCCAAAATAATTATACAAACTATACTGCAAAGCCCATAAGGGAAATTCAGTTTTTATGACGAAAACATGAAAAAACTTACACAAGAAAAACAGTGTGGAAATGTCTTTCTCCTCTGCTTCCCTGGTTGCTCATTTATTTTAATTAAATCTGTCCATTTAGGGGACAAATGATTTTATATCCTAAAAAACAAACAGAAATTTGCTCTCTAACTGCATTGACTGGTCATCACTGAATTATTTCTCACGAGTTAAAGAGTAAACCCTTTTGCAAAAATCACAAGATTAAAATGCAGCAAACTGAATCATTCTACGGTGAGTGTCTTTTGCTCTTGAGATGATAGTAGATTGGGCATTGTCAGTGTCCTTTCACTTTCTACATATGCATACACACGTGCATGTGCACATACACGATGCTATCTCTCTGATCACTGTCTCATTGGTAACTTGTAATATCAGGAAGAACTGATTATATGGAGCCTGTCTTTCATTAACGTAATCTTTAACACATTGTTCTATATCTTTGTTTATACTAAGTATTCATAAAATATTTCAACCACCTTAATTGTTTTAGCATTTGGGATGAGGTAAGAAAAAGGAAGAGAGAGAGGGAGAGAGAGAGAGAGAGGGAGAGAGAGAGAGAGAACTATTTTCAGCAGCACAGCATTGCTCTAAGCAATTCCTGTGTGGGAAAACAGCAGGTCCAGTGAAAGACGAAGCATGCCAGGCAGAGAGTTTTCCAATTATATTGTTTTACAGACATAAAAACACATATATACATATATATACTTATGAAGTATGTTTTCTGCATAATTATGGGAAGAAATTATATGTCGGACCAGCACTTCTAGGGTATGACTAAAAAATTACTAAAAATGCATAGAATTTTACTTATATATATTATACATGCACATTTTTGGTGGGGGTGGTTTGAGACCGGGTTTCTCTGTGTAGTCCTGGCTGTCCTGAAACTCACTCTGTAAACCAGGCTGGCCTCAAACTCAGAAATCCCACTGCCTCTGCCTCCCAAGTGCTGGGATTAAAGATGTGTACCACTTCTGCACCACCACATATTTTATATAAACCCATATATTTATACATACATAAATATACTCTGCTTGGTCTGTATAATGTTACTTGTATGGATGCTTTCAGGGCTGGCCATTTGTTACCGGATAACCTACTGATGCACTTTTCAGTAAGTACCTTTTTATCTTCACCAAGCAATTTAAAAAGCACGGTGTCTCTTGATATTTGTATAATGATTCTATGACAGAGGAGGAAACAACCATTGTTTCCATTTGTAAGATGAGAAGACTCAGATGAATAAACCTTTGTTTATGGTCAGAACTGCGCTGGGCTCCTTTCAGACCTTGTATGGTGACCTTTCTACTGCACCATAAAAATACGTTTTGCTTTGCCGACACTGTTAAATGACATTTGCTTATTACAAGGTTCATCATGAACAGAATGTGGGCCTCAGTCCTGTAGACAAGTAATAACACAAAGGCTGTCATACCTCCAAGAGTCTAAGCCCTTGTGATATTTATAGTCATTATATAGGGCATTTATATTCTAATCACTGTGTGCATACCCTGTAGAGTGGAATTCAGAAAAGTGCAGGACACAGGCCGCGTCTCCTCTGCCATATTAATTGTTTGAATAGGTTTGTTTCACATTTCTACGTTTGTGTTTACTAGCTTGAGTAGTTAAAATGGGTTTAATGTAAGTAGTTGAAAACAGCACTTAGGAAACTGACTACTTCATCAACACAAATGAATATTTCATAAAGTTCAATTTTGGTGTCCATAAGGTTTATTGGAACATCACCATGTTCATCCATTACATAGACTTTCCCACTCTGTTACCTATTTGGGTTATTAAAACCAACACCACATGATTGCAACAACTAAATTTTTCATTATTTGACCTATTACAGAAAAGGTTCCCTATTCTATGTATCTTTTCAGTATACTCTTACATTATATAACTCATCCTATTTCAAAACTTGAAAATGTCAACTCTGGTTTAGGAAGAAGGTGTTCAGGACACTCTCACATGATACGTAAAGTAGTTGTATACTCAGAAAGCATACTATGAATCATGGGAACTTTTAGGGTGTAATGGCCAAATGAATGGTAGTTTGAAAGATTTTAGAACTAGCCAACTTTAGTATATAGAGAGAACTACAGAATGGAGTTATAAAGATGTTATTCTACATCACAGTTGCTTATATTGCATTTCTGTTCATTTACTGAATACTGTCTCTTGGAGGAAAGTCTACCTTCAGGATGTATAGCTTGAATTTCAAGATTCAGTTTGATAAACACATGCAGGTCCTGTGTTATTTTGTAATGTTCATTATGGTATTTTGTTTCTGAACTCATACTTGTGTTCATTTTGCTTCTGTTTACAGCTGTGGTTAGCAAAGCCTAGAAAGGATTAGGTTGTGGAGGATAGAGAGATAGTGTTTAAGTGAGAAAGACAACCAGAGAGGAAGAACACCTTCTAATGCCATAGGGCATGGTATGATTTCTATAGATGACAACACCTTGTTATGTTTCAAAGGAGCTCATGGGAAGGATTCTGGATGTTACTAAAACAAAATTCTGGATAAGGGAGGAAAGTGACTATGCCAGTATCCCTGATCCAATATTCCACATCGTTTATATGTGTAGGAACATCACTATAGCCTATGTATGTATAATTATTACATCCTAATTATATTTTTTTAACACAACAAAGCTTAATAGTCTCTTCTACCAAGGCATTCAGCGAAGTAGCATGGAAGTACTTTCCCGAAGTAAAGATATTTCCTAACTCCTTTAGAGAGAATTTCTTTGGGAACAGAAATTCCCAATTCCCTTTCCCCAAACCTATTAAAACTACAAAACATCCAAGCAAATCCACAGACCACTGGGTCCAATTACCTTTGGACAGGGGCCCACTGCAAGTCACGGCACATAAGAAAATTGAAATTTCGGGCCATAGCCTCAAACTTCTGACCCAGGCTGTTAAAGGAGCCGGCACACCTGTGAAATATTGAATGGCAAGCTGCCATGTTTGCAGTCGTCAGAAAGTTCAGTGTCATGTAAAAGACTTTTGTCCCTGGTGCTGAGATAATGAGCTTGTTCCTTCTTGATGATTTATGGGAGGCAGATGAGAAACTGGCTGATTGAGGCTTTGCAAGATGAAAGTTTTCCGCTCTTGGCAGGAATACCTATACCCTGGAGAACACAGTCTAACTGCGCCACTTCCATTATTGCCACCAGAAAAAAAGCAGAATAACAAATTATGCCAGGTGAATATAAATAATACTTCCCTCAACTTGCTTGCTACCTGTGACAAAGCTGGGAAAACACACTGAACTTCTCTACAAAACCAAACTATGCCATTCTGATACAGGCTAATGAGGTTCAGCATCTTGTTTGTGCTGGGCAAACAGCTGTTCCCTCTGTTACCACCAATTACTTTATTCTGTGTCTTATGTGCTCCCTATTAACAACAAGCCTTTTTCTCTTGTCTGCCTAATGTCCTTCAATACGCAACTAAATTTTGCTAGAATGTAAGAGAATTCTCAGATACAACTTTTATGCAGTTAATATTAGTATTATATATTGTGGATTTTGTTTGGGATGACCATTACATAAATATTTTGTTCAATAGAGGAATCATGAGGCATTAAATTAATTTTTTAAGCACATTAGCACTTCAAGGCTTGAGTGTCCACATGTGGATGTCAGTTTCCATATTGGAACATGCCAACATGGAATGTATCTGTCACTGAAGTCTCTATTGGGCTGTGGTGCTCAATACCTTAACAGGCAAAAGTAAAATGAGCCTTTAATCCTATTTTTACTACTTATGTTCATGTTCGTAGTACAAAGCAAGGCTGTTAATGTTTGAAGATAAAGTAATGAAGAATAGAAAGAAATAGAAATAGGTTTTTACTATATGCCCCTGGCTAGGCACAACTGCTTATGTGACTTACCTAAATCCAAGTAATTCTCCCCTCAATACTGTAAGAAGTGTATCATTCCCAGGTCCCCTCTCTCCTAAGCCCCTAATCAAGTACACACATCTGTCATCTCCATTATAGACACTGACATTTATAGTAAACTTTGGACTGTTTTAGACGTTTCTACCTCCTGTCCTTCCCACAGGAGTCCTATTTTCTTGAGCTTCAATCACGTTTTTACATTCACAGGACTTTTCTACTGACCTTACAATTGGAATGGCTGTTAGCCCCCTTTCAATTTCCCTGTAAGAATTCACAATGATTCCCAACCTGCCCTCTTCCCAACCTAATATTCAATTACTGTCATTACAAAATGTCAAGAGGTATCTCAAAACTCACTACTACCTTCTGTTATCCCATTTGGAAAGTAACAGCTTTTATGTGTGTGTTAAAACTCAATACACAGTTCTGAGAAAGTGTACTTCTCTTATTTGAATACTAAGACATATTGAAAATAATCAAAGGGGGCAGTATTCTCTTAGAAATATGCTGAAACCTTCCTGCAAAATCAACGCAAAGAAAGCTGGATGGAATCTAGCTAGAAATTCTTTGATATTTCTTGTAACCAGAATTTGCCTTTGTACCTCTTCCTAAGGATTGGACTGGCCTGTCAATCTTCTCATCGATGGCAGAACAGTGCTGGGCTACTATAAGCTTAGTCTTTAAGGAAGCTTCAACTCCATCCTTTCCTGGAAGTTGGTCATTTCTCCATTTCTCCCCATCCTCAAGATTGAGGATCCTCTGTTAGATCCTCTGGCTTCTGAAACATGTCTGCCCTTTCCACAGCTTTTGACAACTGGGGTGTTGGGACCAGGGCAGAGATTAAAAATTCTCTAGAAACATGGAAAAATCTACAGACTCCATGGAGAGGGAACTCGTCCTTCCTTGTCCTACCAAGAGCCAAATGTGTAAAATGAGTTCATCTTAGGTCCTCTCAAAAACTTCAGCTATGCACTCTTGACCAACCACAGACTGAGCCTTAGCCATATTGTATTGCCCATTCTAACTATACTCCTGTCTCCAGCATCACAGCAGGAAGAGGAAAGAAAAGAAAAGCCTTTTAAATTCCTTGGATGTCTTTCTTACTATTTCATGTATATGCTAATCATATTTTGAAATTATCAATATCACTCTATTAACTTGCTGATCTATTCCAGTTGGCTATAAGCTTTAGATATCAGGAATCTCTTGTCTCTATGTGTTCTAAGCAACTAAAGAAAGTACTCCGAATTATATCAAGCATCAAGTCTAATCCTGTTCTACTGCTCCCTGGTAATATATACAGCCTTGAGCCACTTAAGCTCCCTGAACCTATTTTGTTCTTATATGAGATGGGGATGCTAATATGGCATATATCATCTCATTGAGTACTAAGTATTGAGTGTTAAAATACTGTTTGGTAAAGAAATGAAAATATCTACTATCTGATCATCTTTCCTGAGGCCTACACTAGGTGAATGTTTAAATATTTACACCCTAGAAATTCATTATAAGATGCAGAGATATCTCAGAAATATTTTTCAGGCAGGATTTTGAGGATAACACATTATGGTGCTAATTGGAGATGTCCCATTTTCAATAACATGTAGCTTGTGATGAAAGAGATGTCAGGAAATGGTCCTTGTACATCAGGCTGGAGAGCAATATTCAGGATGAAGGTATTATCCATGAACTGGCCCCACAGCCTTGAGTTTCCAAAGGCCATGGAAAGTGTAGACATGTTTTAGAAGATCTAAAAGAAACTCAAGAGCAGGGAGAAATTGATAAACAGATGCTGTGTCCCCAAGGCTGGACAGATGTCAATTTGATGTATTAGAGGTGGCATCTAGTAAACAGATGATAATGCTCATTCCTTTTAGGGGACTTGTAGGTTAGCCTGAGCTGGTCCTATGAAGAGAGGCTTCACTGTCTCCAGTTCAGTGAGTTCTATGGAGTGTGTGGCAGAATGTGAGAAATAGAATTTCCAACTGTGGCTTCAAATAAAGGCAGAAGCAGGAGAGAGTAGCTGCTGGACAATGAGAACAGCATAATGGTGGGTGATGCAACCAAGTCATCAAAGTTAGTGTACCTGTTCCATTACCCAATGCCTTTTCAAATTTTGTTTCAGGCTCATATGTTTTAAAAACACAAAAACACCAGCCCTATGCAAATGGAATCCCAGTGGCTCTACAAGTCCAGCTATCTTCACATTGGCATACAGAGACCTTCATTATTCATGAATATAGAAACCTTTGGAACCCTGACTTGAAGCTGAAACTGTTTGAACCTGTCCCATTTGGACTTACCCTTTAGCAGGGAGGGCCTTTGCCCTTTGGCAATAGGAAATAAGCATGTTTCCTGATCATTGAGTTAGTGGGCTATGTAGGTAAGATGATTGAATTTGCAGTTGGCACCCTCTAGGATCTTGGTTTAATCTCCTTATGATAAGGTCCCTGCCAGAATCTCTAGCAGACCCTTCTTGTGCATATTGGCAAAGTGGACATCCTTTGCAAACTTAAACTCTATTCCCTTAAGAGGTTTATTTGCTTGGAACTGAAGTTCCTTTTCTTCCATTTAATTTATTTTTCTATATGGCTATTTTGTCAGCATGTATATCTATGCACCATATGCTTGCCTGGTGCCCAGGGAAGCCGGAAGAGGATGTCAGATCCCCTGGAACTAGAATAATAGATGATTGTGAACAACCATGTAGGTGGGTATTAAACCCAAATCCTCTAGAAGAGCAACCAGTGCTTCTAACTACTGAGCCATCTCTCCTGCCCAAAGAGTTTCTTGATGCCATTTTTTTAGTTGGCTATGTATAATGTAGTTCTAGGACTTGGTCACACCTGCATCAGGAACAATTCCCAAGAAGCTCCTATTGTCAGGGGAAGACTCCACTACCTTCTAGAACAACTAGTTAACCACTCTAAATTAGTTTTCCATCAAGAAAGAGGCACTGAAATATCAGGCACCTCCTAAGAGCTCAGAAACTGTACAGAAGATTCAAATGTAGAGGTCCAGTCAATCTTAACTCAAGATTGCTGCATTTAGTTACCTTTTGCACCTTTTGACTTTTATTCTTTTGTTTTTAGTATAATCCATGCCCTTTAACATTTAAAAAATGTGTGAATATGTGTGTTTTTGTGTCCAAAGTACATATAGATTATTTATTCCTTCCTGCTTCTCTGACTCTTCTAGAATGCAAGATTCCAAAAGGCTGGTATATTTATCTCTTTTATTTCTTTAGTGGGCTCTACATACTAAGAAAACTATAAGAGTAGCTGGTACTCAGTGAATACTTTATGAATGAGTAAATAGCTGGAGGAAGAGCCTTAGACTGAAAGTATACACTCAGTAGGTGCTCATATTGTATGCTAACTACTGGGACTTAAATCCTGTCTAGATTGCATTCTCCATAATGCCAATGACCTCATCCATTTTGTGCAGCATTTATCCCATTTTGTCTCACAAGTTTAGTATTTATGTGTCTTATTTTCTTTATGAGAATAAAAGTGGAACAATTAGATTATTAGGTTCAGTCATTAAAGACCAAAACTGTGCATTGGTTAAGGGAATTGGTTTCTGAATCAGGCCTCAGATCTGCCATTTATAGTGTGCCCTTAGGCAAGTTATTGTCAGTAGACTTAATTTTCTTCATCAATTTAGTAGGGATAATAATTGCTCTGTCCCCTCAAAAATTTACTGAGAATAAAGTGAGATCCTGCTTGCAACATGCTCAGTCCAGTGTCTGACATATAACAAACTAGAAATCAATGTCAGCTTGGATGATTCATAGCTGCCTCCCTCTTGGTATTTTATATTGTGTCCTAGGTAGAGTATCCTGTATAGCAAGGAGTCACTGAATTCATTCATCACATAGTTAGAATGGAAGCAGCCTGAAGCTTCACAGGGTTCTCTTCCATTTTCTGTTTCTACTCCCTGCTCACTCTCACTCCAAGTCCTCCAGGTCAGCTGAATTCTAGTTTCTCCTGTGAACTAACCACAGCACCCATCATGTTGTCCCAGTTCAGAGAGGCAAAGCTCTCATTATTCCACAATTGAGGTGGAACCTGAAGATGACTTTTCAGACTGAGTCTCTAGCCCATCAAGGACCAGATCAGGCAACAAAGGGGGAGAGTAGATGCCAAAGATGTGCTGCATTTTAATGCTTGCCTTCTAACACATGCTTATAGTAAAAGACAATAATTACAACAAAATCACTCTGCATAATAAATGAATGTGTCAAGCTTGCACAATTGTTTACATAAAGTTAAGCTTGTCTTGTGGGGTTTTAGTATGTACCACTGAAATATATACACTAGCATATAATAATTTCCTGACCAAAATAAAAGGAAAACATTCATTTATTCCTTCATTTACTCATCTATTAGTCTGAAAATCATTCTTTAAAGACTAAGCTGAGTCTGATGAATAAAACATGGTTTGTACTTGGTAGGAACTTATAACTACAGGAGTGAAGGTACAGAAATGTCAATGTTGAAGGTAAAAGAGCCTTACCCAAAATCTTCACATTCTTTCTGGAGAAATGAGATGGTAACCACAAAAAGAACTTGGAAAAAATATAGAATTGTATATGTTTCCCTCCCTCATCTAGGTAATTCTCTGGTTTCAATTCTCTCATCCAGGCAACTTTGAAGGATCCCATGTGTATAAAAGAGGGGACATGTTTAATTGTTGCTCTCTTTCATGGAAGAAAATTCAGTATATTAATTTTCCATTATTACTATAACAAAGTACTATGATTTTAGTAGTTTTATATTTCATAATACCACATATTCAATATCTTACATTTATAAATGCTGGAAGACCATGATGGGTCTTGGGATGAACAAAAGGATTATGTAGAGCTGTTTCTTTCAGATGTTGTGATAGGGCAAGATAGTGCAGTGGTTTTTCCTTCTTGTATAACTGTTAAGACCATTTTAAGTTTGACTACAATTTTGGCATCCTTGATGGAAAATTACCCAACTCTATTCTTGGTACCAAAAGTCAAGATGCTCCAACTAATTTTTCTTGGCTTCTGTTCAAATGCCTGCTTGTACAAACCTCCCCTTCCAGCTCACTGCTTATTTTAGTTTCTGTTAAACTGCTTGCTTGCACAAAACCTCCTCCCCCTGTACATGTTGAGCAGGATGTGGTTTTTGCCTTTAAAAGCCTCTTGCTGGAAATACTTGAGTCTACACTTGGGTAACAAATACCTGAGGGTAGCCCCAGCTAACTGGAATAAAAACTTTAAATTGGCCTCAGACTGTGTCTAAATAGTCTTCTCTGGTGAATACCCCATAGCAATGCCTCTAAATGTCTGCTTTCCTGTTTCCAGCTTCTGTAAACTTTCTGAATCCTTTGACTCTGCTTTTTTCTGTCTTCAAAGGTGATAATGACAAGTAGAATCTTTCTCCCATTGCATCTCTCTGGTACTAATTTTTCTACTTCCTTCTGCATATAAAGCATCAGTATGAGTATACTGACTTATCCATTAATGTGGACAAAGTTTTTAGGTTGAGATCAGAAAACTAGCAATGCTAATCCTCTTTACCAGGAAATGTATCAATTTCAAAAGTTCTGGGGATTCCGATGTAGACATCTTTAAGGCACTATTATTCTGCCTGTTCCCAAAAAGAAGGCTTAGCCTTCGCTTTGTCCTTACCATTCTTTCAAGTTCCATAGAGGAAAAGAAACACTTTCAGTATTCCAAACCACTAGATATAGATGATTTTCCATATGTGGCAAGTTGAATACAAAATTAAGTCTCAGAGCTCAAGTCCTAGTAAATAACTATTATCAATGATGCTCGTTGAGAAAGCCACAAAAAAGACAAATATAACTACAACACTATTTAGAATGCTAGAGACTCCATAAGGTTTGTACCTTTCAAATTGCTACTCCTCCTTGTCTTTCTTCATTTCTGCTCTAAATACCTCTTCTCTGTGTCTGTTTGTCTGTCTCTCTCTCTCTGTCTTGCTCTGTCTCTATCTCTGTCACTATTTCTGTCTCTCTCTGCATATGTGTGTGTGTCTGTCTGTCTGTCTGTCTGTCTGTCTTTAGTATATGTATGATATGGCCCACCATGAGGAGGTCAAAGAACAGCCTGGGCTATCTTCCTTCAACTTCTACCATGTTTGAGGCAGGGTCTCATGTTTTTGGATGTTGAAGACTGTGCAGGAACTTTCAGGTGTTCTCTTGTCTCTACCTCTCAACTCGCTCTAGAGGTGCAAGGATTACAGGCATGAACTAAGGATCAGACTTTTCATGGGTTCTGGGAATGTGGAATCAGTTCCTCATGCATGTGTAGCAAGCACTTGACCAACTTATGTGTCTCCCCCAGGCCCCTTTTCACAGTTCTCCATCCTATCTTGTATCTTGCTTAAAGCTGGGACAACTTTGCAAATTTGAATATAAAAAAAGTGTCCTTTCTGGCTACATTGGGGAAGTTTAAAATGGTAACTTGCACACAATACCTTGGGATCATTGGATTCTTTTCTTAGCACCCTATGAGCAGTCCTCTAAAAACTGTTGCTGGTTATACATTTAAAATAAATCCCAAGTCTGAGTATTTCTCATCCCTTCCATAATGCTGACCTCCTTCAAACCAGGGACATTATAACCGCCACCTCCACTAACTGTTTTCAACTCTGAAAGAAAAGTAGTATTTTTTAAAATAATAAACCGATCAAGATATTTTCACCAAACATTTCTATGGATTCTTATCACACTTAAAATAAAACTCACAGTCTATAGTATATTTTAAAAAGCCCTGCACTGTCTGGTACAATACAACACTCAGCCAGACCTTCATTCCTCACTGAAGGCAGTTCATACAGATGACTCTCCTGCCCACCTATCCTTTTCTCCAGAGCTCTCCATGATCACCTTCTTTACATTGTTCAAAATGTGATTCAAGTGCAAACTTGTAAGGAAAAGTAGATGTCTAATTAAAAATGACTTTTAGATTAAAGATATACTTTTTACATATACATGTTCCATGGACATAAAGAGGCCATTGTGTGTTTAAATTTGCTAATTCAAGTAACCCTCTGTAAATGACATTTGTTCAGTGAAGTATCTAAGCCTTTTCACCTTTCCCACTTCCTTTTTAGATTGCTTTTATTAATATTTGAACATTATTAACTGCTTGTTCATTTTGTTTATTATGCATCTGCCCAAGAGGATACAAACTCTGTGAGGCAGAGAACTTGTTTGCCTTGGTTTAACCACAATACAGTGCTGAGACTCCTAGAATGACTTCAAGTATTTATCAAAGAAATAAACAAATGAATAATTAAGCTTCTTTGACCTCTCTGTTGATTATATAGTGACCTCCATCTTTCCCTTAAAGCCAATGTGTATAGCTATCTGGGCTGAAGGAAGAGCACTCAGAATTTAATTATGACAGTGTAGAGTATAGTTTAAAAAGGAAAAAAAACAGCAATCAACGTTTCAAAATAGGTTCACATTACATGGGTTTATGAATATTAGTCCTGGACAAACACTGTAGGGGTTTTAGTAAGTGTCAGACCCTCTGTCCTAAGATGACAAGGTGAAAGGCATTTCTTTCACATTTGAGAGACTTGAAGAACAGCTGGAATGGGACACCCCAGAAAACCATTTGCATTTAATTGTGTGGGCACTTAAGGAAGAGCTGGGGTCACTTTTCTAGTTTTAGATTACTGTTCATTTAAATGCACACATTTAAATCAATTCTTCTTCCTGCTTGGATGACAATTACCATATTTGACATTTGTTAGTCCTCAGTAATGCCTGGGACTTGTGAATAATTTAGGAATGTTAGATTGTTCCCTAATCAAGGCAACTGAACAGAAGCAAGAGCTCAATTTGTAGCTTCAGCATCTTTCCACAGAAAAGTGACTGTATTGAAATAAGACAATTAAGAAGATGCACTGACCTACCCTATGCAAAGTGCTCATTTTTCAGATAAAATCTCACTCTGGTATCCATATCACAATAGCTACAAATACTGACTTCATGCAAAGATGAAGAGGAAATTCACCATTCCAACACTTTGAATTTGATGAAGTCTGGTCCATATAGATTGGGCTCTCATCTCCCATATAAAAGTCTCACACCATAGGGTTTAGTTTAAAATTATGGTTACTATTTGTTTAATTATCAAAAATGTATAAGATGATTATTAAGTGCTAAATATTGTTTCAGATGTCAGTAGTCTTTCCTTCAAAGCAAAAATTTGAAAGAAGAGACACAACAAATATATAAAACTTATTCTGGTGAAGACTACACACTAAAATTTTCAAACATTTAAGGTTCAGGACATATTACTCTAAAAAATAATTACTGGTGTGTGTGTGTGTGTGTGTGTGTGTGTGTGTGTGTGTGTGTGTGTGTGTTTATATTCTTGATCATCCTGCCTTTTTCCCCAGAAGTGGTCAAAAATATGTTAGGTAGCTAGTTTAATACTAGCAGACTTGGAGATCATTGGGAAGGACCACGCCCATTCATAGTTAATAATCTGTAAAACCAAATTTGAAAGAGCAGAGCTCTGGTTTCTGTTCAATAGAAAGGGCTCTGCTTCATACCTCAGGCTCTAGCTAGAGATATCATTAATAGATATGTTTCTAAAACTTATAAGCTTATTATCAAGCAGACTTTCCAGTAAGAACAAGGACATAACACTGTCCCACTTAATAACAATCAATCAAACTGGGCTTGTCAAGCCCCTGGATAGGGAAATACCACTCAGAAAAAAGTATCTACTCTAGAGACTTTTGGAATGGAATACAGTCTGATGAAAATACAGATGAGTATATGGTTGCTTTGGCCGCTGTCCACTCTTGTCTGCTGAGAGTTCTCCACTTTATAACAAAGTCTACCTGACTTCTGTACTTGGTTGTGTGTGTCTCATCTGAATTCTTTAGTGGTGAGCATTAGGACAAAAGAGCAAAGGAGCATTTAAAGCAAAATCTCAGTAACAGTATGAGCATGCCGTTTTTATAGCCACAAGGAAAGAAGATCACCTCTCCAAAGACAAGGAATGCTGAGAGGAATTTGTGTGAGCAAGCATTTGGAAGTTTTCTCCAGTTTATAACCTTTAGCTCATATACTTTGTCCTTTGTTTCTCCATAGCTTTCTTTGTATACTTCATCAAGCATAGCAAAATACACGCACACACACACACACACACACACATACACACACACACACAAACACACAAATACAACGAATAAAAGTCCAACAAAGATTACTAGGGAAGAGAAAGGACTCTGCAGGAATGGTAAGGAAACATGAAAGAATAATGGGAGACAGCGAAGTTTTTAGGTCTTCATTTCATCATGAAAGCTTCTGTGTTGTATAAAAACCAATACTAAATAACCTTGCATACATTTCCTCTTCTACAAAGCTAGCCTATATGAAAGCTCAGCAACCTGCTTTCAGCACTTAGGAAACCAAATAAAGTCTAAAAGAATCCAGCAATCAAGGACTAGAGGATCAAAGAGCAACAAAAGAAGGACATGGGACAGATATAACTAGGTCAAGGGAGACAATGACTAGATTCAATGATACGACATAATTGTCAGTGCAAGGTGAAATACATAACTACACATAAGCAAGCAAATGAGTGATAAGATTAGGCTAGCACCTCAGAAAGTCTGCCCCAAGCATGGGGTGAAGTCTCCATGATCTGTTAAGAATTAAATAAGAGAATAGTGAGATTTTAAATTTAAATTCTCATTCCTGTATATGGTTCATCACACAAATGTGTGGTGTTTTGAATGAGAATGGCCTCTATAGGCTCATAGGTTTAAAGAATACAAGCTTGAGCCCCAGTTGGTAGAACTGTTTGAGAAGGATTAGAAGGTGTGGTTTGTTGGGGAAATTGTATTACTGGGAGGTTGCCTTTGAGGTTTCAAAAGCCCAGATCATTCTCAATGAGCTCTCTCTCTGCTCAATGATTGTAGTTTTAACATGTGAACGTTCAGCTACATTTTTTAGCACCCTATCTGCTTTCCTACTGCTATGCTTCCCACTATGATGATCATGGGCTCACCATTTGAAACTGTCAACAAGACCACAATAAATTTTCTCTTTTATAATTTACCTTGTTCATAATGTCTCAGCAAAGCAATAGAAAGGTAATTAAGACAATATGAAATATTAATGTAACACTACAAGTATATTCTCTATAAATAAGTGTGCACTTTGGTGCTGTGAAAATATGTTCTGACCAAAGGCAAATTCATAGAGGGAAGCATTTATTCTCTCTTACATTTCTAGGCTACAATCTAACAGTAAGAGAAGTAAGGACAGAATTTCAACATAAGAACCTGAAAACAGAAACTATTGAAGAATATTGGTCTCTGGCTTACCCACAGGCTCCTGTTTAGCTAGCTTTCTCATACAGCAGAAGACAACTTGCCTAGAGATGTTAATGCTCACAGTGGGCAAAGTTCTCCTACACGAATTAGCCATCAGGACAATGTCCTACAGGGCATTCTGATCTAGGCAATTCTTCAATTAAGAGTCCCTCTGCCCAGGTGATATTAGGTCAGAAATAGTTAACAATAAAAACTAACCAGCATGACAAGTATGCTTAATGATGCAAAAATAAGAATATAGAATTAGGATGGGGTGGGGAAAGAGACTGAGGATGGGCTAGGCATGTGACTTGACTGATATAGTGCTTTCCTAGCATGTACAGAGCTCTGGCCTTGATATCCAGTACTACATAAAATCAAGCATGGTGGTGTGTGCATGTAATTCCAGGACTTGGAAAGAAAAACAGAAAGATCATGAATCCAAGATCATTCTTAGATATATAGAAAGCTCAGCCTCATTGTATGAAATTCTTTCTCAGAAGAAAGAAAGGAAAGAAAGGAAGAAAGGAAGAAAGGAAGAAAGAAAGAAAGAAGAAAGGAAGGAAGGAAGGAAGGAAGGAAGGAAGGAAGGAAGGAAGGAAGGAAGGAAGGAAGGACAAAAGAAAGGAGAGGAAAAGTAAATAAAGAATTAATGAATGAAAATCTGGTAACCAGCAGTCCTGTAAGTTACAGATTCACCTTTAAATCCAAAGCGGGCCCCCAAATGCCAATGCCAATATTTTCTAAATAATAGTCTGGGCTCAGCTCAGGCTGGATTCTGACTGGTAATCAGAAGGATTGCCACAGAAACTCAGAAATCTTGTGACTCATCTGCTTCCATAAAGCTGCAAAGACTCTCCCTGCCTTTTCGCTGTTCTCTCTGCCTCCATCAGGGCATGTGATAGCTTGCTTTCCCAGTAAACGTTTCTTTCTACCCACAGAATGGTCTCATTTCCTGTTTTCACTGTACCTTCACTTACACCCACAGGAAAAATAAGAGAGGTCTCATATGATACCTATAAGGGAACCGAAGGGGGAAAATATGTTCTAATCTTTCAGATCCTAGGACTGAGGATGACAAATTAAGAAAATACAGACTAAGAGGAGAAAAGAGGATTATGTTTAGAAGACTTCATAAAAGATAAGAATGGTTAGACTCACTTAAGGCTATTACATGATTTAAAAAAAAAGATCAATAAATTGGTTGAGGAAGGCATGCAAAAAGAAATGGGTTTGGCTTCTATTGGTCATTCAGTGGAACAAAGATAAACATACAGGGGGAAAGAACAGAATGTCTGAGTTACATTGATAAGATTCATTGTTCAGATTCCTCTCAGTGTTCTTTCTAATTGTGGTGCTAAGGATAGATCTGGTTCAGAACAGGAAAAGGAACATCTCCAAAAAGGAGAAATTAGACATGTTCCTTATAAACAGACAGGTAGGAAGAACTCTCTTTCAGTATTTGTTCTTTCTAATGGTCTTCCACTCAAAATAACCCTTTTACCAAAGTAGTGTTTTGTCATAGATTGATCTTTATGCCCAGTTCTCTTCATCTCTTCATCATCCTGAGTGATGCTAAATAAGGTTTCTCGTGTGAGTAGAAACTCATCCATGTATCAGAAGCCATAATCAGTATCCAGCAAAGAATTGGAATCTTAAGGTCCCACAGCAGCCACTGTTCACTGGTGACATCACACTCCATATTTCAACACATCTTAACATGTGTCTATAGACAGAATCCAACATAGGACTTAATTTTGTCCTTTCTAATGTCTCCAGGGAGAGATTATTTATCTTGTTAATATTCTCTAATGACTCCCTGAAATGAATTCTAAATATTTCATATATATACCCTTTAATTATTGATAAAATCTATCTAGGCATTTTCTTCAAATTTGATAATGATCAAATAGAAATCTGAATTGTCACTGTCTACTCCTATCCCACTCAACACAGAACCTTATTAAAACACCCTGCAGAGTGGTGAGCTGACAGTTTATGACATTCTCCAAGGTTTTTTCTTTTTTTTCTTAAAAAAAAAAATTTATTGTGAATATGAAGCCAGTACCCAAAACTTCACATTCTTCATCACCATTCTTTCTAAGAGGAGTGAGGCCCAGCAAATTACCTAAGCAGGAAATTAATGAAACAAAACATGAATCAAGCATGGCTTCCTTCACTATGTTGTGCAATTTGGAAATTCACTATGCTGTGGTAAGCCTGTATTTGACTGAGCAATTTTACTGTCTATATAATAGCTATATAATAAAGCCCCTGTTGGTTGCTTAGCATAATCAAAATACCATCCATCCTGGAGATCTTGAATAAAATGAGTGTAGACACACTTACAATCCTAGGGCCTTGGTGAAGGAGGAATTCACTTCGCTAGCCCTTTCCCAATGTGTGGAGGGCAAGCGGCCAGGGACACAGGTGTGCAACTCATTAAAAACAGAATTAAGCCCAACAGGCGAGATAGCAGCCACATGAAGAACGTTCTGCAAAAATGAAGGCACTCTAGGGCTTTGACCTTGGGTAGAGAGTCAGGAGGTAGATCTGGGCCCCCTGTTTACTGTTCTCCATTGTTACTAACTCGGTAAGGAGAGCCACAAAATTATTGGCTCTAACAGCTGCTTCAACAGACTCAAACTACAACGGCAGTTATTAATACATTAAGGTCAATATCTGCTAAAGATATGTGGAACAGAAAGAGCTGGCCTCCATGATAAAGGCAGCAATGAAATTAAAGTTAAGGGATCAGAAAAGCCACCTCAGGCAGTACTATGTCCAATTTCCAGAGGAACCGACAAACTGATTTCCAGAGTGGTTGTACCAGCTTGCAATCCCACCAGCAATGAAGTAGTGTTCCTCTTTCTCCACAACCTCTCCAGCACCTGTTGTCACCTGAGTTTTTAATCCTAGCCATTCTGACTGGTGTGAGGTGGAATCTCAGGGTGTTCTGATTTGTGTTTCCCTGATGACTAAGGATGTTGAACATTTCTTTAGGTGCTTCTCAGCCATTCAGTATTCATCAGTTGAAAATTCTTTGTTTAGCTCTGTACCTCATTTTTAATAGAGTTATTTGGTTCTCTGGAGTCAAACTTCTTGAGTTCTTTGTATATATTAGATATTAGCCCTCAATCAGATATATATATATCGTGGGAAGCCAGTCACCATTCCAAGATGGCGTCGATTGCCTCAGACTTGCCTGGTAAATCTCGTGCCCCTCCCGAGCAGGCTCATGGAAATTAGGTGTCTTGCTGGTGGCCTATCAGACAGACCCACATCTCCCCCGGGGCTATATATTGAGCGGATCTTCTCAACTCGGGGCTGCCCCCAGAAGAAGAAGAGACAAGCACTCCTGCAATAAAAGCTGCTGAGAAGAATCCAACCGTGTTGTGTCTAGTTCCTGCCGGCCGGGGGTTGACAATATATATATATATATATATATATATATATATATATATATATATATTTGTAATAAGGACACATGCTCCACTATGCTCATAGCAGCCTTATTTATAATAGCCAGAAACTAGAAACAACCCAGATGTCCCTCTACAGAGGAATGGATACAAAAAATATAGTACATCTACACAATGGAGTACTACACAGCTATTAAAATCAATGAATTTATGAAATTCTTGGGGAAATGGATGGACCTGGAGAATATCATCCTGAGTGAGGTAACCCAATCACAAAAGAACACACATGGAATACATTCTCTGATAAGTGGATATTAGCTTAGAAGACTGGAATACACAAAGTACAAACCACAAACCATAAGAAACTCAAGAAGAAGGAAAACTAAAGTATGGATACTTCGTTCCTTCTTAAAAGGGGAACAAAATACCCATGGAAGGAGTTGTAGAGACTAACTATGGAGCAGAGACTAAAGGAAGGACAATTTCAGAGACTGCTCCACTGGGAATCCTTCCCATATTCAATCATCAAATCTAGACACTATTGTGGATGCCAGCAAGTGCTGGATGACAGGAGCCTTATATAACTGTCTCCTGAGAGACTCTGACAGTACCTGACTAATACAGAAGAAGAGGCTCACAGCCATCCATTGGACTGAGTACAGGGTCCCCAATGAAGGAGTTAAAGAAAGGACCCAAGGAGCTGAAGGGTTTGCAGCCCCTTAGGACGAACAACAATATGAACTATCTAGTACCCTCAGAGCTCCCAGGGACTAAAACTCCAACCAAAGAGTTCGCATGGAAGGACTCATGGCTCCAGCAGCATATGTATAGCAGAGGATGGCCAAGCTGGTCATCAGTGGGAGGAGAGGACCTTGGCCCTGTGAAGTTTCTATGCCCCAGTGTAGGGGATTGCCAGGGCCAGTGAGCAGGAGGGGGTGGGATGGTGAGCAAGGGGAGGGGGGAGGGAACAGGGGTTTGTTTTATTTTTTGTGTTTTTTTTTATTTTATTTTTTTCTTTTTTTGGAGGGGAACCTGGAAAAGGAGATATTGTAAATAAAGAAAACATTTCAGAAAAAAAGAAAAAAAAGAAAAGCCACCTCAAAGTTTTCAACTTCAGCATGAGAAGGACTCAGTTAACAATTCTTCCAAAGGAGCTCTCTATGAGTAGAAATGGGATATGTAGATCGCTTTGTGTGGTTTCTTCTCTTTCTCATACCAAGAAGAGGGTAGCTCTTCTCTACATAACAAACCTAAATAAGCAAATATTAATTTCAATTTTCTAGCCACTGCCCTACAATTCACTGTCCCTAAGAGTTTAAGCCCCTTTCTCTTTGTCCCACCATCTCTCTGCAAATGTATTACCTTTTTAAAATGGAAGACAAGCTCCTAGGCTTCAACACCTACTTGACTTAGAGCCCAATATGTGTGACATCAAACATAAAATGTGCATGCCCTTTCTTTAGTTAAAGTGTCTTTTTCCAGTCTCCTATATTTTAACATCAGAGTCTAAATATCCCACCCACTGCAGAACCCAGTATTCCCAATAAATATACCAAAATATGTAAACCTAACAAAACTATTTTCCTCTCACGCTGGGAAGATGCCTCAGCGAATAAAGAACTTTCTGTCAAAGCATGAGGACCTGAATTTGGGCCCCTAAAGCCCACATGAAATTCAGGCATGGTAGCACACAGCTCTAAACTCAGCCCTAGAGCATGAGAGACAAGAGGATACCTGGGGTGGATCCCGTGGACTCACTAATCAGGCAGTCTTGCTGAAAGAGCAAGGTCCAGATTCACTGAGAAGCTTTGTCAAAATAGGAGGTAGAAAAGAAATTGAGACACTCTACTCGAACATGTGGCCTTAACAAGCATCCACCTGGACAAATGCCACTGCATATATTCATACACGAGAGAGAGAGAGAGAGAGAGAGAGAGAGAGAGAGAGAGAGAGAGAGAGAGAGAGAGAGAGAGAGAGAGAGAGAGAGAGAGAGAGAGAGAGAAGAGAGACTATGAGAATGGATTTATGTCTCAATTACTTTTATGAAAGTTTTTAGGAAGTTTCCCTTAATTTGTCTGCACTCCTTGAAACAACATTATCACAGTGTCTGACAAATTTGAGCATTTAAAGTGGGATAAAATCTCCTTTTGCTAAGATGTTACTTTGCCCAAAATGACAATTGCAAGGGGACTAAACTGTTAAGAAGATCAAAATCATCGTGACTCTAAGATCTATAAGTATCCAAGGCTCAGGGCAAAGGGGGCACTTTTCCTTTATAGAGCAATGTCAGCATGACTATGAGAAACCAGGTACAGGAAATCAGGCAGAATAGGAGACTAGGATTAGGTGGTAAACCAGGCACTGTTTTCCTATGAGGCCAGCAACTCTGGAAAAGAATGACAAAAATAAGGATTGTGCGAGCTCAGATGAGAGTAAGCAAAATTCAGTGACCTAGGGACAGTAGGTAAATGTAACCAACGTTTGCTTAATAAGCATTTGGTCTTGATTGAGACAGAACAGAATAGTTCAGCAATTATTTATGAGGTACAAAAAGAGAGTTTGGGGGCTGTGCCAGCCTTGCCATGGATAAACAATGAGGCATCCATGAGTTTGTTTAATCATAAAAGGAAGGGTGGTTCTCAGTACTAAACTCTTTCCAGGAAAAATGAAGGATAGTTAGATTTTCCTAAAAGCTTTCATGAGAGTACATGGCAGGTAGTAGTTAACAGTCAATAAGCATCATTCTGGCAGTAACTGAACCATTTGTTTGAAACTAGATCATCTCAGAAAAGCTCAACTTTTAGTGCTGTCTTTCTAGGGTTTGGATGTGGAATTCTGGCTCTTGGGTTATTGGGTATTTGTTTTTGTTTTTGTTTTTTTATGCATAGAACTTTTCTATAGGGCCATTAGAATATGACACAACTAGGAAAACCCTCAATTTAAATACTATAGTGTAAAAAGTCACTGGCCTGGTGAAGAAACCTCTCATTTTTTTGCCCCATTAGCAAATATTTTAGCCAGTAGACAATGTATAAACTGTTTAGTACTTGGATTTTTATACAGACAAACTCTACCACCACTGAGTTTCCATTACCATTTTTTAAGTTTAAAAGGCTAGTTTAAGCAGGGTGTGTTCCCCCATGCCTATAAGTGCAGCACTCTGGAAATGGAGGTAAGAGGATCAGAGGTTTAAATCCAGCTACTCTAGCCACAAAGCAAGTTAGAGGTCAACCTGGGCCACATGAGGCACCATTCCTACAAAAATAAACA
>NW_022196912.1:106424914-106442826 GCF_008632895.1 Mastomys coucha | reverse complement strand
AAAAAAAAACACTTTCTACAAATAATACTCTTAGAATAAAATTACAGTATATACAAGAAAAAGATTTTTGTCAAGAAAAAGCATTCCTTCCTGTGCTGTAGCCATATTTCCATCTGAATTGCTGCAAGAGTTATACCAAGAGAGATTTCTTAGCTGTGGGGTGAAAAATACTCAGGTATCTTTAGAAAACTTCTATTAGAAAACATCAGAGGCAAAGGGGCACAGAGAACAACATAAAAAATTAAAGTGATAAAAAATTAATTATACCTTAATCCTTAAAGTACTTTACAACCTATACACATAATGTACTGGGTCGACATAATAAGCAGTATACATTTAGATAATCCATTTTTAAATATTGCTTCTAAGCCATAATCTCCCTCAATTATGGAACAAGAATAAAGCATCATTGAGCATGTCACAAAGGGAGGGGGACCTGACTGGGTTGCGTTTTAAGAAAGCTGCCCCCCACCCCAGTAAACACTCTGGAAGTGCCCTCCTGCTTCTCTACCTACCCTCTAATTACGTTTCTCATTCTACTTCCTCCACACACCACCCAGAATTCTTTCAAAGAAACCAAAGCTCTTATTTATTGAGTTACCAGAGTGTTAATCACATCTAATGGTTTTAACACAATAGCAGCCAACCTTTAAATGTGCTCCTTTCAAATGATTAATGCTTGGCTTCCACTTGGGCTTCTTCTCATTTTCTGCAGTCTCCCATGACTCCAGGAAGCCTCCCGCTTCTTCCTCTGCTAAAATCAGCATCTCTCATTTCAACAAGCTTGTGTTGGAGTGATAGTGAGAAAGGAACAGCAACGGTACAAAGGCTGTGGACTCCGGAAGGGCACCTTGTTAATATCTACATCATTTAGACAATCATCACCATCTAGCATAGCACCAGACCACAGTGGGTACTCAGGCCTGACCACAGTAGGAACTCAGGCCTGACCACAGTAGGAACTCAGGCACTATTTATGAAGTGCAAGGGTGGGAGGGTGGAAGAAGGCAGAAAGGAAGGAAATCATACTATTCCATAAGAGGAATGAACAGGTTCACTCGCCTTCTTGGAACATAGTGAACATGTACCAAGAGTAAAAGAGACTGGAAACGTAGTCAGGAACGCTCACTGCATTCCTGTCTTTCCCTCTCACCCTCTCTATAGCTGTCTTTCAAAGTCAAGGGTAGATATATATGGTAGGTGCTATAATACAAGGAAAATTCTGCTCTGGAAGTTTCTACTGACAAGCTGCTTTAAGAATTAATTGCTCTGTCAGCCAAGTTCAGGGTCCATTAGTGCAGTGATGCAGGAAAGGCCTCCTTCTCTAAGCTTAAGTAGTAATGTCCATCATCACAGACTGGGGAAAGCTAAGAAACACTGGCATAAAGGGAGGTGGGGTGCAGTGGCTTGTAACTACAAACATTAGAAACCACCCACAGGTCACTGTTAGATTTTATTTCTCAGGCAACATAGTTTTCTGAGAGGGTATGGGGTAATCAGTAATTATTTAGAATACAATGGCCAGAGTTAATTGTTCTCTTCCAACTGTGTCAAAAACAACAGCAACAAGGGAATTGAGCCTGTAAATGAGCCATGTGTGTTAGGGGGCATAAAATAACAGTACTTAGGAGTTATTTTTTGTAGCACTTGACCATTTATTAATGCATTATTCCAACCAAATGTCCTTGGATGATTGGTCTGGTCATTTTGCCAATTTTTTTTTTAATCTGTGAGCAGCGAAACAAAAGGGTGAGGGCATGTGGTGTCCCAGATTTGTCACAGGGAGTCAGTAAATGAATGAGCTATGCCTGTCAGGCCAACCTAACCTCCACTACCATGGAGAAGCTGCACCAGAGGGAACTGAGGGTGGCAAGACATTCCCCACACTCAGGCCTGCAAAGCGAGGAATAATCATTACTCTTTGTTAGCACTCTGTGAATTGCTCAAGATAAAATATTCAGTACTCCCAGGAGCAGCACAGTTAAATCATGAGGCTCCTTGTATTTTCCTTGTTGCATAAATTAGGTATTCATAGTAAAAAGGAGAATATAAAATCATAAGTAGGAATGAATATGTGTCATTATAAATAACTGACTTGTCCAGAAATATCAAGTATGTTTGTATATATACACAAACCACCACCACCACTACTACCACCACCATCTAGTAATCATGTCATGTCCATCTAGCAACACAGTCTATAAATTCAAGATGTAGATATAATACATGTCTTTCTAATACCCTTTTGTCAAAAACCTTTCCAATCCTGATATCAGGACATCAGTCAAGCTCTTTCACTTTCTAGCACTTTGTGGCTAAGGACTTTAGATAATTAATTTAAGAAATGTGTTCATATAGCAAGCATTAATTTCCTGTTAACAGCTTGTACTTTGCTAACTGAAGACATCTTTTTACTTCTCTAGATGGTATTTTGTCCAGAATCTCCAAGACTTATCCCATATAGGTTGAAATGGTGAATAATAGAGTTTGGGATGTGTAGCAGGAGGAATAGATAGGCTGAAAACAAGGAGAAATCCTAGCCTGCTCTTCTTAGCAAATGTTCAGCCATCTGTGGCTCAAATGGATCTCTTCCTGTGTGCCATGCTGAATCTTAAAATTTTATTCTAGGAAGGCTGAAGAGGAGAAGGGATATATATATTTACACACACACATATATATATATGTATGTGTGTATATATATATATATATATGTATATATACACGTATACATATATATATACTGAGAGCAGATTTTACACATCTCCAAAAATAAAAGTGAGCCCATAATGGTGGAAGCATGCCAAAAGAAGTTAAATCTAACGCTACATCATAAATCGTTCCAATAATAAAGCAAAGATGCATCACAACAAGTGAGGGTTGCTTATTAAAAGCTCATATCCCAGATCTGTGCTCCTATTATGGGAGCCATTTTCACACATCTGTACTTGATATTAAATTAGAACTAATCAAATTTAAGATTATCCCTTGATTGCACTAGTACCACTTCAAATGCTCAGTGACCAGATCTGAGGAGTGGCTGTCAGATTGGACAATGCAAATAGGAAACATTTCTTACATCAAAAAAGAAAAATTCTGTTCACATTATTTTAGTAAATAGGGATTTTCCTAATGCTGCTTAGAAATGTAGACACTTTGTGAATTATGGAATAAATAATTTCTCAGTCCATGATAAGTTAAATCATGTACAAAAATGTTGTAATTTTTGAGACATTCAAGGAGTAAAAAGCATCACACAGATATAAAAGTTCAAATAAAAATATTTCTTAAAGTCAGAGTCTACACAAATTGGTATATCTCATTTGCACTTCCATTGACTAAATGACAGGTACTTAAAGAAGAGAATATGGGGCTGGAGAAATGGCTTATCCAGTAAAGTGATCTCCAGTACAAACACCTGTAGTTCCACACACCACACACACCTGCAATTTGGGCACTAGTGCGGCAGAGGTGAAGATCTTCAGGACTTGTAAGCCAGCCAGCCTAACAGAACCAATGACCCTACAGGTTCAGTGGGAGACCAACAATGGAGGATACGCAGTATTAACTTCTGTCCTAAAACACACACAGGCACATCACACACACACACACACACACACACACACACACACACACACATACACATACACACAGGCACATCACAGAGAGAGTGAGACAGACACAGAGACATACTGAGGCAGAAACAGAGAAGACAGACAAACATCAGGCAGAAAGACAGAGCTGAAGGAGGGAGGGAAAAGCAGCGAGGGGAGGAGAGGAGATCAGAGAAGGGGAGGAAAGGAGAAGGTTGGAAAGGAGGGGGCAGGGTCTGGAGAGGAAGGAAGGGAAAAGAGAAGGCAAGACAAAACAATAAAAGAGAACAGAAGAGGGGAGAGGAGAAGAGGACAAAATTCATGAATTTTGTAGGCAAGTGGATGGAACTAGAAAATATCATCCTGAGTGAAGTAGCCCAGACCCAAAAGGATATACATGGTATGTACTCACTGATAAATAGATATTAGCCCAAAAGCTCAGTATACCCAAAATACAACTCACAGACCATATGAACCTTAACGAAAAAGAAGGCCAAAGAGTAGGATGCTTCAAACCCACTTAGAAGGGGGAACAAAATAATCACAGGAGGAAGAGGAAAGGACCTGGGTGGGAGGGGAGGGGGAAGAAAAAAAGAGGGAGCAGGACCAGGTATGGGAAGAGATAGGAAAGAAGCCCAGGGAGTCAGGAGAATGAATAGAAATAAGTAGCAGTGGGGGGGTGAGAGGAGAGAGAACTTGCAGAACCACTAGAAAG
Organism: Mastomys coucha; assembly: GCF_008632895.1. Lineage (NCBI taxonomy): Eukaryota > Metazoa > Chordata > Mammalia > Rodentia > Muridae > Mastomys > Mastomys coucha. Next base: position 106,438,521 of record NW_022196912.1, on the reverse strand, counting down.
TCCAAGATGCCAGGGATGCAACAGGCTCCCAGGATCCAATGGGGATGACATAAAAATAAATAATTTTTTTTAAAAAAGAGAAAACAACTATTTTTAACCATAGGGAAAATATTCATTTAAAAAAGCATAAAATGCATATAAAATAAAGGCCACTTGGTAAAAGTTATGGAGACCAAATTTCAGCTGTTTTTAAAAGGGGGAGGGGGATTTCCTAATAATTAGCTCCTGTCTTAACACAAAATGAGAGTCGTCAACAGAGCAATCCTCACTCCCAATGAGATGTTCAATTGAAACCATATGTCAGTAACTCTTGGGAAGGGCAACAGCTACAGGCAAGAGATTGGAAGATATGACCTCTAAGATATGTCCTCTGCTTGAATTCTCTGACTTTGTTTCCTGCCTCCTTTCACCTTCTCAGATCCCACTGGGTCAATGACTAAGGAACAGCACTTTGTAAGTGAAACTTTTCACTGTCCTTGGCCCCTCACTGTCTCCAGGCAAGCTATCATGGTGGCTTCCCTGGCAAGGGTGGCAGTGCGGGGGAGCTCATGATGCACTAGGCTATTTCTACATGACAGATTTGTTTGGCTTTCAGAAAAACAACTTAATTCATTGCAATTTCCCTTCTTTCTTGTATAAAACAGGTCATGTTTGCCAACCTTTTCTTTTTTTAAACATTAAGTACTTAGTTGGAAGCACACAGAGAGTTTAGAGTACAATGTATAATATAACATAGAGTACCTTTGTCAATCTGGAACTTTAACTAGTTGAGTCAAACAAACAACTGTAGAGTAATTGTTTATATACATTTAATTAATTATTGGATATCTCCATTTTCCTAAAAAAATAACACTGAATTAAGAATTTATCTGGGAGGTCACAGTTCTTACTAAAATGCTGTCCCATGAAAAATAACAATCTACACCTACTATTCATAAGGCTTATTACTATTTGCCTTGGAAAGCACAGAGGTTAATAATAAACAGATCCTGCTATTAGTGTAGACTTTCTGTCTAATGGTAACAAAATGACGGATAGCACAAAGGTGTGAACATTTTTACACACAAAAAAAAAGTTCCCACAGAAAGTCAGTTTTCAACTTAGAATTATTTAGTTGGCTTAGTTGGCTTTTTACAATCCAGGTACTGCCAATGGGCTAACACTTTTGAAGAAGGGTTATCCATTGAGTTAGAAAGGTCTTATCTGGCTGTGATAAACACAAAGTCACTTCTATCAAAGAAGGGGCAAAAGTCATAAGAAATAAATTATCTGTTTTATCTCTGGAAAAGTCTCACTATAGGAATAATATTTAGGCAACCTTTATCTATCAACAACTTATGCATTATCTAAAGAGTTAAAAAGATAAACTGATTGGACTTAGCTGGAGGGATGGTAAGAGACCTACAAACTACATAAAGATTTTAAAAATATATATGAATGGCTAAACTGAATATAGTATGTAGTTCATTTGAGCACATTTGGAAATTAACAAGAAGTGGTGAAGTCTACAAATGGAGAGGATGGGTTAACGGGTGTAGTAAGCTTTCATAAATATAAATCACTTGATGATTGAGGCAAACAAACAGAAGAAAGGAGAGAACAAGAGTATGCAGATGGAAAGGGAAATACCAATCAACAATTTCCAAACTGACATGAGGCAGGTTAATCTAATATGGTGCATCACTTGGGACCTTAAGGAAAGGCTTTGACCAATAATACTGGAGCTTCACATAAAATTCACAAGTGTGAACATGGAACATTAACATGACACAGTGTAGATGGCTGTTAAGGGTGGGCAAAGACAGAAACTTGGTCATTGAGAGATATAGGGAGAAGAACAAAGATTAGATGTATTAATGAGGAATTTTTACTTTTTTCCATGGGAATGTTGACATTTGAGTTCTGCTAATGTTTCAGAGACTATCCCTCATTTGGCTAACCACTTCCTATAGATAATAAAAGATTGTTCTAGGAGTGGACTTTTCTCATGAAAAACCAATCAACCCAAAGTCAATATTTCCTATATGCCTATTTCAATCAATACTTATAGTCCAGGCTGTCATTAATCTAGAGTGCTTTAGAGGTGCAGTAGCATAAAACTAAGCTTTGCTGTTGTAGCACAGAACCTGGTTCACCAGCTTCTGCCTACAAAAACTACAGTGGTGATACTTGCAAACACTTTCCCCTCACTAGCACCTCCAGATTGATCTTCACTATTACCTGGTATGGCATAAATGCTCCTCTGGAGACTTGACAGCTGTCATTTCTGGATCCATTGTCTTGGTCAGCCAAAGGTTATTATATAAATTATTCGTGGATAATATAACAATAATTTGGACTTGAGGGTGACCATAGTTAGGAGTGAAGGAGTTGAAGATATAAAAGATATTACAGATAAACAGATGGATGTCTAGTAATTCTCTACTATGTGGGGCAACTTAGTGTGCACATTAAAGTGCAATGAGTACTAATCACACCTACACCTTAAAATGCAAATACTGAGTACAATGAGAAATAGAGTATACAAGTATATGGATATCAACATGAGAATAATATGGAATGATGATATTAAAAACTAAGGCTGCAGCTTCTTGAGAAAACTAAAAAGCCTTTGTTAATGAATTACCACTCGGGAAGTAGAAGAAAGATCAGACTACATGTTCAAAATATATCAAACTTGGTCCTAACCTCCAAAGTTGGATGGAATGCCATGGGATTGTCAGGAGAGGAAATTAGCAGATACATATCTGATGTTTATTTACTGTGGGGATAGGTAATTTGAAGTTTCAATCTAATGATGTCTATACATTAAATAAAACATAACCCAGAAGAACTGTGCCAAGAAAACAACATTATGAAAGGAAAATCTTAGCCTAACTATGGCAGACAGTGAGAAGGAAAGAAAAGAAGTGGAATTCTACATGATACGGTGGCAGATGGAGATAAGATGGCAGATGCTATTGTTTTAGCAGAATATGATAAACATATAATTATATAATTATAAAGGGAGCGATGAAGGTGAAGAGTAGTACCAGTGTTTTAACTATCCAAAGTTAGTATTATAGAAAAGGGGGTTCTTAGTGCTGCAAAGAGAGTGTCAAATGAGCAGAGACTCAACTCTGAAAGAGTTTATGAGTCTACTAGAGTTTCTACGGCTCCAAACAGACTTCTCCGATTACGCCAAGGACAAAAGGGAATATTTGCTGACATCTTTAATTCCAATAAAACCCCAAACTGCTCATTTATAATGTGTCTATAATCTGTGTTTAGGGGTGACCATCGTTAGTAATGAAGGAACTGAATTTGGAGAAAACACAGAAGGCATCCCCAAGGCACTAGATATTTATCTGGTGTTTATTTATTTATCATGTGGGGGCGATGTGATGTGTAAATTAGAGCTCACCAGAAACTTCACCCAGAATATCATAGAGATGTATTTAGCTTAGAGAACTTTTTGTTTTTAATTCTCTGAAAGAGAAAAACAAGGTTCTTGTAGAGACTAGCTTTCTCTCCCATTAGGCACAGCAGAAAAGGGCCAACTACATCAGGAGGTAGGAGGAAGGTTGAAGTGTTAAGTGGAATGCTTGGGGGTTCTTCATTAAGAAAGTGAGAGTTAAACAAATACTCAAAGCAGGTGAGAGTGTGAGCCTCCTGGGGAGGGGAGGATGTACTTTGTAGGTGCCAGGCACTTTGCTGAATGTGTTTTAGGCATGATCTCATTTGTTACCATTATTAACCACTCAGCAGATGAGGAGCAAGGGCAAAGAGAGGGCAATTATCTTTGCCAAGCACAGCCAGCACAAGTAATGGTCTGGATGTAAAATGAAGTTGTCTTACTGTGAAAACTCCTATGCAGGAAAACTCCTGTGCTCTCCACAAGCTCAAGCTTGAACTTTACCCTCACTCAGGCTTCATACCTGAGAGGAAGAACTCCCAGATAGAGAGTGACATGGAAATGACAGAGGATGCTTGAAGTGCAGACAGACTGTTATCACTATATTAATTTATTGCTTTTATCACAGACAAAGAAAAGAAAGTCCTGAACAACAACCGTAAGTGAGCCCTTTTTATTCAGGGTTCCTTAGCTCTTACCTATTAGCCTTTTCTTCTTCCAGCACCTCACTCAAATGCCATGTTACATTTAGTTGTCATATCTCATAAGCCCTCTCTGTCTAGGATAGTTTCCCGTATTTCCTTTGTTTGGCAGTAGCTCTGTGATGGAATCTGTCTGATGCCTTTCTCATAATGAGACTGAAATTGCAGAATGGAAAAGAGGACTCATAGAGGTGTCATTTCTGTTGTCTCATATCAGCATTTGTTCTGTCCTTTAAAGTCCCTGCTTTCCCTGTTTATAGAACACTATCGAAAGAAAGAGACTCTGTGTGTAGTTCACACTTAGAAAGAGCAAAAACATTGACACCACTTCATGTCCGTGGTGAGAAAGTGCCTACATAAACTACCTGGAATTCTTTCCAGGAGATTTCAGTGTGTGTGTGTGTGTGTGTGTGTGTGTGTACACTCATGTACAGATGCATAAGTGTGGAGACCAAAGGTTGATGCTCTGTATTGTCTGAGTTATTCTCACCCTACTTTTAGAGGTAGGGACTCTACCTGAACCTGGAATTCACCAAGACAGTTAGTCAGGTTGACCAATGAGCTTAAGGAATACTCCTCCCTCTATCTTCTCCTTCCTCCCCAACTAAACTCCTACCTCCTACCCCTTACCCTGAGCTCTGGGGCTAAAGATGCATGCTACCATTCAGAACTCAGCTCCTCCAGCTTTCATAGCAAGCATTTTGCTGACTGAACCACTTCCCAACGCCTTCATTATAAACATTTAATAGACTCAATTTATTTTTGGTTCTCAAAGACTTCCAAATTTTGATTTTCTAAATACCATCATCTTCCTTGTGAATAAAACTAAAACAAACGATGTGATTGGAAACCCATCATTAAATGGAGAAAATATAAGAAATTATGGAGATTTGTGATGAAGGAATTATCACCCAAGGGAAAGAATTTTGTTACAAGCTTTCTCAAAAATGAGGCAGACAGCCCCTTTCAATGAGCTTGGCTCTGTCCATCTTTCTCTCAACACAACTGATTCAGTTCAAGGTTTTTATGGAAGGTTACACAATTACCTTCCACTCTCACTAAACCTATTTCCCATGCTGAAATGCCAGAAACACCAGCTCCTGGTCTTCAGTTTTGAAAGACAACGTCTCCAGATGCTTTGACATCTTACGCACTTTGACATGAGCATCAGGACAAAGGAAATGTACAGCCCTTTACTTCTCTTTTTGGATTAGTGTAGCATATAGCAGCAATTCTTGGCATAGCTATAATAACCTAGAAGAAAGGTACAATTAAATTTGGAGTTAGTGGACAGAAGAGATCATCCTCTCAATTTCAGGGCAACAAGAGGTAGCGGCTGACCTTGCTTCTGGATACAACTGCAAATTCAGGCCTTCATCCAAAGAGCAAAACGAAAAACTCTACCAGAGAGACTGCCTCTGCAGGCCTTCCAGCTCTGCCTGAAGGCAGGAAGAGAAAGCACAATGGGAAAATTCATGTGTCTACTCAATTGCAGCAGTTTCGACAACTTTTGTAAGGTCCACCCATGCTTCAAAAACTCATCTGGGGAGACCCCAAACCTTCACGTGACCGACTTACTGTCATTCAGAGTAAAACTGAGTGCCGGTAGCCTCCTAGATTTCTCACCATAAAGAAAACTTGAAATCAAGACACGAACAGAAGAAAATTGCCAATGATTTTCTTCTGGGTCAGAGTCGCATATCTATGAAGTTGGCCTTAAATTCTCTACATAGCCACAATGGACTTAAACTCCTGATTTTTCTACCTCTCCCTTCTAAGTGCTAGGATTTCAGGCTTACACTACCATATCTGGTTTTCTGTGATGCTGAGGATAAAGCTCCTTTTTACAGACTTAACACAAACATTTTTTTTTTTATGGAACACAAAATACAAACAACCTCCAAACCCAAGTATATAAAATTTTAAATCATGGGTTTACCCTGAAGATGAAAATACACTCACAGAGAGGATAGAGAGGGAAAAAAAGATTGTGTCTCTAAAGAATCTGCATCACCAGCTTGGCCCCAGGATGAGCTAGTCAACTGACCTCTTACATAGCTGCTTTCAAAAATGCACAAAAAATAATCTCCAAAAGGTTAACTATACCTGTCAGCACAAAGAACTCCTTATTTGGCTCAGACTTAGCCTGTGAGCATATTATCAATGCCTGAGCTTCCTTCATACTTCCTGCATTCCTTTAGGTCATAGGACAATATAAAGGTGAAATCAAAGTGGATATTAGCTACTGGCATACAATTATTACTCCAGAGTGACATAAGTAAAGCTCATGGGAAACATATCAGAATGTTCTATGCATACTTCAAGGGTCTACAGTGATTTATTTTTCTTATGATGACCACAATATCTGAAACCTGTTGCTCAGAACAAGATCATCTCATTGTTCCTTGATTACAGCCGTCGCCCAAGAAGCCAGTGTGGCTACCCATTATTTGGAGCATTTTGTGCAAGTGTGAAAAACAGCACAGAGAAGAATGAGTTCACTGGTGATTTGTCACTAGTGACCATGGCCTTTATCTTAGAAAATTAATTTCCAGCCCTTTGGGCACTCTTCACATCTTTGGAGAATACTAATATATTGGTATTTTAAAAAATCACTATTTTTTCTATGCATGTGTTAATTGATTTTTACCTCCACACAATAATAGAATGAGAGCACTCCCATTGCTCTTGTGGTTTTTTTCAAATGGAGAAAATGAAGTCCAGATGACTACGTAAGCTTATCAAATGTACAAAAGTTGTGAGTATCAAGGTTCTAACTTTGTCAGTCTAGCACAAAAAAAAAAACCCTCATATTCGTAGCCATTAAACCATTCTCCCCCATAGATCAGAGTACTTGGCATGAAGATCCCTCCACACAGTGGATTTTAAACACTGCGGAGGAAAAAAGAAAGCTACAATATGATAACGCGAGCGATCAAGTGCAAAGGCATCCATATTAAACATCGGGGATGCCAGAATCTTAATGTGAGATATCCTAAGACTACAAAGAACTACAGATGGTTGTCTAACAACCATCTGGCTTGACCTGATCTACTTGTCCATCTGTCCACTTGTGTTAAGTTGTTTTTTGCCTAAGTTACTGTTCTCCTTTTATGGTGAAACACTATAACCAAGGCAACTTTTTTTTTTTTTTTTTTTTTTTTTTTTGGTTTTTTCGAGACAGGGTTTCTCTGTGTAGCCCTGGCTGTCCTGGAACTCACTCTGTAGACCAGGCTGGCCTCAAACTCAGAAATCCACCTGCCTCTGCTTCCCAAGTGCTGGGATCAAAGGCGTGCGCCACCACCACCCGGCCCCAAGGCAACTTTTAAAGGATGAAATCAAATAGGGCTTTGCTTACAGATTCAGAGGGCTGGGCCATGACCATCATGGCAAGAAGCTTAGCAGCAGGCAGGAAAACATGAGGCTAGAGCAGTAGCTGAGAGCTCACATCTTAGCCACAGACTTCAGGGAGCAAGAGGGAAAGAGGGGAAGGAGAGAGGGAGAGAGAGAGACTTAGAGAGAGACACACACAGAGGGACAGACAGACAGACAGACAGACAGACTGGGTCTGGCATGGGCTTTTGAAACCTCAAAGCCTACCACCAATAGCACGCCTCCTCCAACCAGACAAAAGCCAGCATGATTCAGTGGTCAGACTCACTTTATATAGCAATCCTCACAGGAAAATTATCAAGGCTCCAAAAGAACTATATACCAAATCCTCCAGACGGCAGTCCCTTTATATGTCCTAAATACTTGGTCACTAAGTCCTGCCAATTAAAGGTTCCATACTCCCTTGCACATGGCAAAAATGAGTACAACCAGAATCTAGGAAACTTTGAGTGACCATAGCACTATTTTAAGTTCTATCCTTTTAATTTTTATTTTGCTGTCCCTGCACATTTTTTTTCTTCCCTAAAGGAAACTGAGTCCCATTAAGAACTATCTAATCCACAGTATATGTCCACTCAGGGTGCATATTTCTGAGAGCTATAAGGCAGAGTGAAGGCAGTAACTGGGACTATAAAACAGTTTCATTAAACAGATGCAGATAGTGAGTGGGGCTTCTATATAAGCCAAAGGTTACCCTGACAGGTCATCTTATGATACTTACTAAACCAGTGCACAGGCTAATGGAGTGAAGGAATGGGAATTCAAATTATCACTTGGTGAATTGAAAAAAAAACACAGAAAGAGAGAGAAAGGTTTAAGGCTTTTACTATCTGTTCATTTCCCTGTGTTCCAAGTCAGGGTTTTACTTTCAATCTTTTCTAAAACTGTATGCCCTGCTGTTGTTTTGAACTCTGACAAAATGGATCTTCTCAGTCTTACTCCCACTGTCTGTTCTTGCCCTTTCTCTACTACACCAGATATCAAGGTCTGCTGTCATTCCCAACCATGGGGACAACTAACCATCCTTCCCATGGTGCCACTGGAACAACAGTGCAGACATCTACTATAAACCACTCATGGACAGGACAAGAGGATGACATCAGGACCCTGAATCAATCCAGAGTAGAGAGTTTCTACAAGATCCAGAGCATTTGTAGACAGAGAGGAATTGAGCTCCATCCAACGTCTTGCATGAGAGGAGGAAATACCCAATAGGAAAGATGACTGCAGCTTAGGAGAACAGAAAGAAGGAAGCACTAGCCTCGGGGTGGGGGAAATGCAAGTACTATAGCCAGCCTTGGTATGAATGCCCACATGGTACCAAACCTGTTTGAGAAATGTTGATACTCATTGACTGCCCACAGCCATTCCAACAAAATGGTACTGTACAACCTTAATTATGGAAATAAGGAGATAAATAATAGAGTTAAGAAAAAACATACTTTCCTCCCTTTGGGATGTAAAAAAATGCAAAGTATAATGTCTTAAATCGGGTTGTTTAAAATCCTTCTATGAAAGTGCTTCATGTACTTGATGTGAAATGCCCAGTTTAGTTGCATAAAATGAAAACATAAATGTACATTTTATGAAGATAAATACATTGTAGATGCCATTTTATATAACCCCAGGGTAGGAAAGATATAATGGAGAAGCATAGACGCTTAAACACTGAATTTAGTTACTTGCTAGATGGGTCCAAAAAGAATCAGTGATTTGCCCCTATAGATCTATGAATATATTTTTCAAGTGAGTATTTTTAAGTCGGGGAGGCAGGCTGCTTGGAAATTTCTTTAAAGCATGTGTCCTAAGCACATGATATATCTTAAAGAGTAAAACCACACAATTTCACAGAAAGGAAAATTCCAACCTGAGCAATCTGTGATGTCCCAGTGGATACGGGCACGGAGTGTCTGAACAGGCTGCTGAAATGCAATGGGGAACGTACAACAGCCAGCGAGGCATGAAATGTGAGAAGAATAACCGAGCATGGTTGGGTTATAAAAGGCAGCCTTAAATGTTTGCTGATGGGACCACAATAGCAGGAGATTTATCCATAATACACTCCATATACATAAAAGAGAAGAAAAGACACAGGCATACTGAGGATGAACACTGCTAAAATATGAGGTAAAGAGGAAAGGGGGACAGAGGCGAAACAGTCCAAAATAGAAAGCAAAACAAAAAGTCAATGGTAAGACCCACTTGAGAGTACCCAGATGGCAAATCCGAGCATTTGTAAGACTCTAAAGGAGCCAAATGAAACTGTCAATGGGGAACGCTCTCATCTGCCAACACAAAGCCCAGCAATGGGAAGAGAGTCACAGCTGCCTAAAACAGGTGTCATAGCGATCCTTTGGCCCATGTTCTTCAATAGACTCAGTCCTGATGTTTATCAGAGAGGTCTTCAGTCTGGAGGCTGGCTGATGGACATACCTGACCATTCTGTGAGATGTAAAATCCAGAGACTAGGAAAAGAGTGAGGACCAGCATCCAGCAGGATCTTGAAGTCAGCAAAGTGAAGAATGTTAAATCCTTGCCTCTTCCTCCTTGGGTCCCCATCTTGTCACCTGTTTTGTTTTGTTTTGTTTTTTCTTCAGGTTTTAGTTCCTTCATTAGGGTTTTGAGAGGTTTGGTAATAACTTCTCACTGTCCAAAAAGTCCAGCAAGGTCACAAGTGGCAGAATCAGCCATTTTAATCCCTGTGGAAACAGACAACAAGGAAGGCTGAGGAACCCCAGGAGTCCCACTTGAAAACTGAGGCTCATAAGAGGATTTTAAGATTAAGAAAAAGCAATGGTGTTAGACCTGATCTCAACAAAGATGACAGTACAAAAATGGAGGCAGTTCAAAAAGTAGACTTGCTACAAAATCCCCAATGCCAGTTCAGGCTTCAGATGAATCCTTACCCTTGTGGGAAACCCACCTCAAAAGCAAACAAAACAATTGAGTTTCTTCCCGTTAGAACTATATACAAAGGGAAGAGGAAAATGATTGGATCTAATAGGAAATTTTCACTCCAAGCAACACAAACATATGTAGCTAACATGGATGAACTGGAACTTCATCCCAGAGATGCTGAAGGAAGACCAAGTATGTGTAAACAGCAGGAAGGAATAAAGAGCCACACTATTCACATCCCTGCACCTGGTCATTTATCCTCCTTGAAGCAAGTATTCAAGATTCCTCATCTAGGGGTTCTCTCCCTCTCCCTCTTCCTCTCCCTCTCCCTCTCCCTCTTCCTCTCCCTCTCCCTCTACCTCTACTTCTCCCTCTACCTCTCCCTCTACCTCTCCCTTTACCTTTCCCTCCCCCTCTCCCCTCCCCCTCCCCCTGTCCCTTTCCTTCTCCCTCTCAAGGCAGTGAGAATTTGAAGCAACTAGTAAAACTGCATGCACTATGAAGATTAGAGAACAATGAATTAATAGAAGTATGCTGATTAATACTCTCTGTATTTTAAACTGTACACAAACCCCTGATTAGAGGATGATGCCACCCACTATGGAAAGTTTTCACCTCAATTAACATAATCAATTTAATTCCTAAGAAAAGTGCCCACCAGCCAATATAATCTAGACAATCTTTCATGGAAACTGACATGGAGTTTCTTTAGAATATTCTAAATACGTTCTCCTCCTCAAAGTAGATATATAGAAGAATGTGTTTCTCTTTTCATGTTATATTTAGAATAACTTCCCTTGTTCTTTTGCCATTTTATTCACATTGTTTATATCGTGTTTTTCTTTAGTCTAGTTGATGTTGACATTATATTCAGAAGTTAGAGCTGGTTTTGAAAAATATATGTCATAATGAAGGTAAAATGCCCAGCTAATGCTTAATAAAATATCAGCTACTAAATGATAGTTTACCTGTTGTAAAGAAAAAAGGATAACTTAATGCTAGTCCATATTACCTACTGTTTTATTTATATCCACCAAGCACTGGGCATACCAAAATTATCTATGAGCAAATAATGAAGAGTACTGATAAAAATATTGAGGATATTTCTAAAATTATATGAACTATTAATTACAAGTGTGAATGAAAAGATTCAACTGAATAATACAAACTACCACAGACAGCATGTGGTTACAGCACAGCTCAGCCACAAGGTAACAGTAGACTTCTAAAAGAGGAGCTGGACCCCATGCTAAGAAAACTGTGATCATTAAGGAAAATGATAGAGCTGGTGCTGTGGAATAGAAAATCGCATTATTAGGAATTTTCTGTCATCTTTAAAATTCCCAAAATTAAAACTAGTTTCTTGACTACCATTGATATCAACTCTTGTAAGCATATTCTTCTAACTTTTGTCAAGGGTCACTTCTCATTAGAAGATAACTTGTTAACAATTGAAAAGAATTCATCCTTATATTTCAGATCCTAGTATTTTAAGGCCCAACTATCTCAATTTAATCTCTGCCTTTCCATTTTCATGAATGGACTTGGATTATTCTTCTATGATGCCAAAGAACAGAATTGAAGGGATCTATAACTTTAGTTTGATAAAGACATCATCACAGGAAAGGGAGGAGAACATTCTCTTCTGAAATCAGTGTTAGTCATTTTTTTGGATAGGCAACAGAATTTAAAGTTAATGAAAATCAAAATTTTTTATAGAGTCTTAAATATATGCATTATGCCTATATTCCAAGTCTTGTGTTTTGGGAAAATGAAGACCAAGAAAAAACACCAAGAATTCTAATTTCTGCAACATCGGTTTTGATCATGATCATGACTACCTGCCTTACTCTGTATTCTTTTAGCAAATGCTATTTAAGCATTATAACAGAAAGTGAAGGACACAGAAAAGGACAGTGCTCATAGGAAACTTTCATCTTAGAAGGGCAAAGGAAAGAATAATCAAATAAACAAAAAATAACTTGAGGTGGTCTTCTGTAGGAAAAGATTAATGTATAGGAGTGACACAGTTACCTCATTAGGAATTCTTACCAAAGAGCCTTCCAAACAAGCAACATTGAGCTGAAACTGACCACAAAGAGCCAGATTGGTTTAGGTGAATGTATTCTGGGCAAGGGAAACGCTAGTGCAAAGTCCAGATTACAGAGGGACAAGGACAAAGCTAGCTTGGTGCCGGCATATACAAAGGAGAAAGCAATATGCGAACAAGGTGTCTGCAGCTATTACAGACAATGGTAATTTTGCTTACAAAGCAAAGGATACTCCCAACCCAATGATCTCAGAGTCCAGTGTTCCTCATTATCACAGAGCTAAACCCTTTTCTGGCAACTAAACACTATACTTCTGGAAAAATAACTGGAAAGCAGATTTGGCTCTTTTGCTGTAGGATTTTATTTATCTGTAACACAAGGCCATTCAGTAAGCCAAATGATTCTATAAAATGGATTCCCAGGGATGGCCCAATCCATTCTGTCTACTTAAAGGGTGCCATTAGTTTCCCCTTGGCTGATGCAGGCTAGTATGTCCAACTTGGACATTATGGAGTTGTCTGGGAGGAGAAAGGCCAGCAAGTGAGAAATGACAAATGTCTTGCCTCTGCAAAGTACACTTTCTCAATGAATCAGCACCACAGTGCTGGGCCTTCCCACTTCTTCCCTGGATTGGGGGCCAACTCCACAGGCTCCTTAGAGACAAGAAAAATTTGTTCTCACATTTTTTCCTGCCTAAGGAACACAGCAAGACAGATCTGGTTTAAATCAAGTTCTCATCCAAGGCTTACCTCCACTCTCCACTGGAGAGGAAATGAGACAAATAAAAACAGTTTGACTTACCCTGAATAGATCAGCAACTCGTTCAAGCATTCAGTGAGAGATTGAGGCAAGGGAGCGCTCAGGCATGACCAGGCTAAAGTGTCATCTCAGGTCATTTTCATTTCCCCACCAGTAATTCTCTGTTATACTAAAGATCAATCTATGCATCTGATGTGTCTGTCAGATGCATATCCAGTTTAATGCCTTTGCAACATCAATTCATTTCTAGATGAATGTAGTTTACAAATACTCACTCTCTGAATCCCTGTGTCTCTGTGTCTCTGTGTCTATGTCTGGTCAGGCTCTCTGTCTCTATTTCTTTGTCTCTTTCTCTCTGTCTGTCACTGTGTCTCTCTGTCTCTCTCCTTTCACCCCCCTCTCTCTCTTTCT
>NW_022196912.1:106414836-106424904 GCF_008632895.1 Mastomys coucha | reverse complement strand
CTCTCTCTCTCTCTCTCTCTCTCTCTCTCTTTTTCCTGTCTCTCTCTCTCTCTTCCTCTGCTGATCAAAGAAGTTCAGAAATCAGAAAGTGTATGTCTTGATCTTGGGCCAAATTGATGCAAGAAAACTTTCCTTTTCAGCCAAGTTTATTCCACAAAACTTAATTATCCAATTCCTATTGTCTTAGAAGTAAATTAGAAACTGAGTGAAAATTATGATATTGCCAAGTTTCTGTGGAAAAGAACAGCAATGATAATGAAGTATTGCTTATGAAGCCCTCACTAAGTGCCAGGCAGCACATTATAAGGGCAATGGATACTTTCTGTTCCTTATTTCTCAAAACAGCCTACAGAGTGGCAAAGGAGAATTGTGGTCTCTGTAATAGCAAAGATGTATAAATACAATTTGCAGAGTCCGATTCTGTTGTTTACGCATATATGGTTTCAAGACTGACCATTCTGTATTAGACGACCAATAAGGAAGCTCATCTCCGGGAGAGGCTAATCTTCTGCAAAATGCATCATTTTATCAGAATTTAAAAATTCATTCATTATATGTCTTTTATTCAGAAATTATAGCCGGGCGGTGGTGGCGCACGCCTTTAATCCCAGCACTTGGGAGGCAGAGGCAGGTGGATTTCTGAGTTCGAGGCCAGCCTGGTCTACAGAGTGAGTTCCAGGACAGCCAAGGCTACACAGAGAAACCCTGTCTCGAAAAAACCAAAAAAAAAAAAAAAAAAAAAAAAAAAAAAAAAAAAAAAAAGAAATTACAAATATTGATTTTGACTTTTGTCTTATTATGTTTATCATGGTCATTGAACCACAACCCACACTCAAACGCTAACCTCTAACATTTTAAAATTAATTTATCTTCTCATATATTACATACCAACAACAATTTTTCTTCCCTCTTCCACCCCCACCTTCTCCCTACTCATTCCACGTCCTCCATAGCCCCACCTTCTCCCTCTGCCCCCTACCTCCTTCATACCCTCTACCTCCTCCCTCTCCAACCACTTCTCCTCTGTTTCCCTTCAGAAAATGGCAGACCTCTCAGGGATATCAATTAAACATGGCATATCTAATTGCAATGAGATTATAACTTCTAGCTTTTGATTTTGTAAATAAAGTTTTATTAGAACACAGCTTTGCACTATTCATCTTCATACTGTCTGTCTATCATGCAGTTTCTTTAATGCTGCAATATTAAGGTCTAAGTAGTTACAAACAGTCTATCTGGCTCAAAGGGAAAAAAATTATCTTTAATTAAATTTTATTTTAATTGAAATAAAATTATATCATTTCTACCCTCCCTTTACCCCTCCAGTCCCTTCCAATTGCCATCCCTTGAGCCCATCTACACCCTCCCATTCCCAAGTTGAACACCTGTTTTTATTTGATTTTATTTGGTATGCATGTTTGTGTGTGTGTGTGTGTGTTCACAAATTTGTGTAAATGCTACTTGCTGACTCCAATAAACAAAACTCTTTATGTGTATGTGGTTTCAAGATTGATCATTCTGCATCAAACAACTAATAAGGAAACCCATCTCTAGGAGAAGCTAATTCTCCTAGCCATCAATCACTGCCTGCAGTTCTTTGTCTAGAGGTGGAATCTCTCTTCCATGTTGTTCCCTGAGCCATAGATTCAGGAGCTGTGATGTCAGTGTATACACTGGGGTTTAGCTCCCCATGATCCTTTAATCTCTGCATTGTGTCCAGTTGTGGTTTTCTATGACGACCTTCATTTGTTGTAGAGAGAACTTTTTGTGAGTGGTCATAGCTACACTAATCTGTTGCTATAAGGATGTGATTTAGAATGTACTAAAAATTTTGCTGGGTTAATAGTAGATTCTTTTCTAAGTTCCATGACCTCACTAGCCCTGGGAAGTCGGCTAGGTCTCCAGCACCAGGCATGATCTCCCTTACATTGATTTCCCTTCTGTGGGCCTTAAATTCAGTTAGAAGGCTATTTGTTTTCACTGACATGTGAGTACCACTTTGTACATCTTTATGCATATCTTGTCCTGTTAGTCATTGCCATGGTTCATGAGTGTTGCACTTGGATAAGCCTACTTTTTAGTTTGGTTTGGTTTGGATTTTTGACACCAGGATCCTCTGTATATATAACTCCGGCTATCGTAGAACTCACTGTGTAGACCAGACTGGTCTTGAACTCACAGAGACCTTCCAGCCCTGCCTCCCAAGTGCTGGGATTGAACGTGTGTGCCACCACAATTGTCCAGGTAAGACAGTATAATTGCTTCTCTCCCTTGGCAGCTTGCAGGGCACTGTCTGGAAAAATGAGAGTGTTGAAAAATTGTCAGAGCCTGAGTACCAGGAAGTGTGCTGTGAAACAGTATCTTCTAGAAGTGGCTGTATGAACAAGACCAGAGCAATGCATATCAGTGGAAGTATTTACTGTGAAAGGGGGAAGCTTCATGGGACCCCAGCTCAGACAATGAACTGCAGGCAATGATTGACTGTTAGGAGAACACTTGGCCTCTCCCATGCAAGTTCAGAAAAGATACTTTCGGGTTAGATCAAGCTCGGCTCATGCAAGTTGTGGGTTCAAAGTATCCAGATTTTCAATGTCTTTAAATTATTATTATCAATGAGACCAAAGAACCTGTAAATATATCTCTGCATCCTTTATAACAATACTGAAACATTTATTGCTTCCATAAATGGCATAAATATTATTTTGTACACTAACTTTTGCAGATTGAAAATTTAAGTAAAATAAACGCTCACTAGAATGAAGTTGGCTACCTATGTGGAGTTATGTTCCAGGCCTTTCTGACAAGAGAGGCTAAGGCAGGACTTTCTCCTCCTTTCTCTCCAGCTTCCCCCTCTCTCTTTTTTTTAATTTATGAACTTTATTATAAGAATGGAAAAAAAATCACACACTAAAATTAACCAGCCTCAAAATCTATACAACTTAATGGATTCTATACAGCTAGAATATGCATTCAGAGCAGAAGCTGTGAAGCTTCAAGGTTGTGGACGGGCCTGGAGCTGTTTGTATTTTGATGCTAATTCTGCTTTCCTGGGAGGGGCTGCAGGCAAGGAGTGAGTCACTACTCAGCTGACTTCTTGTGAACCAATCCCCTAATGAATAAAGGAGCCAATCACTGGGCAAGTAAGAGGGATTTCTGGATGGAGGAAGAGAAGGAGGAGAGGGTCAGAGGCTTTTTGGAAGTGGGATAGCATAAGGGCAAGCTGTAGCTGCTAGAGTTTCTCTGGTACCATGGCCGATACGTTAGGATTCACCACCAAAAGATTTAGATTTACTAAGGCTTACAAGATTAGGTTTTAGCTGTTGTGCCCAGAGATTGAGTTACCATGGTTTCAAGACTACGTTTTTGTGGTGTTTTTCTTCTCCCAACGATTCGACTGGGTTCCAAAGAAAAGGTACGGCAGGGCAGAAAGTGTGGGTTTGCCTGATGTACACCACAAAGGCCGTGGGGGCTTTGAAGCATGGGGCTGGCATGGTAACGACCTGCCAGTGGGAACCTAGCAAGGTGGGTGGAGAGATTGTGGAGTTCTGAGTCAATCTCCACAAGATAAAAACAGGTTGGACATTGACCACCCGTGCATGGCCAGCCATGCCACCAGGGCAGAGAATTGCCAGGCTCAAGCACAGGAATGTGCCAGTTCAATTTTTAATATTTCCTGCAACACTTCATATTGAATTTTACACTTTAAATATCAACTATATTTTATGCTCTTAGCTACCACCAAAACTAACAGGTCCTACCTAGGGGAATTCCTCGTCACATCCCTCACAGAGTCTTGAGTTTGTTTCTTTCTTAAGCTAGAGGACACCTGGCATTTCTGTATGAGGAGCTTTTATTATGGTTATTCATAATTTCAGAGAAATGTCTGGCAAACTTTGTACATTACACAATGAAGTTTGAAACTTGCGGCATAAACAAAGGAAAAAAAAAAAAAGAACCAGGAGACATTGAATACTGTCCTTAATCTTAGCTGGTGTAGTCCTCTGGGAAGATGATAAAACTTAAGAAACCTTCATTTTCTTTATTCCCTACCAGGAACATTGATGGCCACCCTTAGGATAGCAAATGTTCTAGATTCTACCTTAAGACGTGTACATGCCACAAGAAGGTTGAGGTTCTCTGCATTATGTTGACTTCATATTAATCAGTGCTGCAGGCTTTGTCATTCTGACCCCTCTAGTCATCGGAGGTCTCATAAAGAACAGCATCAACCACATAACAAACAAACAAACAAACAAAAAATGGTCAACTTAAAAACAGATCTCATATCTGATTCTGAGTCTGGCATGTTCTTTGTGACCTGAATCTCAAAGGTTAATATAATGAAGGAAATAGGGGCAGCTTTTTTTAGTTAAAAAAGGTCCATAATTTGTCATATATTTTTTAGTGAAGTTGTGTTCTTTGCACTGTTAATTTTCTTAGACTTCGATGAGGCTTTAAAATAAAATAAATGTCCTTCTTGGGGTCCCTCTTTTCTACCACAATCAACCTTCAAACACACACACACACACACACACATACACACTGTGACACCCTCTGCTCTCTCCTTGGCACACACATACACCCTAGGATTCACAGCCCATTGCAATGCCTGTTAATAAACGCCCAGAGGCATTCTCTTTAGTTGAACAATTAAGAAAGATTTCTTGGAGACTGAACCATGTGTGACCTAAATTGGCTTTTAAAATGCTTTTCAGAGCCCAGGGAGCAACATTTGCAGCATAATCGCCTCTACCTTGACATTAATTATGCACCATGGTGTTCAGAGAGCAACTCTGAGCCAGGAATATAAGTGTTTGTAAAGTAAACATGTCAAGCAAGGCAGAACATTGTAAAATGAAGAAAATATTAAAGCCAGTGCTTATGATCCATTTCCTCTACTCAATTTCCTCCATCCTCAGTCGCCTGCATGGCAGATACAAAGGGATGGCATTTCCATGTTCAGTGGAAGATTAGGTGGCTCAACAATAGTTATACTTTGGATTTCTTGGAAGGAGGGAAAAAGAAAAAATGGTGCACTTTATTTTCCATTTTGTGGTTGAAAATAAAAGGGGCTTGCTGATTTAAAGGGCTGCACATCCTTGGGGGACCTTAGAAAGCATTCTCGATAGGGGTAATTCTGTTTCTATACAGCCCGTGAACTGTAATTTCATTCCCCTTTGTGCATTATTGAGGACATTTGCATGACAGCAGGGACTGAGCAGTTCCTTAGTTCACCGATTCCTAAACCTTACATCTTCATTCAGTGTCATTAGTCCTTGCAGGTGGCATCTTTAGTAATTGTTACACACAAAACCCCAGTGTCACAAAGGATCCCCCAGGTAAAGCAAGAAGCTTAACGCATATATTCCACCAGCTGTAAAGAATATATATATATATAGATAGATATAGATATAGATATGTATATATATATATACATATATATGTATTATGCATATATATATGTATATAGAGAGTCAGCAACCAAAAAGGTATGAAGATCCCAGTGGTTTTCTAAATAAATTTAGCATCCTTTCTATAAATGTCATGAGGAAACTGAATTTAAAGGGAGGAAGAAAAATAAAACATAAATGTGGAATAGACTCGGTGACTGGATGTTGTCCAGCATCCATACATTCACCATGGTCCAAGGACCATGGAACAGTACCAGTAATTCTAAAGAATTCTAGGGATATCTCCCATGTTCAATTTGGAAATCAATAATTTAATCTACCCTCAATATATTGATGTCTTCTGGATGAAATATATTTATTCTCGCTGACAGCAGGTTCACTAAGTTTCCTTCAAAGCCGTTTTGCAGATAACCATCTAATAAAATTTTACTCACTGAAAGGCGGTTGAAATACATTTTCCCCCTGAAAAGGCTGCCTAAACTTTTGTCGGATACCTCTCCACAGCACATTTCTGCCAGGCATCTCGAGCTGGTAGACTTTAGGAACACATTAGAGAAACAGAACATTGAAGCAAAGAGGACTTACCAAGGAAGAACTTATTGCTGGTGAGATAAAACCTAAAGACAGAGTTCTTTGTAGGTCAAAAAACATTTGCATTTTCTTTTGGAAAAAAACTGAGCATGTGCTTGAGGGCTGTGCATGATAATTGAAAGGCACGACAGAATATCAGTGATTAAAAAAGGAAGCCTGTGAAGTCAGGTGGCAAGTGTCTAGGCTTTAGAAAGATAATATCCTAGCTAAGAGTCAGACCAATTCCTGTAAGAGTCAAAGGGACAGACATAAAGTCTAGTGAGAACATGATGATATAGAAAATTAATTATATTCACATACTTAAAACTCCATGAAGAAAAGAAACACACATTTTCTATGTTCTTCAAATGCGTGTTGCTACTGTTACACATGTGGTTTTTTATTTTATTGAGGGGAGAATTTGTTTTGTTTTTGTTTTTCTGTTAAAAGACTCATCTGTCAAAAAAAAAAACAAAACTGAATACAATTTACAAAAGCCCAGATTTTATAGTAACCTACCAAAGCTCCCCGGCATTTGAATTTTGAGTTGCCCAATGAAAAAATAGACTAACATAAGAGTCAATAAATATCTAATACTAGAGCTAGAGCTATAAAGCAGAAAGTAGAGGGTTTCTAATGGATAAACATATCCTATCAAATATCATGATTAAAATGACTTTTATCATAAAGAATGGTCTAAACCTTGATCAGCTTGAAGGATGTAGCAAAATCCATATTATGAGTGACACCATTAATGCAACCTCTCAAAAATATATAAGTGAAACTTTCAGTAGTCAAAAGCCATACCTGGTGACAATGCCCCTTAGAAACAAGGATGGTAACATGAACATCACTCTTTTCTTGCATAAACATTATTATATTAAAATATGAAATGTGCTCATGTGCTGAATGTTTGTCGGCTGGTGCTTCTTTGAAGTGTTTGATTAAGTATGAGGCCTATATGGAAGAAGTAGGTCACTGGGGCATGTTTTTAAAGATATATCAAGTCTTTCTCTGCTCACCTCTGGTTACTTTATACATGGGAAACCTATGAAGTCAGGTGGCAAGTGTCTAGGCTTTAGAAAGATAATATCATAACTAAGAGTCAGACCAACTCCTGTAATAGTCAAAGGGACAGACATAAAGTCTAGTGAGAACATGATGATATAGAAAATGAATTATATTCACATACTTAAAACTCTTAAAACTTCCTTTCTTAGGAAGTTGTCTCTGTGCTCTATTTCCAACCATGTGTCCTTGACCCAGTTTTAAGGAACAAGAGGCCAGAAACCTTATTGAGTGCCCGTGTCAGATGCAGATCCATTCCTGTGACACCACTACGATTCCCCTGCTCAAGCATATAATGCCATTGAGACTGAGAACTATAAATCTGTGAAAGAGAAAAAGTTCCTTGTTTATTATTCTGTTAGGCACCGTGTCACTGCAAAGAGAAATACTAATGGGATTGGAAAGATGGCTCTGTGGTTAAGAGCACACACACATACAATTAGAAATTAATTGCTTCTTAAAAAGAAAATCTGGCGAGCACAAACATACATGTGAATCTGTTTCTCAAATTTGAGGTACAACTTGAGTATCAGGAGACACCAACATTAAATAATAGAATGTCAGAATTAATTTGCAGAGTCTTTTTCCCACCATCTTTTACTTTGTCTAAACAATTCTGGCCCACATATTATTTCATTTCAATTGGATTTGCATTTCTTTTCCTCCATATACAGCAGCAGCAAATGCACTGACCCCTTTCTCTGAAGTCATCTCTTTTATCTACTGAAATTTCTCGTCACATGTATATTCCCAGGATGAAGACTCCTTATCATTCAACATGAAGAAACACCCTCCTCTTTCACTTATTCCCTGTCTAAATAATTGATTGATTTTCTTCATTTCTGTGTCTGAACTACTTAAACGTACCATGCTTGTATTCTTTACAGCTATAAATTTAAAACTGAAACCTGATGTTTCTCAAGAAATATTGGGAAGAAAATGAGCACTTGTGAAGACGAGCAGAGAATCTTTCCTAGGGGTCAGTTATAGAAAGTCTCTTTTTAACTTTTTCAAACTTCATGGCCATTTGTTTTCAAGCATTATGCTTTCTTTGTTTCACTTTACTTATCTTTCTTAATGTAATTGTAAATCAATAAGTAATTGGATAATTATTATCTGCTAATGGCTATGTTGTATTAGGTATTATGTAACACAGTGAGTGTATGGAGGTTCCTCTACCTTGTATTCTAACTGAGGCTATTTTAGGTTTAGCTAAATTTGATCTCCTTGATACAAAGCCCTGTGGAAAATTAATTTCCAACTCTATTCTAAGAACCAGAGGTCAAAATGCCCCAGGTAACTTATCTTAGCTTCTGTTAAACTGCCTGCTTGCATAAACCTGCCCCTGCAGCTACAGAGCAAGATATCATGATGTAGATTTTCCCTTTATAATTCCCTTATTCTAAACATCCTTACTACACTCAGTTCCCAAATACCTAAGAATAATCGCAGGTGACTAGAATAAAGATTTTCAGTTGTCTATATATGTTGTCTGAGTGGTCATTTCTAGTGAGCTCTCCATCACATTATATGAAGTATTCCTAAATGTTCTAGATATTATATAACTCAAAGCATGTTCTAATTGGATTTATAATATATTCTCAGACAACTGTGAAATTAAACAGCAAAATCTATTCTATAGGTAGAGAATAACAGCACTGTGGCACCACAGGACAGAGATAAAAGACAGGAAGACACTCAATATGCTTATAAGTCTTCAATTGTTTCATCCCTGTATTCACATACCACATACATAGATGAAATATTCATGTACATAAAAGACTGACAATGCATTAAGTATAGTACTTAATAAGAGTGCTATAAAAATTATGAAGTAATTTGCTGCTATGTACAACTTTCAATGAATCAGTAGTTTTCAACTCATTATTCAGTAATTAAACTTATTTCAGGCAAAAAATGCTTCTAAATAGCAAAACATCTAGTTTTGTTCTTTTATCAGCTGTCACCTGCTATGTGTTTCATCTTCACAATCTCAACTAGTATTAACCTTGGAAGAGAAACCATTGAGAAAACACCTGGCCCAGCAATCAGATGAAACTTCAAGAATCTGGACTGGGATCTGGGTTGGAATGTCTCATGGAGCCAGTAGATAACAGTGGCTCTGGTAGTAAGAGGGTATGGGAGCTCAGAAGCAAATGCAGTGTGGGTGGAGGACAGTGTGTTGGGAGTTGGAAAGGAGCAGAAGTTAAAATATGATGAAGCTCAAGAGGTATGTTGGCCACAAAACTCATGCAAGTCAAGTTCAACATCTGTTTCTAGTAGAAGTCTGTTTCTAACAGCAAAGAGTAAATTCTAAGTATGACGTGAATAGTAATGGACTCTGCTTTGTAAGAGAGTAACTTTTTGTAATTAGAAAGCAATATGACAAAATGCTATGATTAGCCTAGAGCGCCCTCCCCCAGAGTAACACAAGCTATTGCTGTTGTTCTTTGTGGCCTACCATAACTGGATAACAAGATCTTCTTCCTGAAGACACACACACTATTTTGATTGTAAGGTATAGACAAGACTAGATGGAGTTATGAGTGAAAACTCCAAGGAGGCTGTGTCAAGGGCTGATTGACTGCAGTGATGTGGAGAGATTGGAATGTTGCAGGCACAAAGGCTAATTATCTTATCTCAGGCTGGCTCTAGCTAAAGACCCATGCCTTGTCCACTTCTGTGTCAGAACTAATAGCCTGTAACTAATAGTGAAAAACCTTTTGGAATCTATAACTTAGTAGAACACAATTTCTACTAACCCCAAAGCTAAGAATACCATCAAAAGCAATCTTAGGCATACAGAAAAACATTTCCAATCTTAATGTAACTGCTGATGGGTTTGAGTCACGGCGGACGCATCTGCAGACACCAGGCCCAGACAGTTCCATGTGTAAGAGGTTTAATTGGGAGGGGGTAGGGGGGGTATCAGCACAGGAAGAGAGAGGAGAGAAAGAGAGAAGAAAAGAGAGATCGAGGAAAGTACCTATATATATATATATATATATATATATATATA
>NW_022196912.1:106412462-106413868 GCF_008632895.1 Mastomys coucha | reverse complement strand
AAACAGGTTGCCACACCAAAGAGAGGGACAGAGGTAAGGTATGGAGTCATGGCGACACTGGAGCCAGGACAGCTGACAAAGGGTAAGGTAACGTTACTTGGCAGTATCACCCGAGACGCTGTAAGTGACAATTGTGAGTTAGTTCCAGGAGGTACACATAACCAGCACTCTTCATAGCGTCCAGGTCTGGTAACATTAAGTAGTTGGTATGCCGAGGTCAAGGTCTGAAGTAAAAGGTGAAATGACAAGTTAATACCATTTATGAGGGGAGATGTCAAAGAGATAAGGACCTCAGAGGAGTGTTTGATTATCTCCACTACTTTTTCAATATCTGCTGAGACATATTTTCTCTGAATATGGATGGTACTTACTGGGGCCCCGGGCTGATTTTTACGATAGAGCTTACCAAGAACTCCTGTCTCCCACCTGGAATCCCACAGATCTTGTATGTAGAGAAAAAGTGTCTTGCGATGTTGATAGAAGAAATGATTGGTCCGTGATCCTAGCATATGTATTTGACAAGACCAATATGGGCAGCCCCCATATTTGTCTGGCCACTTTCTACAATATTCTTCAGTCTGGTCAAAGAGAAAGCAAGTATAGAGATAATAATATTTAGATGGCATTACAGACACTGGGATGATGGCAATTTGGATTGGCTCTCGGCATCCAGCTATGGAGCAGTTTCTCGACCCTATTTGGAAAGACTGTTTGTTATCTGTAGGGGTTTCTTGAACCTCGAATCTCCAGACATAAGGGCTACCCTGGATAGAAATGAACAACAGGGGGAGGATGAGAAACCCATGTCTAATCCAGTGGGGTCGAGCTCAGCTGCTGGAGTGGAGTCTCATTTTCTGGGATTAGGGAGAAGGTAGACGATCTCGTTGTCCTCTGGAGTTTAATAGAGCATGATCCTGTTAAGATTGATGTGTATGAAGAAGAGTCATTTTTAGGTGGAGGAATGAAAGGTTTGAGGTGAGACAGATGGACCCAATAAGAGAGTCCCTCGAGTTTAGCAGCTGTAGGGGTCACAAGAATCACTTTTAAAAGAGCCCTGCCACTTGAGAGAGGTGAGGGTCAATGACCTGGAGGGGATAGAAGGACTTGGTCTCCAATGTTGATAGGTAGTGGACAGGAGACAGTGTATGGCCGAGGTAGATGGTGGTCAGCAAAGTTCTATAGGAGAGAACGGAGGTGGCAAAGTAATGGAGTAAGTAGATGGTCTGGGAGGGGAGAGCATTTAGGTGAAAGACTAGGAGTTAGGACTGGACATCCATACATGAGTTTAAAGGGAGAGATGAGGAGAGGTCGCTTTGGGAGAGCTCATAACCTGAAAACAGTCAGGGGTAGGAGTTTTACCCAATCAAGGTGAAGTTCTTGTGACAGCTTAACAAGAGTGGTTTTTA
>NW_022196912.1:106403239-106410522 GCF_008632895.1 Mastomys coucha | reverse complement strand
GTCGGGGTAGCTCTGGGAGAAGAAATAGGTCATCAGAAGTTGTTTACCTTCTGGGTTGTCAGGGTCTAGGTTGGTATGTTGTAATAAAGCCTTCGTAAGGTGTTCTAAAAATTGAGAAGGATTCTCTTGTTTGTCTTGGACAACCTCTTGAAGTTCTTCAAAATTTAAGGGCTTTAAGACCGCTTTTCTAAGAGCCAATTGGGTATGTGTTGTCTGTCTGGTGAATCCCATCTGTATGTACTCTCGCCTCTTCCCATACTCGCCTGTGTTCTTCAGGAAGCAAATTATTAGTAAGGATCATATAGACGTCATGGAAAGCCAAGCTGTAAGGTTGAGTGATATATTGGAACTCCTTAATAAACTTTGAAGGGTTAGAAGTATAGGACCCCAGACTGTTTTCTATTTGGGAAAGTTCACGAAGTGAGAATGGAACATGTACTCTGACGAGCCCATCCACTCCAGCAACTTCCCGTAGAGGTAGGACGGTTGCTGGGTTAGGTGTCTTTGGAGAGGAGGGACTTGAAGGCTTGGCTGCAGTCTTAGAGCGGGTGACAGGAGGAGTGAAGGTAGCTGCCAATGTGGGGCATTTGGAGCAGCCCACATCTGGCACAGAAGGGGAGGGGTCTAGAGAGGGAGAGCTAGCAGGCTCTGGAGCATCCTGGTGAGGAGGAGGAGCTGGAGCGGCAGTTTGGGCTTTTGGCAGCGAGGAGACAGAATTACGGCGAAAAGGGGGTGGTTCATTACCTGGATCTAGCATTGTAGAGTCATCTAGAGAAGGTTGAGGTTGTGTAGGCTTCATGGCTAAGAGAAGTTGGGTTGGGGAACAAGAAGAACACAAGAAGGAATTAGAACAGAGATAGATGAATATTTGAACATAGGGGAACCTCCTTCCATTTACCAGTTTGCCAGCAGTATGTATTAAGACCCCTTAAAATAGCTGGGTCTAGAGTACCATTACGTGGCTACCTTGAATTCTCATCTAGTTGATATTTAACCCAGACCTTATTGCAGAGATATATTAATTTTGATACCTTCAAATCAGGCGTAAGCTTTAAAGATTTGAGATTTTCCAGGAGACAACCTTGTGGGGTGCCTGGAGAAACTGGTCGAAGACATTCTGGAACCCATTGGGGGGGTGGTTGGATGTTCCTACCAGCGTCCTGAGAACAATCCAAGCACCAAGAAAAATTAACAGCCGAAGCTAGTGGCTTCAAGTCGTCACGAGAAACCCTAGTGATGATTTGGCAGGGCCCCGTGGCCTGCGTGGGAAAGTAACTCACCCTGGATCCAGGGATTTGAAGGCTGCAAAGAGCCGGGTAATTATTAGGAGTAAGAGTTACCTCCAAGGGAAGGGCACCAGTGACAGAACGTCCTAACGCGTATGTCAAGGTGGGGGAGGGGCTGTACTCCATAATTTCCAGGGAAGGTTGGCCAGACCTTATCTGGAAAGCTGGAGGTCTTCCCCCTGACGGATCCTATTAATTAATATGCCGGTGTCTGTGCAGCTGGTTATGAGCAATCTGGTAAATGGGAAACATGGAACTGAATGGTGCCTGAGTGGGGTACAGCTCACATGGTAAGAGTTCGTAGTCTAGCAGCTTGGCTGTAGGTTTCTTGTGTCCCGCGGTGTCTGGTGCCTCTAGCAAGAAGTGGTGAGCAGTTGCCAGGTGAGCGGTGCTGGTACTGCTCTCTGCGCGGAGCAGCAGCCGCTGCAGCGGTGATGGGAGCGCTGAGCGGCCATGCACCCGGCCGGTGTGGAGCGGGTCGGTAGACGCAAACTGCCATGCTCCCGGGTTTCGGCACCAAATGATGGGTTTGAGTCACAGCGGACGCGTCTGCAGACACCAGGCCCAGACAGTTCCATGTGTAAGAGGTTTAATTGGGAGGGGGAGGGGGGTAGTGGCGCAGGAAGAGAGAGGAGAGAGAGAGAGAGAAGAAAAGAGAGATGGAGGAAAGTACATATATATATATATATATATATATATATATATATATATATGTCGTGACGTAGCAGTCCAGGTAAAGCTGGGAGCTGAACCCAATGGATTCTGGGAATATGGTGGCCGTTGCCCTGGAGACAGGTCTGTGGACCCGCCCATATCTGCCTCAGGTTCTGGATGCTAACAACTGCCTTGCTAACATAACCACCAACATATTTTAAACTTCCTTGATTTCTGCTTTTTTGTGGTGGTGGTTCTGTAAAACTATAAAACTTCATGAAACGACATCTGTGTTGGAACATGAAATTAGGAATAGCCTAATTCAGTCAAAATGGCTACAAAATAATTTTTCAACCCTTTAAGATTAGAGCAAGTTGGTTTTGTTCTTGTTTTATTTGTTTTGTTTGTTTTCTGTCAACAGAAATGACCTGAAAACCTCCCCCACTACTAGCTAGCTTTCATACTTGTCAATAGTATTACCCAGAAGTAAACCTTTATATTGCTACAACGCTAACCAGCCAGGTGTGAAGATTATAGAGGCAAACACTTCCTGACTAAAGTTGAGGCCTGCTTATACTATAAACTTAATTGAAATCTGAAACTGTCCCGCAGTTTCACGAACT
Organism: Mastomys coucha; assembly: GCF_008632895.1. Taxonomy (NCBI): domain Eukaryota; kingdom Metazoa; phylum Chordata; class Mammalia; order Rodentia; family Muridae; genus Mastomys; species Mastomys coucha. The sequence continues at coordinate 106,407,959 of NW_022196912.1, read as the reverse complement.
TTTGGGTTCTCTCAGTCGAAAGAAGAAAGGACCTGAAACACAGAGTTCGAGAACAAAAGGACGCGAAGTCAAGTTGAACCCCAATCAAGACTTCGTACTTTACTTTTTAGGTTCAGCATTTATCTGTACACGAGAAACAGAAATTGGATCTCTAGGTTACAATATTTGCATAACATAAACATTGCGGGAGGAGTCAGGAAAGAGTCAGGGGAGAGTCAGGGGTGTAGACATCCCAGTGGCTGGGACTTCTGCGGATGTCCTCAGGCAGTAGGCATTGTCGCAGGCATAGTTGTAGCTCAGCGAGAACTTCCCAGGCAGCTTCTTTCCAAGATAAGCTGATAGTCTGCCGAAGGTCTTTTATCTTAATTCCCCAGGTGACCGCCCCAGGCGAAAACCGCCAAAGTCCGGAAGCTGAACTGGGTTGGGGAGGCAACAGAAATCCCATATATCCATAGGACATATATATAGTCAAAATGAATTCTAAATGTTTCTGTTTATGCCCATCAATTCGTGTTGTTCTCAACCTTGGCCAGAGAAGCTTCTTTCTAGTGATTCATAACAGGTCAAACTACTAAGAGTGAGTGATTATAGAATATTCAGACCTAAATGGGACTTCTAGATCACCACCCCAGAAGAATATAAAAGAAATTTGGTAGAAAGACTATAGAAGCCATAGTTGCAGAGTCCTATGTCTCCTCAAGCTAAATAACATGAAATAACATGGCTGTTGAACTAAAGAACTCACTGCCGCTATGTCTACCTGCATAAAACCTGCACAAGGTGAAGCCAGCAAGAAGATGAAGTCAACTTTCCAGCAGGTGACACCACTTGGATTCAGCGAGTAGTCAAAAGCAGGGTTGTGATGCTGGAAATATTTTAAAGCCAGCCACTCTCTGCCCCGCCCCATGCAATCCCACCGGAGGACTACTCTGCCCACCAACTCTCCAGCCGGGCTGGAGCTCCCAAGCTCCCCTCGCTGCCATGCCACCCCACGCAATGACAGTCCACCCCACAACGAGCCACCACAACATGCAACAATCTGGTAGAAACAAAACTCTAGAAGCTTAGAATTAATCAAACAGATTTATGTATCAACAAATTCTCACTTCACAAGGTGCCAACAGTAATTTCAGAACTAATTGATAATGATAAGAGCTGCCCACCTAGATTAGACAAATTTTCCCAATTATTCTAACCTTTATGATATCATAACTACCTGTGGCTATTAAAGCCACGCTGGCTCAAGTTCATCTTCTTTCTTCCTGTCTCCATCTTGGCCTTTTTTCTCTCCCCAGATGCTCCCTGTCTCTGCAACTCTTAGCTCTGCCTCCCTTTTCCCTGTCCAGTCACAGGCCTCCTGCTGCACTAATATTTTAGTGTGATTGTGAAAGGCTGGAGAATCTTAGAATTTAAAATGAGGGCATTTAATAGAAATGTATGTATAATGTGTAACTTCCAAAAATGAGAAGTAGGTAGTAGTAGTTCCAGGAACTTGGCTAACTCAGAGCCTCAGGGCTCTGGTTCCCGATACCTGCCCCCTCCTGAATGATCCACAATGAGGGCGGAACTAGGAATGAAGGTCTACTGGTTTATGAGACTCTCCACCCTGTGGAGAATTAGATGAAGATTACATTCCTAGAATGAATATGTTTCCCTTCCTAACTGAATACCTTGGGTTGGGTCCCTCTGAAATTTTCCACTGTTTTTATGTTCTGTTTCCTTGGTAACCCTCTCCCCATCCCCAGCTTGTGGTTTTTCCTTAAATACCCCTCACTTCTTGTGTTCGAGGTCGAACTCTGGCCAGCATGGTCACAAGATTGACCCCAGGGTCGAACTCCTCTGGCCAACAAGATCAAGAGATCGACCCCTATACCGGTATCCCCAATAAACCTCACGTGATTGCAGCAAGTTCGGTCTCTCCTGAGTCATTGGGTGGTCGCGTCATCCCGAGACTTGAGTAAGGATCTCCCCAGTTCTGGGGGTCTTTCAATTGGACAGAGAAAATCCTGTTACAGGGTCAGGTGAAGGTTAGAAGAGCTCAAGTTGACACAGGTCTGCAGAAACAGGAAGCAGACAATGAGGACATACATGACCAATATACATTGTATATCTCTATGAAAATGTCAAAAAGTAAATAGAAGATAATATATTTAGAAAGCTGTAATTAACTGAAACCAAATCATGTTTTTCAATATTATCCTTCAATGCTTAAATTTACATAACAGAAAATTAATGAAGGCATCAGTGAACGCAAAAAGCAAATTCATCCAATAAATAAATTAGGACCTCACCTTATGCTTTTATGTCTCCAGTATTGTAACTACAAGAATATTATAAAATATATAAACAGTGGCCTCAACTTTAACTGCTTTAAGTAGAGCCCTTAAAATTTCAGTAAAATTACTGTTTATGTAACAGTAAAAGCATAACTAAAATAATGATAGAATTTATTCTTTAGAGAAAAAAATCAATTCTTGTCAAATATATCAACACAAATAATTGATATATATTACACACATCAAACAAATCATACAAACACATACATATAGACATATATACATACATATATACATACACACACACAAAGAAACAAACATACCACATACAAATTATAAGATAACTGGATATACCCAAAAATATGTCCAGACTTGAATATCTTTGGACATTGGCATCTACTTATTAATACTGCAGAATCATGTCAATTCTAGTTTATTTCTTTACCAATGTGATAAAACATTCACCAATGCAACCTGGAGGAGGAAACGATTTATTTGGCTCATACTTCCATATCACAGCCAATCATCAAGGACAAACACCCAAGGTAGGAATCTGAAAGCAGGAACTGAAGCAGAGAGCACAGAGGAATGCTGCTTATTGGCTTGCTCCAGGTCTACCTTCAGCCAGCTTTCTTATACAACTCAAATGGAACTTCCCAAAGTAAGTTAGGCACTCCTCCATCAATTAGCACTTTTTTAAAATGCCAGAGATACTCGTAGGTCTATGTAATAGAGGCAATCCCTCAATTTAGGTTCCCCTTTCCCAGGTGTCTTTAGTATGAGTCAAGGTGACAAAAAACAAACCAACACAATCTATATCTGCTATGCTGAGGCTAATAAAATCTATCTGAAGGATAATACACCAGTCATTTATTTCAAGTACAGTCCCATAGCATACATGATAATGAACAGCTAGGTTCAATTATTCCTTGACTCTTCAAAGTATCAAACAAATGTACAATGAAGGGAAGCATGTATCTAATACTAAGGAGCTTTTCTATAAAGCACAAAGCAGTCTCCTTACTGTAGTTTTTTTTTTCCTTTTACTCTCACAAATTAAGATCTACACTCTAGACATTAACTAGATGTCTCCCCTCAAAAGCAGTGGCCTGAACTCAACTCTTAGTTATAAAATTATTCAAATGTTAAGCAGCATTGTCATTCCAGGGCCATCTCTAGCAACTGAAAGTGAGAGAAAAAAAATTAAGAAAAGTGATTAAGAATGATTCCATTAGACTTTTCTTAGAGCTTTTACTTTCTCAAAAACTATCATATGCCATGGTTTTGGAGCATGCTAAAATATTGGAAGTGATTTATTCCTGAAAGTTCTACTGTGAATTTTTTTTTTTGTTTCTCAATTTGTTTTAATATTAATTATGTGATGTCATTGTCTCTTTGTGTTTGTTTGTGCATGTGTATGTGGGTTCCCAAGAAGACTAAAAACCCTTGGATCTTCTTTTAGCAGGAATTACATGAAGCTGTCAAAATCCTGACCTTGATCCTGACTATGAACTTATCTTTAATGCACAGCCATGTCTCTACCCTTGCATATATTATTTTGATAACAGAAGGTAAAAAAGACCTCACACAAAAGAAAACCCCAAGTCATGGAAATGTGTTGATAAAGGCTTCAGACATCATCAGTTTCTTCAATTTCAAGAGAAAAGTCTTGTTTCATCTCTTTTTCATCATAGCCTTAAAAGAAGTAAATTATTTATTGTATTCACTCAAATATAATGGAAGAGATTGTCATTTGTGTTCGTGGATTTTGAAACATTTAGAGTAAGTATTAAAGTTTGCTGTATATGTGGCAAGTTCTTTTACAGTAGTTTATTCGTCCATTCTTCTATTCCTCCTGTGGCTTCTGTTCATGTTCTATTGAGATCTCACCTGGTAATAATTATTTTTATGTTGTAGTGTGTAGAATGGCATACCCATCACCTAAGTTGTCCATCATTTATTGACCAAGCCAGTTTAGTCAGTCAACTGGTTCTCCGGGGCAGAAGTGAGAAATAAAAAGAAAACTAACAATCAGAAAACATAGCATGACCCCAGCCAGCTCTGAGGCAAAAGCAGTTGTGGTTTTTTTGTTTGTTTGTTTTGTTTTTTTGAGACAGGGTTTCTCAGTGTAGCACTGGCTGTCCTGGAACTCACTCTCTAGACCAGGCTGGTGTGGAACTCAGAAATCCATTTGTCTCTGCCTCCCAACTGCTGGGATTAAAGGTGTGAGTCACCACTGCCTGGCTATTTTTTTTTCAGTCTGCTTTTATACCACTTTAAGTAATGCAAAATAATAAGATCAGCTCTGGGTCAAGGAACAATCAAGGCAATAAACAAAATCCTGTAAACACCTTTCCAGGGCCTATTCAGGATGGTCAAGACAAAATGGAATGCCATCCCTGCCTCACCTGAGCCTGCTCTGTTTTTTTTTTTTTTTTTTTTTT
>NW_022196912.1:106398340-106403219 GCF_008632895.1 Mastomys coucha | reverse complement strand
TTTTTTGCATTAACTCAAATGTAAATGATCTTAATCAGAGCCTATTTGCTGAGTCCCAGCCCAAAGTCAGATCCCCCCCTTGAGCTTACTTCTTGTCCTGAGCTGAGGTCAAATTTCCACCAAGTGTCTAGAAGTTTATTGAAATAAATTGTGTGTGATCATACATTTTAAGTAAGTGTGCCTATAAAAGAGGTGTGAGCAGTTGAGCCTAGTTTTGTTTTTCATATTTTCACACATCCCTTTCAGATGTTCTTTGATATCCAACCTGGACTGAACATCAGTAATTAGTCAAAGCTACATTTTGAGTATTGATTCTCATGTGTCAGTGTCCTGTTTTGTCAACACATTTAAAAATATTAATTTTAATAGAACGGAATATAAGAAATTTTAAATATCTTGTAAGTATTTACTGTGAATTTTGAAAATCAAAGTAAGTTTCTTTTTTATGGAGCTTAGAAAAAGAGAATGAAGAGAAAGGATGAGGATAAGGATGTGGAAGAATGATAGGCATGGAAATGTGTGTTTCCTTTGAGTACCACACTGCAAATGTTAAATCCCTAGAACAGTATTCTCTACATAGCATTACAGAAAGCTGTCAGTGTTCCTGCCTAGACAATGTATTGTTTGAGCGGACAGTCTGTCAGGATTGGTGTGCACCGTCCCAAATTTAAATCTCTGAAAATTTGACCAACCTCCAGTGGCTTGAAAACATCATTTGGCAGAAGAGTTAAGCATTGTAGGAAACCAGTACTGAATCAAAAATTGGCAGGAAGCACTTTATATCCTCTTGCCATGAGCTTCTCTATTTCAAAGGTGTTTCTTTCAAAATGAAATCTATCGAGAACAGATCCCAGGAGTTGACAGACAGCTAGTTGTACCTCTTTTCATTAACTGAAGAACATCCAATGTGGTTAGTGGCATAGGATGAAACCAATGTAAATATTTTTCAAAATGTTCCTACCACTAATAACAAAGAAGTCTTAAAATTAAAGCTTTAATGATTGTATAAAGTATAATGAAGTTAAAAGGTGACAAGAGATATGAGATTTGTCTAAATAGTTTTGCCAGTGATCCATAGAAGCAAATGCTATACCAAACTTATTTAAAGCATACAGAGAAATGTAAGATGTCCTGAAGGGTAGTTTTCCGTTATTCTTATAACTGTACATCTGTAAACCTACAATGAGTTTGTTGATTAGTTTTGCCTTGATGGAAAAACAGCTAAGCTTACCATGCAGTTGTAATTTCCAAAATACTTTGGCAGAGTTACATGCATTCATTTTGATTTTTTTCCTCTCCTTTTTCTTTTACGTAAGTGATACAGTAGCCACTGTATTTCAGTGATATATTGGAAGCTCTGGCACCTAGCATTGTGTGGACTTGAGTACTCATGCCTAAAATCATGGTCTGGAAGGTGTTTTTTTAAAATATGAAGATCCCAATTGCCCTGTAGCTTAAATGTTCTATTGCTATTAGGGAAAATGAAAAGCTACTGTTGGTAACATTTGTCTTGGTTTTAATAAGAGCTAGAGAGAAAGGTGTGATGGAGGAGCAAAGTTGTATTAAAAACCCTAAGAGGCTTTAGAAGGCCAGAAGAGAAAAATAACCCAGGAATACGAAAGGACCAGTCCTGGGAAGTAATGGAGAGAAGAGGAAACTTTCAGAATTTCCTCAGTATATATAAATTTGAAAACATGTCCAGAATGCATAGCATAATTCATGACTTAGAAACTGTTTAGGCTTATTTTTTCCCTAATTATAAAACTAATACTTTATCTAAGAGGAAATAGAGTACTATTTATAGAATAATCATCACCCATTTTTCAATCCCTAGAGATGATTGCCATGAATAGTGTTTTGTATTCATCCCAGAATTGTTAATATTTATGCTTCACACAACTAAAGACAAGCTGAATATAATCTTAATGTCCTAACTGTATTTTACTTTTCCCAATGCCGTTAAAATCACTTTAACATATATATAGATATATATTCATATTATATTATATATTATATTTTAAATGTGTGAATGTATACTCAAGTTTGAGCAGCATTGAATGTTTTCATATCCACAGATTCATGATTATTTTTTAAAATCTTACTAATAATTCATAGTCACTAAAATCTAGAAGTGAAAAATGTCATTCAGTAATTGAATAGATAATCTCTGGAATATTCAGACAATGTGAAACACTCCAGTCATGAATGGAATGAGTTATCAAATTCACTGCAAAAACCACAGATAAACCTTGAATTCATAATGCATATTAATAAGGACATGGAAGGAAGATTCCGAACTTTAGAAAGGACTGAAATAAACCAGACTAAAGGCAAAAGGATATATATGAGCATGGAAATACTTGTTTCCATGGGGCTATGAATGAACAATTCCAAAACCAGTACGTGCACACACACACACACACACACACACACACACACACACACACATACACACACACACAGGAGTTGGAGAGTTAAGTAAATCAAGGGCTGAGTAAAATGAGGACCAGGTTTCTTTCCATTTTGAAAATGAAGTTATAGAAAAAAATCTAAGAGTAGAAACTAAATGGCCAATGAAATTCTGCACTAGAATTAGAGACATTGTCTGCATGTAGAAGAATGCAAATAGATCTATACTTACCACCTCACATGAAACTCAAGTCCAAGTGGATCAAGGACCTCAACATAAAACTGGATACATTAAGTCTAATAGAAGAAAAAGTGGGAAATAGCTTTGAACAGAACACCAATAGCTCAGGCTCTAAGATAACAATTGATAAATGGGACCTCATGAAATTGAAAAGCTTCTGTAAGGCAAAGGACACTGCTCCAGCAAAATGGAGCCAATAGATTGGGAAAAGATCTTCACCAACCCTACAACCAACAGACGGCTAATATCCAAAATATATAAATAATTCAAGAAGTTAGACTCCAGCAAACCAAATGACCCAATTTAAAAATTGGCCATGGATCTAAACAGAATTCTCAAGAGAAGAATTGTGAATGGTCAAGAAGCACTTAAAGAAATGTTCTTAGTCATCAGGGAAGTGCAAATCAAAATTAACCTGATATTCCACCTTATATCAATAAGCGTGGCTAAGATCAAAATCTCAAGTGACAGCCCATGCTGGCAAGGCTGTTGGAGAAAGGGGAACACTCCTCAATTGCTGGTGGGACTACAAACTGGTAAAACCACTCTAGAGTGGAGGGGTCAGGATCAGGTGTGGGGAAAAACAGAAGAAAAGGCCAGAGAACCAGGAGAATGAATGGAAATCAGCAGCTGCTGGGGGTGAGGGATTAGAGAATCTCTAGGAAGTCTCAGAGACCTGGGATGAGGGAAGTTCCCAGAAATTAATGCTGGCAACCTTAGCCAAGATGCCTAACGGTGGGAATATCAAACCTGAAGAGGCCACCTCCTATAGCCAGGCAGGGCTCACAGGTTGGGGGATAAGTTCACCAACTCACCCATAAAACTTTGACCCAAAATTTGTCCTGTCTAAAATTCAGGGACAAAGATGGAGCAGAGACTGAAAGAATAGCTAACCAATAACTGGCCTGACTTGAGATCCATCCTATTGACAAATACCAATCCCTAACAGTATTAATAATATTCTTTTATGCTTGCAGATAGATAACTTCCTCTAAGAGGCTCTCTAGCCAGCAGCTGACTGAAACAGATGCAGATAACCACAGCCAAGCACTAGACAGAGGTCAGAGACCCTTATGAAAGAGTTAGAAGAAAGATTGAAGGTCCCGCAGGGGATCGGAACTCCACAGGAAGACCAACAGAGTCAACTAACCTGGACCCCTGAGAACTCGCAGAGACTGAGCCACCAAGCAAAGAGCATATGCAGGGTAGACCAAGGCCCCCGGCATATATGTAACAGATGTAGAGCTCAGTCTCTTTGTGGGTTCCCCAACAACTGGAGCAAAGGCTATCCCTAAAGTTGTAGCCTGACTATGGTATCTGTTCCCCAACAGGGCTGCCTTTTCATTAGGAAAGAATACACTTAAATCTTGCAGAGACTTGATGGGCCAGGGTAGGGGAATATCAAAAAGTGTAATATTCTGGGATGTTCCTAAAAATGCAATAATAGCATTCATATCTTAGCAATAAACAGCAGCTCTCTAGTTGGACTTAAGACATACTCAGCAGGAGAAAAATTATACTTGGTGCTGGAAACTAACCAACTACCTGGGGCTATTGAGACTATGTATCTTAGAGGAGAACATACTGTCACTATTTTACTATACCAGAATACTTCCTAACTGCTTTCTAAATGTTTATTCTTAAACCCAAGGCAAGTTTAGTTCCCAATAAAACATGCTTTTCTTTCAAAAGGTAGAAGCCATTAAAGAGAACCACAACTGGTCAGAATTCTGAGAACAACTAATCATGAGATGCCTAAGCTCAATGGATATATATACAACACAATTTCTCTATCTAGGGCTCAGGGAGCATTGCAAAAAAAGGGGCAGAAAGATTGTTATGAGCCAGAGAAGTAGAGAATCTCCCATGAAGTTGTGTCTCCTAGAAATGACAGGGAAATGTCACCTATGCTAATTCAACAAAATGGCTCCTTAAACAAGACCTGTCAAGGATAATACCAATAGACATGCTAACTGAGAAGGGGGAAAACTCATAGGGCAGTACCTCTAGACAAAGAACTATGGGCAACTGAGGATGCTGAGAGTGGGGGAAGTAGTCTTCCCCAGGGACAAGCCCCCTAATTGGTTATCAAATATCAAATGTGAACACTGAAACTATGTACATGTAACACCGAATGTACTCAGCAAGCTGTGTGTGTGTGTGTGTTTGTGTGTGTGTGTGTGTGTGTGTGTGTGTGTAAAAATAGCAATTAAAGAAGAAGAAGAAGGA
>NW_022196912.1:106357766-106398330 GCF_008632895.1 Mastomys coucha | reverse complement strand
AAGAAGAAGAAGAAGAAGAAGAAAAGAGGAGGAGGAGGAGAAGGAGAAGAGGAAGAGGAAGAGGAAGAGGAAGAGAAAGAGGAAGAAGCAGTCAGAAGCATTTTGGATTGGATATTTTCCAGAATTTACATTTCAAATGTTTTCCCCTTTCCAGGTCTCCCCTTCAGAACCCCCCTATCCCATCCCCATTCCCCCTGCCTCTATGAGGGTGCTGCCCCATCCACCTCCTCCCATCCTCCAGCCCTGGCATTCCCCTTCACTGGGGCATGGAACACCCTCAGGCCCAAGGGCCTCTCCTCCCACTGATGATCAACAAGGTGATCCACTGCCACATAAGTAGACAGCACCATGGGTCACTCCATGTGTATTTGGTTGGTGAACCAGTCCCTCGGAGCCCCGGTGGGGCTGGCCTGTTGGTGTGCTATGGGTAAAATAAGAGTACAGAAACTTTAGAAACATCATCTCAACCATGTGGTCTAGCTTGCATCAACATGACTGACAGCACTTTACCTCTGTGGTTTTCCTTCTCCAGGGCATTCTTGGAAGCATGGGACCAGAGGGCCTTAAAACTGACATGATCCCCAAATCAAGGAAAGTCTGAGAAACTAACAGTACAGATGAGCCTAAAACCATGGCAACTAAATATGGTATTCTAGATATGGGATCCAGAGCACTAAAAACTTATTAGATAAAAACTATGGAAATCTGAATGAACACTGCACATTGGTTAAGTATTGCTTTTTTTTTCTTTGGGACAAATGTAGAGCAATTATATGAAATGTTGAAAATAAAGAAAAATAAATGTAGCCTATATGAAAATTCTGTCAGTTCTTTGCAAGAATCATCAGCTGCTCTAAATAAAACACTGTGTAAAATTTCTCTAAATCAAAAGTTAACTTTAAAACTATTAGAAAAAAAAACATTTTGGTCCAAAGCTATTGTCCATATTTCTAATTTTTTCTAGGGAACTAGAAGTACTAGCAAATAGTACATTGATATTTTAAGCCTATATTGCTCAAGTGTTTGCCATTGCATCTGTATTTATTTGTGAGTGAGGATCCCTTGACATTATCCTTGAAGTGGCTTGGATCTCCAATCTTTCTCAGAGAAGCCAACAAGGTAACAAATGCAATTTTAATCAGGCTGATTTTAAAATAAATAAGATACATAGAGGATGTTACATAGTAATACATAGATACATAGTAAGTAATGTTACCTGAATCACATGAACTACATGGCACTTTGTGGAATTTTTTTTCAGTGATGGAGAGTTGGGCCCAGAATCTTGAACCCACTAGTCAAACACTCAACCACTAAGCCATACCCACAGCCTGATTATGGGCTAGTTACCTAACAGGCATTAATCCTCATGCCAGTCTTTCTAAGCCATACAACAATGATCAGAGAGCATTGTCAATGAATTCAGAGAAAAACAAAATGAAGTAGTGCACACAAACCAGTTAGAAGAATAAGTACTTACGTGTTTATGATTAGTGAGTTTTAACTGTTCATTCATTTACTCAATAAATAACTATGTTGAATTTTCTGAAATGTTTGGAGATAACAGTAAACAGTATACACTACAATTTTATAAGGCATATTGTTTACTAGTAGTGTCAGAGACGTGCCCAAGAAATTACAGTACTGTAGAAGTGTGCAAATAAGTGAGGAACAAGCAGAAATGGAAGCACAAAGACATAGTCACAAGTAGAGTCCTGAGGGAATGGAACTGGCTGACCCAGACCTGATGAATTTTCAATACTTAACATAAGGATGAGATCCCTCATTTCTCTAGGGCCCACTTTCATTCCAACTCCAGTAGAGGTTGCACCAGTAGCTCTGTGTTAGCCAAAGCGAATGTATGTCTACTGTGTATTATAAATCTGCTAAGCAAGGCTCTTGCCCTGCCTTACTCCTAAAGCAAGTTTAATAGTGTTTGGCAACACAACTCTGCTTTAGCCAATCAAATTGTGAGGGAAGAATAGAGGTGAACAGAAGGCAGAAGTAGACAAAAGATGATCATCGGACTCTGAGTGGTGTTGGGCAAAGCTAGTTATAAAGTATTTGTGAGGACAGAAGCAAATAAGGACCAAATTCTTTATGAGCCAAAGTAAAAGATTTAGAACTATTCCTCAAGCACAGGGGGGAGCACTGATTTGTGTGGAATGGAAGCTAGAGCATGGTTTGAAGGTTAGAGTTTATCTGGGAGGGCAAGGCAAACTTGCAAATAGAACCACTTACATTTTTATTGGACACACCGATAACTTGGATGGATGTGACCGTTGCCTCTTCTCCACAAGATGATGTAATGGAAGTGTCATTATGAGCTGACGTTTGAAGATGCCTGTGCTTTACCTTCGTATGTTCTACCTGGATTTTTATTATTGTTGTTGCTGCTTCCACGCAAAGTGTTACAAGCAGGAGATTAAGGCTTAGCACTTTTGACAGATTTATTACATTTTTAACTGTTCCTAGAAAGTTCACATCTTCTCAACCCTAGAGCTATGAAGGGAGCAAGACCTGAGACTATGAACTAAGTGAAACAACTGTTAAAAGCAAGGTGAGAGAAATAGTAGTGTCCAAACTTAGACAGTGGAATGGTCGAGTGAATGGCTTTGAGAGATTTAGGAAAAGTTCATAGTGATGGTTGAATGAGGGAAGAAAACTGAGAGACAAGGGGGGCAAAGTAAGAAAGATGCCCAGATAACAGACAAATCTGAATTGAGTCTTTAAGCTGTGTTTATTCACAAATGCAGTCTGAGAAGACAGTGGGTTAGCAACGTAAACATCAGGCTTCCATCTTGTTATTTAGTCGGCAGATTATGTAGAGGGAGGGAAATAACAAAAGTCAGTCATTCCAAAGTTTAGTTTTGTCTCAGTGATTAGATGATCAGTCTTGTAGCAGTAATATATGACATTAAGGCTATTTTCCTAACGTTTCTTTTCTGTCGGAAGGCAAGAATTCACAAACACCAGGGCTACTGAGTCTATATCGTTCTCAGCCTAGCCATTTGAATGACATGGACATTGAAGGTTAATTCAGCACAAACAAATCTTAGCAGTGAGTACATGTAGTCTTTCCTGCAGTTCCTCTACCAGTTACTTACAGAGCAGTAACTTGGACGCTGTGTTGTGTTGCCTGAATGGTAGCAAGCAATGGAAATGAAAAGAAAGAGGGGCATGTGTCAGCTATTGAGTTGATAATATCTTCACACTTTCTTTTCTCAAGATTTTTATTTTGAATTATGTATATGGTGGGGAGTACATGAGGGCAGAGCCCACAGAGGCTAGAAGTATCAAGATCCCCTGGAGCTAGAGTTACAGGTGGTTATGAGCAACCAGAAATGATTTCTGGGAACTCAACTTGGGGCCTTAAAAAACAATAATATAAGTGTGTGTCTGTGTCTGTCTGTCTGTCTCTGTGTGTATCTGTATATGTGTATCTGTCTGTCTCTGTGTGTATCTGTGTGTGTCTTTGTTTATGTATGTGTGTGGCTATGTGGCTGTGTCTGAGTGTCTATGTCCATGTGTACCTTAAAGAAGTCAAAATGGGAAATCTCAATTTGGAAAAAAAAGTCAGAATGAATAAAAAGACAGAAAATGTTTCCCGCAGATGACGAAGGCAAAGCAGGAATGTGAAGCTACCTAGAGCCACAGAAAGTAAGGATGTCTTCAAAGGAAGGGCAGCAAGCAGCCGCCACGGAAAACAAGGACTGAGACACACTTTCTTTCTAAATCTACCATGAGAGTGAAGATCATTCCTGTGAACCAGACTGTAGATGTCCCAGAAAACGTCAGTAGCACGCCGAAGGAGTACAGTTAGCGTGAAGGGCCCCAGAGGAATTGTGAAGGGAAATGTCAGTGCAAAATTCAGCCTCCTTGTGGAGAAAAGAAATGGCTTCAATTCACAATAGAGCAGAAAGAGACAGGAATTGGCTCCTGTTAGCACTGTCTGAGGTAACGAGGGAACATGATCAAGGATGTTAGACTGAGTGCCTTATATCCAGGAGGAGTTCTGTGCAGGCTCACTCTCCCATCTATGTAGTGATTCTTGTTGAAACGGGTGATTTCCTGCATGAAAAATACAGCTGGAAGGTTTGTGTGATGTTACACGTTGTCTGTCCGGCTCCTCCTTCCTGAAAGCATGTCTGTCTCTTCACTTGATTCAGAATTTCCTGTTGCACAGAAGTTTTTTTGTTTGTTTGTTTGTTTGTTTGATTTTATTTCATGAGGTCCCATATGCTGATCACTGGACTGATTTTATGAAAGATGGTTAACTTATTAAGAAAGTGCTCAGCTATGCTTCTGTCTTAAGACATTTACTCTATTTTGTTCCTCTAGCGATTTCAGAGTTTTAGGTCTGTCATTAAAGTCTCTGGTTCATTTGGAGTTGATTTTTGTTCCTGGTTGAAGGCAAGGCTCTAGTTCCAGTTTTATACAAATGGATATCTAGTTTCCCTAGTACCATTTGATAAAGAAGCTGTCTTCCTTTGTCATGTGTATCAAAAGTCAAGTGGCTATAGCTGCATGGATTTATGCCTGGATCTTCTATTCTGCTCCATTGATCTACATGTCAAGAAACACGAATTCTTGAAGGAGATGACACTGGACATATATTAAACACAACTTCTTTGATTTTGTAAGTCATAGCCATTAAAAAAAAACAAGGCTATCAGGAAAAAAATGGATGTCATTTGTGTCATAGAGAAAAGTAAGAATCTGTCAGACTGAAAAACAAAATCTAATATGGAATTTATAAGGAATATGACTTTATCCAGCTATGAAGTCAAGATGATGACTGGTTACTGGAGATATTTATAATGTTTTAAAGATGGAAAGAAGGGAGGCAGGGAGGCAGGGAGGAAGGGAGGGAGGGAGGGAGGTGAATGGAGGGATGGAGGGAAAAATGGAGGGATGGAGGGAAGAATGGAGGGATGGAGGGAAGAATGGAGGGAGGTAGGGAAGGAAGAGGGAAGAAAGGAAGAAATCAAGGAGAGAAAAAAATAAGGCTGGCTTAAAAGTAAACATTGATTTTTTCCAGTGTGGGTCTCTCTAACAGACACTTAATGAGCCATTTTTGTACAGTGGTTTAGGTGAAGTCACAGGGTAAAATCAGCAAAAGTGAATAAATAAATAACAAGGGTAAATTATTTTCAGCCTTAGCTTATGCTTTTTGCCTAGTGAGCTAAATCACAAATTTCCTTTTTAACAAATATATGACCTAACTCACAGCTTTTAACTCCATTTAGTAAGAGGTATGAATATCTGCTTGTCTAAGGACACAGGGTTTTACAACTACAAAACGTTTCATATTTTATCTTAATCATTCTTTTTTTAAAAGATTTATTCATTTTATGCATATAAGTACACTGTAGCTGTCTTCAGACACACCAGAAGAGGGCATCAGATCCTATTATAGATTGTTATGAGCCACCATGTGGTTGCTGGGAATTGAACTCGGGACCTCTGGAATAGCAGCCAGTGCTCTTAACCTCTGAGCCATCTCTCTAGCCCTTATCTTAATCATTCTTCTCAATATATGTTGGTTAGGATGTGAAAATAGTAGTCTTCTCCCCACTCTACCCCCAAAAATTCCTCTAAGGAAAACTCACACTTATGGACGAAAGCGGGCTGTTGATGCCCTGGCATTGGAACTTGCAAAAGTTACCTACCCTTGAGAAGCCAGAGCTGAGCCCAAGTCCTATACAAGAAAATGAGCATTTATTAGAATTCCTCCCCAGAGTTTGTGCAACAATTTACCATTTAAAGTGATGTAAAGAATGTGAAGGAACCAGGATGAAGAGATGGCTAGGTCAGTAAAGTATTTGTCACAGAAATATAAAGAGCTGATTTCAAATTCCCAGAACTCATACAAATCTGGGAGTAGCAGCCAGTGCCTATAATCTCAGTGCAGTCCTGGCAGAGACAAATGGATCCCTGGGGCATGCTGATGGAGCCAGTCCCGCTGAATCAGCAACCTCAAAATTCAATGCAAGACCTTGTCTCACAAAAAAAGATAGAACACAAGTGAGAAACATCCCTGATGTTTATCTCTGGTTTCCAAATGCTCTAACTCTCACATGCTTGTGCACTCCCACACAAGAACACATACACATGAAAAAGGAAAGGGGAGGAACCAAGAAAGGCAGTGCAGAGTTGGCAAACGTCCTCCATATTAAGGGTAGAATCCAAATTCAACACCATGAGCTGGTAGCACATGTTCTGACAAGATCATAGATTAAAGACTGCAAACTCAGTTTCCTCCTCTGTAAAGTGAAAAAGTTGATTCATGTCTTTATTATTTTTTCTCTTCTATTCTAATTTTCTTCACTCTGCCAACGAAAATGTTAAGTGGGTTGAGAGGAAAGGAAAGTAGAGAGGTAAACGTGCTCTCAGATCCATTGCTAAGTCCAACTAGCTTCAAGAGTTTTGAACTATGTTCAAAGACTAGCAATTTCCCTACAAGAACACAGTTCCTGGACTACTTTATTCAGATACAAATTTTTGTGAAAACAGGCCTCTATCCAGAAGTAATTTCCTGAAGAAAATTGGAATCAAACCAAAACAAACAGAATAGTTTCTATTTTGATTTTTTTATTTATAATGTATTCTCTAACTTTAAAGACAACATGTTTTTGTTCAAATGGATTTTGTCAAATATTACTCAATTATTTTTATGGTAAACATAAAATTGAGTGGGATATAAATCTTGTCTTCAAAGATTACATTATATAGAAGAAACAGGTATGTAATGTATAGGACAAGTAATATAACATGAATTTCCATGCAAAGGGGTCCATTGGCTATGACTAGGGTCTTCTGACAGAAGAGGCAGCATCCTTTCCTCGGTTCTATAAAATAGTTCCGTTTTTATTTGGAAATAGAAGGTGGTGATAACATCCTGTTGGTAGGATAATTGCAATTTTAAAAGCAGATGTCAAAGTACAGAGAATTGACAAGAAAGTGTTATAAGTAGGTAGACAGAGTATAATTTCACATGTTTGGAAATAAACATTTATTTTCAACCTAATGAAATTTGTCCTTGTGTTTACTAAAATAATGGCAAAGACATTGACCACAGTGTCTTCTCTTTGAGGACCCTGAGGATAAATTGGTGTTCAGTCATAGCAGAAAAGATAGTTTTGTGTGTGTGTGTGTGTGTGTGTGTGTGTGTGTGTGTGTATTTACAAATGTCAAATGTCTTAATATTATATAAAATTGGAATTAGTCAATAAGCCATTTTGGATGATTGCATAAAAAAAGAATTCCCCTAATAAATAAATCACCTCAGATCAAATATGAGGTTCTTAATTGCATAAATATGCTTTCTGTAATAAAATATAGAATAAATTTACAAGAAATTATAGACTACTTTTAGAATTTTTCAAAGAAAGTCAAATATATCTTATTAAACACATATGACAGTTATTCTCACTATTTTAATGTATGAAAACCCCAAGCTCAGAACAACTAAAGCATTTGCTTGAGTTCACTCAACCACCACTAGAACCTTAAATATCTAGAATTTTAAATACAGGTGAATTTATCCTAAATTCAGCCACCTGTTTTACTTCCTTTACAAATAGAGAAATAAATCATTTTTGTTATCCTGTTCATATTTATATACCAAGAGAAACATATGATTTTATTTAGCCATCTCACTAATTTCAAGGAAGAGCATCTTTTTGTTTTGTTTGGAAGTTTCATAGATCTCAGGCATTTCAGAATGTGCCCAAGATCAATCTGTACAAATCATGAAGACAGAGATCAAACCCAAAACACATCACACCAACTCTTGTCTTCTCTTGATTCTTGATCCAATATAATCTATGTTCTGAGGCAATGGATGATTTCCCCTCTTACACACCTTCACTTTGAGGGAAAAACTCAGATATAAATTCCCAAATTTCTTCCACATAAACATCTCTATATTTATTAAGTGAAAATCTTTTTCACTTTACCATCATGCCTAAAGAAGCCAGAGCTCTGCCTGTCCCCTTTGTCTCTTTTTTATGTAACCAGGAAAAAAATCTATGTGTCTCCATTGGTATTGATTTGCCAAGAACTTAATTCTCCTTCTAATATGTGCCCTTTTTTCAAATATTGACCTGAAAAAAAAGTGAAAGCCACTTGATGAGCTCTTCTGCCTTTCTATAAAACATTCCCATTGGATGCTCACACAAAGAAGATTTTATCCCCCCATTGTTCTTTATCAGCACCAGCAGTTGCCCTTCCAAGGAGTCTACCCTGATGAGTTATAAAAGATTACACAGGAGGATGACTGTGGAATAAGAGGAAATGCAGGGCTAATATGTCAATCCAACAAAGATAAATATCCCAGCTGTGCTACCATACTTCAAGAGAGGACTGTTGGCTATACAGCTCCTGACATGATAAATTTTATGACCAAATGTGAGGGCATTTCATAACCCCAGGTCTACCATGGATGATTGGTCCTTCTCTGATGGGGTCAATTGTGATAAATTGCCCTGTTGAACTCTCTCTGAAATATGACATTTCTGCTTAACTCAATACTCTTTGATGTGCATGCCCCAGTTATCCTGAAGGCATTTTCTACTTAGAAGGATGAAATGGGACCAGGTATGCCCTTCTTGTCTCCCTTATTGCTTCAATAGTGGTGAAAAGAGAAATGTAGAATATCTCCTAGAAATATGGTGGGCAGATTTTTTTTCTAGAATGGCAAGAGACAGAGGGCATTGTCCTGACAAAGAAACAGACGAAATAAGACAGCCTGTTCAATTTCCTGCATCTTTTGTTCATCCCCCTGAGGTGGAGCCACAACTCCATTTTTCTTTGTTATCATTCCTCATCTGTAGAAACTTGAGCAATCAATGAACTGAGGCTATGTATTTCTCCAAGGAAACTGTCACTTATCCAGACCAAGAAAGAATGATGATTCTGTCCACAGTTACTCAAGTGCTTTGCATTAGGGAAGAAAACTTGAAAGCGTGTTTATACTATTCTAGTTTTTAGCCTTTCGAGACTGATTTATGAATGACATCAATAATAGTAATGTATGCTACCTGCAGGTGAATGTCACGATAAACTGTCTCCAATTAATTCACCTATGTATACAAAGTACACTCTCATATCTGAAACTGCACAAAATGGTTATATGATAGACAAGGTTGAGACTTCTCTGAAAATTATACTCTTGATCTGTGAAATAAAAATGGTTAATTATGTTCTTCCAAATGTCCTTCTGGCTACATCAAGGCTTCTAGACTTTAGTGCAGCAGTGTGCTAGAAGAAACAGGACTCAGGAATCAATAATGGCAAAGACAGGCCAAAACCTTGATCTTTGGTTCAGAATTGAGACATCATCTTAGTGGATTTTTTCTTTTGATGAGTATTAAGAGTCCTGAGATGGGGAGTAGGGGCTCCCAAGAGTCAATGCAGGTGACCTTAACTGAAATGCCTAACAGTGGGAACATCTAACCTGAAGAGTCCCAGTCCTATAGCCAGGCAGGACCCCCTAGTGGAGGGATAAGGACACTAACCCACCTACAAAATTTTGACCCAAAATATTCCCAGTCTAAAAGAAAGGCCGGGACAAAGATGGAGCAGAAACAGAAGGAATGGCTAATCAATAACCAGCTCAACTTGAGACCCAACCCATGGACAAACACCAATCCCTGATACTATTATGATATTCTGTTATGCTAGCAGATAGCATAATTGTCCTCTGAGAGGCTCCACCAAGCAGATGACTGAAACAGTTTCAGATACCTACACTCAAACATTAGATAGGTTGAGGACTCTTATGGAAAAGTTGGAAGAAAGATTAAAGACACTGCAGGGGATAGGAACTCCATGAGAAGACCAACAGAGTCAACTAACCTGGACCTCTGGGAACTCTCAGAGACTGAGCCACCAAGCAAAGAACATACGTGGGCTGAACCGAGAGGTCCCCCTGCACATATGTAACAAATGTACACAGCTCAGTCTCCACGTATGTTCCTTAACAACTGTCCCTAAAGCTGTTGCCTAACTGTGGTATTCCTTCTCCATCAAAGCTGCCTTTTCTGGCCTCAGTGGAAGAGGATATGCCTAATCCTACAGAAACTTGATAAGCCAGGGTAGGGGGATACCTAGTGGGGCACCCACCCTGTCAGAGAAGAAGGACAAGGATTCTGTGAGGAGGAATGGGGGGAACATTTGATATGTTAATTAACTAATTAATTGATAAACAAGAAGGAGATTGTATATTAAAATTAAAAATACTACACCTTTTTAAAAAAAACGAATCCACTGGGCAGTGGTGGCGTACGCCTTTAGTCCCAGCACTTGGGAGGCAGAAGCAGGCAGATTTCTGAGTCCGAGGCCAGACTGGTCTACAGAGTGAGTTTCAGGACAGCCAGGGCTATACAAATAAACCCTGTCTCAAAACAAAACAAAACAAAACACAAATCCTTTATATTACTAGCTTATCAAACTTAAGTGTTACATTTTATGAAATAAAAGTGATCACAATAGCCTGATCACATGGAGCTGATGATTAAATATGGAAATATATGGAAAGTGCATATACAAATGGAAGACTGTAAGTGTTCTGTTAGGGTTATTTACCAATGCCTTTGGTTTATATGTCAATAATATATATTATTAAAGGAATCATTATCAAGTTGGCTAGACTAATATATGTTTATAACCCCTAGCATTTACAAGCTGAGACCAAAGGAACTCCACAAGCATGGGAGCCTCCTAGGCTAAACGGAAAGACCTTGTCTCAAATAAGTGAAAAAGCAAAACCACCTATGTGATAAATGCTGTTCTACGTATGAAAATAATTGACAGTGCTCAATAACTCACCTCCACCTAAAATTTGATTCCAAATCAAATACGTAGATTGCCATCAACAAACACTAGAGAAAGGTTGTCTAGATTTAGTATGTACCATTAATTTTCATCTTCTTTATCAATATAATTATCATCATCCTCATAAGTGGCAACAACATACATCTCTCCCTCCTTTTAGTCAGTCATAACCCCCCACACACACACACACACACTCATACCACAGTAATACAAATCTCTTTGGATACAGTACTTCTGCCCTTTCTCCCTTTTTGCCCTATTGAAGTACAAATGCCCATTCAGTAAGGTTTCCCTAATGATAATGATGTTGTGACTGAAGATGAGGACAATGGAGTTAGGCTAGTGAACTACATTTGTATCATCTCAATATGCATGTAAGTTGTACAGTTTCTGTTCATTGATTCATAAAACCCACCAAATAGCAAGCTCAGAACAAGCTGTCCATTGGGACCCGAATAATGATGTAATGTATCAAAGCCTCATCTAAATTCAAATTCAGGCAAATTTCGATTACAATCCTGTGGTTAAATTAAACAGTGTTCATTCTGGAAGCAAAGAATTACTTACAAAAAAAAGTATATTGTTCATTGTTTCCTTTTCATAAAATTTTGCTGTGGTCTACAGATACATTTTTCTAACCATGCCTTTGTCATATCAATTCTTTTGAAGCTGTTGACTAAACAGTCTCAAATGTATTATCGTATCCTAATGTTTTGAGGAAGAAAGTAAAAAAGCAACTCCCCATGATTAGGGCTTAAGGAAATAGGAATAGGCAGGAAACATAATGCACTGTATTAAGTAATGACTACAAGAATGTGCACAAAATTGATTATATCTGGATAGTCAGCTTGCGAGTGAATTTTAGTATTATCTTGAAATAATGTCTGTCTTCTTTATTCTTTTCCTGCACAATTGTTATATATGCTGCCAAAATGAGTCAAACATGACCAGATTTCCTGGAAAACTACATACAGAGAAATGATGGTGGCTATTCCATACTCCCTATTGATTAATGGTTCAACTATCAAGCAACGACTGACACATAATAGTAAAAGTTATGGACTTTGGAGTGAAAAGTCCAACTTTTTCCTTTGGTAATATATTCAACCACAAATAGCTCATCTATCCTCTCTAAAGCTCAGATTCAGCATCTATCCAATGCAGAACTTGACAATTCGCAGGCACAGTTCTTGGCTGTCTGTCTATCTATGTCTATCAGTACAAGAGAGTCATTCCTA
Source organism: Mastomys coucha (assembly GCF_008632895.1). NCBI lineage: Eukaryota > Metazoa > Chordata > Mammalia > Rodentia > Muridae > Mastomys > Mastomys coucha. The sequence goes on along the minus strand of NW_022196912.1, from coordinate 106,386,253 downwards.
TTATCTTCCACATGAGCAAATGGAGACTGAGGGTGGGATGCAAAGAGAACACATGTAAGTATACATTATAAATCCCCATGTTTCCAAACACATTTTGTGGTAGTTCTTACTATTAAACCACTCTAATGCTCCACCCAGAAGTTACAGTGTTGCTGGCTAGGTAACTATAGTAACACAGACAAAATATGTAAATAAACATGGTCATCTTAATTTCAAATATAAAGGTAATTAGCACTTGCTCTTTAGTTCAAACTTCAGCTAATCAGCATAATTTGTGTGTGCCCTATTTTCCAGTGGATCTTACAAGTGCGTCCCTGGAGGACAGCGAGAGGTCAGCGAGAGGAGCAAAACTCTTCCAATGAACAGTGCAAGTACATCTGTTCCCGCGCAAAGATGCTTGGTCCCATAGTCAAGTTATTGAAAGATTCACAAAGCCATGTAGTTTGCCTGTTCAACACTATAGGTTATAAAATGCAATTCCCTAGTTGTGGTTTATCCCATCTTATTGCTGTCTGCTCTGACTTAAATATATAAGGGCTCAAAGAAAATTACAAGAGGAAAATATATGTCTTTTCTTGTCCCTAATCTGTGTAAGAATTAAACACAATTGTGGAGACTTGGTGCCTCCCTCTTTCCTTTCTATTCCATTCATCAAGACGACTTCTCCTCGCTCTTTCTTCACTGTCCCCCTCCTACCCCATTCCCCCATACAATGTCTTTTCCCTTCTTCCTTTAGAAGATTAAAAACTTCAATCAGGGGAAGGGAACCAATATCAATGCTCAATTACTAATTACTATGCCTTGCTGTGCTTTCCTTTTGACAAACTAAATTAATATATAGCCCAAAGGATGTCCTATATAAAGAAAGTACAATTATAGAATAGTTAGTGTTTAATGGAATTAATGCTATAGACTGAGGCTAAGGATGCTCTCAGCAAGATGTGCTTTGTTGCTTTTCAAAGTAAAAGAGATAGATGATCAAGAGAAAAATCACCAGCAAAAAAGGAGAGGCATAAATGCTTATACTAATGATTGACCCAGTTGTGTCTTTAAGACACACCTATTTAAGCACCACTATTTAAGAAGGCAATCTGCACACAAAATCTTTCATACATCATTTTTTAAGTCTTTTGTTTCTGCTATGAAATCAATGACTTTGCCACAAATGGTACCTGAACCCTCCCTCTCTTCTTTTAAATTGTGTCTACTAGTTAGAGTTATTTAATTCAATCAGCTCATACTTCATAATAACCATGAAATTACACGATGTCTTACTTTCTGAACTTGAGGGAAATTTCCATACCTTCCCTATAAAACTGCATTTGGCTACCTTCTCAACTTGCCAGATTTATGACCTGTAAGCTTCCATGACAATGAGCAGCTGTCTTGATTTTTCTCTGGGTCTATGACACTGAAGATTAACGAGAAATTCGTAAGTGTTTGGCTTTAAAATACCGTTTTGGTCTTCTGAGACTAAAGTAAGAAAAGAGAATATTTTTTTGGTTTCCTTCAGATCAATTTTTAACAAGACTACAGACTGACATAAATTCCCAACCAGATGGGACCACTTAAAGACCAGGATATAATTTTTCTTATGATTTGATGTAACATTGCATTTTAAACTAGAATCCATAAAGCACCAGTCAGTACATATTTAATAAAATGTTTAGGATAAAGCTTTATGCTAAATTTTGATTACAGTGTAAAGAAAAATAAGAATTTTATTCCAGACCAGTTATGGTATTTAGAAAGAAAGATAGATGATGATGACGATGATGATGACGATGATTATGATGATTATATAGATAGATCATAGATAGATAGATGAATAGATAGATAAAAAGATGATGATGGATAGATAACTAGAAATTGTTGAAGCCGGGCAGTGGTGGCACATGCCTTTAATCCCAGAACTTGAGAGGCAGAGGCAAGTGGATTTCTGAATTCGAGGCCAGCCTGGTCTACAAAGTGAGTTCTAGGACAGCCAGAGCTATACAAAGAAACCCTGTCTCAAAAAACCAAAAAGATAGAGAGAGAGAGAGAAAGGAAGGAAAGAAGAAAGGAAGAAAGGGAAAGGAAAGGAAAGGAAAGGAAAGGAAAGGAAAGGAAAGGAAAGGAAAGGAAAGGAAAGGAAAGGAAAGGAAAGGGTGGGAGGGAGGAAGGAAGGAAGGAAGGAAGGAAGGAAGGAAGGAAGGAAGGAAGGAAGGCAGAAATAATTTGGACTTAAAAATAGATACATAGAAAATGGATGGATGGATGGATGATGGATATAGATAATGGATGGGTGCAAAGGTTAGATAAAGGCTAATAGATAGCCATCATATCTACCTAGAAGCCAGTCTTCCACTAGCAGCCTTCAGATGAAGATTTAGGACTCTCAGCTCTGCCTGCACCCTTGATGATAATGGATTGAACCTCTGAACCTGTAAGCCAGCCCAATTATATGTTGTCCTTTGTAAGACTTGACTTGGTTATGGTGTCTGCTCACAGCAGTAAAACCCTAAGACAGAAGTTGGTACGAGGGACTGGGGCATTGCTATGATAGGCCTGACCATGATTTTGTTTGGAAGAATGTGGATTTTGGAACTCTGGATTTGGAAAGCAGTGGAATGCTTTAAATATGGCTTAATGGGCTAGCCTAAGAATACTTGGCCCCAGAAGTTTCAGTGGAGAATTTTAATATATGGTCTAGAGATGTTTTGTAGTATTTTGGTGAAGAGCATGGCTCCTTTTTGCCCTTGTCTGAAGAGTTGGCCTGAGGCTAAGGTGAAGAGACTTAGATTAATTGTGTTGACAAAGTCTCAGAAATGCCCATCAGAGACTTGTTTCTCTGCTTAAGCCTCATGAAGAACATTTTGAATAAGCATAGCAAACTTAAAAAGGAAAACATATATGGTTTGAGTATTAAAGGAGCACCAAGAAGTGAAATGGAGCTGAATCCTGGATTCAAACATATTAAATTGAATTAAGGGAATGAGAGTTTGGGGCAAGATCCTACCCTACTAAATTTAGATCCAGACAAGGTGATACAAATCCTTTAATCCTAGAAGACAGAGCCATGCAGATCTCTGAGTTCAAGGCCAATCTACAAAGCAAGATCCAGGACAGCCAAGTTTAGACAGTTAAGGAGTTGGGAAACAGAAAGCTGATGATTATGTAATAGAACAGGAGGACCATGTTCCAGCTCCAGCAAGCAGCAGATATTGGCAGCTTTGATCACATGGCTCTGGCATTAGAGTCCCAAATAGATTCAACTATTGGGACAATTGATGCTAATTAGCTGGAGCTAAGAAATTGGTGGTGATTAAGAAGAGACCAGCATCACTGAAGTAAAATCTTCTGGGAAGTGTTTTCTGAGAGCACAAAGAAGCTGTGTTCCGGAAACAGGCAAGGTTGTACCTCGTGCTCTAGCTGTACTTGGTAATATGTAAGAATCACCCAGGTAGTACTAATTTTGAAGACAGGAAGGGGTCATGAAGAGCAGCTGAGGCTCAGCACTGTCAGAGGCCATAGAAAGCCATTGGTGAAGGTGCAGCATCAGTTGCAGCTGACAGCCCAGGGATAAAGGGGTCATGAAAAGGATTTGAGGCTTGGCACCAAGTAGAGAGCCTATGAGATGCTATCGGTAAGGCAGTAGCAGTAGAAGATCCCAGTTATTGGAGATGCCAGTACTATAGGATGATCACCAAGAACAGCAGCGGCAATAGAGTGATTCAGCCTGAGCTTAGAGTGCTACAGAGGGCAGAGCTGAAGAAGTAACACCAGTCCTTTAGAGGAGCCCAGAAGATTATGTGTGGATCACATTGAAACAAGAAGTTGTAGCATTGAAAATGCCTTGGAGATGCCCCAAGATGTTCAAGATGCCAGAGCCATGGGCTGTCTGCTGAGGAAAGCTTCTATCAGGGAGTGGAACCATCCCAGGAAAAGAAGTTTGTTGCAGTCTACAAAGATGAAAAGGGAGTTGGAGATCTGAAGACCACTTTGACATCAGACATGGAGATGCAGTGTTTTGAGTTTGCCCAGCTTATTTCCTGTCTTGATTTGGGGATTACAGTTAAGTGAGTGGATAGATCTCAGAAAAGACTTTTAACATTATTGAGATTGCTATAGACTATGGGGACTTTCGATGTTGGACTAAATGTACTTTCTTATTATGCTATGGCTAGATATAGCCCCCATAGACTCATGTATTTGAACAGGCCTATGGGGACCAGGGAATGGAATGTGACAGTTTGTATATGCTTGAGCCAGGAAGTGGCACTATTAGGAGGTGTGGCCTTGTTGGAGTAGGTAGTGTCACTATGGGTATGGGCTTAAAACCCTCATCCTATCTGCCTGTTACTAAGTATTCTGCTAGCAGCCTTTAGATGAAGATGTAGAACTCTCAGCATTGCCTGAACCCTGCCTACCTAGATGCTCCTACCTTGATGATGCTGGACTGAACCTCTGAACCTGTAAGCCAGCACAAATTAAATGTTGTGCTTTATAAGACTTACCTTGGTCATGGTATCTGTTCACAGCAGCAGTAAAACCCTAACTAAGACATAGGTTTTTATAAAGATAGATAGATAGATAGATAGATAGATAGATAGATAGATAGATAGATAGATAGATAAATGGGAAATAGCTAGTTGAGTAAATAGATATGGAAGATAGACATACAAATATGTTTAGAGTCAATACTATAATTAAAACAGAAAAGTTATATATACATGTTTACATAATATTTGAGAGAGAGAAGAAAAGTATAACTCACAATATAAGTAGCACATATATTCAAATAAAAAATACAAAGATTAGAGTGGAGGCCTTCAAGGAAGAGGGGAGTTCTCAGAGAAAAAATTAAATATATTCTTCCAGCTGGACTGCCTTGTCTGGCCTCAGTGAGAGAGAAGGCACCTAGCCTCACAGAGACTTGAAGTGCCAGGGTTGGGGGATACCCAGAGGAACACCCACCCACTTAGAGAAGAAACAGGGGTATTGGGGGTAGGGGAAGGATTGTGGAGGGGTGACCAGGAGGGGGTAAGTGAATAGGATGTAAAGTGAATAAGTAAAAATATTAATAGTAAATTAAATTAAATTTTAAAAAAATATATGACCTCAAAGCTCGATACCACTCTCACCCTCCCATCCCTCCTGCCTAAATGATAGCCAAGTTCAACTGAGGCTTAGAAAGGGGTTGGCAGAGCAAAGATTGTCAGGACCCATCAGCCTGAGAAGTAGTAAGAAATTGTGTTGGAATGATAAAGTTCCAAAATTGTAAAGCTCTTGTAAATCAAGCAGAGGAATTCATGCTGAGTTTTTTTTTTTAAGTTTATCATATTCTGAAATATGACATACACAAAGGAAATGATGCTTAGGTGCACACAGTTAACAAAGGGAAATCGCTTGGAGGTAAGGACCCTCATGGACTGAGGTTTCATAGGCAAGTGGTGTGAGGAGCAGCATGCTTCTGATCTGGCTTTAGCACCCACTCACTAACTCTGAAGTATCAAGGAATTTATCGTCTTTTTGGCCTCAGTGTCTGAGCTTCCTGTTTCAGCCACTATGCCTGCCACCCGTTACCCTGCTGTCCCCACCCTTTTAGATCCTAACCCTCTGGAGCCAGTCCTTATGAAGTCCAAGCCACTTCTAGAAGTTGCCTTGGTTGTGGTGTCTTATCTCAGCAACAGAGAAGTAACTAATGGACTGTGTTCATTTGGAACCATTATTTAAAAGCTTCATAGTTTCCTTGTTTTAACTCAGTTTAAGAACCACCATCAAAGATAGTATATGAATAAAATAACACTGAACATGTAAAGTTCTGAAAATGTCTATTATAAACTCTTAACGAATGCTATGGTATCACTCCTTTGTCAGTATGGTGACCTCATATCTCTTACATTGTACTAATCAGATTTATCCTAATGTCATGTTTATTTGACTCTCAATCCCAAAAGACAGGATTGGAGATGAATTCTAGAAGGTTTATTTTATTACTTTGAATTATGTGTATATGTGTGATGTCTGTCTGTGGGTATGTGCATGTGAGAGCCGGTGTCCACAGAAGCCAGAGGTATAAGATCTCCCTGGAGCTGAAGTTACATGCTGTTGTAAGCCACCTGACAGGGTGCTCCAAATCAAATCTGGATTCTCAGCAGGAGCAATACACTGGCTTAACTGGCCCAGTGTTATTTTTAAAAGTGTTTTCCCATCAGTGTGTGAAATATACTACAACTACATAAAATGTTTAAAGTATGTTTGAAAAGCAATTATTTTGGGGGTAGGCTGACCAGTATTTCTCATTGCACAAGACCCCTTTCCTAGAGAGGATAGATGTGGTAAATTTACTTCACACCTAGTGGTAAACCACAGATAAGATTGGTATCACAAGCTGCTACAAATAGGAAAGCATCATGGCTTTATTTCCAAGAGCATCTTCAAAGAGTTCTTTTCCCCCAGGAGCTCCGGGAGTTTCTCTTGATTTCAGATTAATCCACACCCACTATTGCTTTGGACCAAAACATACAAGTGTTTCATTCAGATAGAAACACATCTTTGCTTGAAAATGCTGTTCCACTCTCTTCTTTTTCCTTGTAAGTTGATCATCTAACTACAATGCTGACTTTATTTTCCTCTTTTATCTCATCCTAACATGCTTCATGTAGTCACCGAAAGAAGCGCCTGCATTCATGAGCAGCAGCCTCTTGAGAATATCTTAAAAACGCAAATGCAGTGTGTGTGTGTGTGTGTGTGTGTGTGTGTGTGTGTGTGTGTGTGTTCGTCCAGATAAAAAGAGAACTGGTTCATTTGTATTGACAGGGATTCAGTTCACACATGAACCGTCTTCGTCCAATAGTGAAGAAATTCAGCTCCAGAGTTATGAGTGAAGGCTTGAAGCTTAGCGACCTAGTTGCTACCTGTGTCTCTCTCTTCACAAGTAACTTGTCTGAACATTGGTTTCCTCATTGATTCCTTTATCATCGGCTAGATACCATGATCAAATGATATAATTAGCCAAAGCACCTCACAATGGCTGACATGAAATAAGATGTCACTAGTACAGTCATTGCACTGTGTGTCAGGTCATCAGAATCAGACTTAGGTTGTTAGGCATGACAGCAAGCCCCTTTACATCCTGGGCCATCTTGCTGGCCCAAGGTTATTTTTCGTTCTTTAAGATGCATTTGCATTTGTGCTTAAATTCTTAATTTAATTTAAATACTTAATGTAATTATATCTTACCTTAATTAAAATAACTGAAAATTGGACCTAATTTGAAATAAAGATTTAATTTCCTTTCAAATTGAAACTCAATTTAATTTAAAATTAAAATTTAATTTAATTTAAAATTGTGATTATTTCACTGCATTCTAATGTGATTTAAATTTTAAATGGCTACAGATACAAACCAAAAGCTGATATATCATTGGAGAAGTTGGCAACAGAATATTAAAACTGTTTGAAGTTAAAATAAATGCAAAGTGACATTCAAAACTTCCAACTTCATATCCAAAAGAACCAACTGAAACAAACCTAATGTGTTCAGAAAGTCAAAATTTTTGGCTGGGAGATACTTTGATTAAAACTAACCGTTTTCTAAATTCTTTAACCATCTTCTCAGCTACCATGTCAACCTTAGTAGAATTCATGTTTCCATTAAAATCACAACTATTTTTACATTTACCACAGATAGATTTGTCCCTTCCCAGATTACAATATTGGTTAACAAAGCATTAAAGGAATTCATCCACTTCTTAGGGAAATTTCCTCCATATTGACAGCCAATAGTTAAGACAAAATCTGCCTGAAATACTGATGTTTCTCTTGAGCCACACCCCCTGAAACTATTGGCCGATTCCCAAGCTTCATTTACATGGCTATATAACCACATGCTGACATGACTGAGGGCTTTGATTTGAGTGCATGGATCAGAAAAGTGAAGTCGCTATGCTTTGCTCCCAGACATCACATGTTCTAGGACAAAGGTCCCTTTTACTATGCACCTATCTCTCTGCTAAGTGTTGTCTCCCAAGCACACTTCTGATCAAGACAAGGAGGGACGCTCCCAGTTTCTGCTTTCTCGGTATCTTATGTTTTAATCTACTTAGACATTCAGAGTTTGAAATACACTACACGCTAGTTTCTCTTACTCTTTACAGGGGTAGGTAAAATTGTCGCTTTTTAGAAAAGCAAGATGGTATACTAAAGAAAAGAAACTGTATTTTCATAAGTACACAAGAGAAAGACCAGCAAAACAAGCAACAGCTGCCTCTTCTCCACAAAATGTAACAGTTTTGCCTCTTTGTTTTGGAGCTATGCTTACTCTTTAAAGAGCTCCTATCACCAGTTGTGTGTGAGAAAATGTTACTAAAATACATATTTGCACCATCTCGCTTTAAGGGTTATAGAAATCCCTGTTTATTTACTGAAAAGCATTGTCATCCTTCTCAATGATTGCCTTCCAGCTCTGTAAGGGAAGATGTTTTTTAAATAGCCGAGAAGATTTGGAAAGAGCAAGGAATGGTACCACAGACTGTGTGTAGGTGCTCACTTGGGGAAGGGAGGGGTTATGCCGAAAAGGAAGAGAGAAGAAAAGGAGAGGGAAGCAGAGTTCTAAGTATATTCGTTTTCTTAATTTATGCTGCAAGACAGAATTGTTTAGTCACACCTCTGTATTTAATGCAGAATCGGTGATGAGGCAGTCACCAAGTTGTACATCAACCAACCTTCAGGAGGAGGGAAGGTCTGCTTTCTAACCACCTTTCCGAGTAAGTTCAAATGAAGATGGTATTTCACGTCCCACTATGGGTGTGAGTTTGAGATTCAAGCAGGGGGAATTTATTTTGAGCACCAGGCTGTATGAAGGCCGGTTAGTTGCTCACTATCAAAGGACGCTTCCCGGCGAATCCTGTAACTTTGCCACTTGCTGCTTCCTATGGCCCTCAGAAAGTTGTTTCTCTCTGAAACAATTTTATCATCTGCAAAGTGAGTTGTTTTGATTATTTGATAAATTTTTTTCAAAGGTTTATTTATCATTATATGCAACTACACTGTAGTTATCTTTAGACACACCAGAAGAGGGCATCAAATCTCATTACGGGCCGGGCGGTGGTGGCGCATGCCTTTAGTCCCAGCACTTGGGAGGCAGAGGCAGGTGGATTTCTGAGTTCGAGGCCAGCCTGGTCTACAGAGTGAGTTCCAGGACAGCCAGGGCTATACAGAGAAACCCTGACTCGAAAAAAACCAAAAAAAAAAAAAAAAAAAATCTCATTACGGATGGTTGTGAGCCACCATGTGGTTGCTGGGATTTGAACTCAGGACCTTTGGAAGAGCAGTACAGTACTCTTAACCGTTGAGCCATCTCTGCAGCCCCTAATTATTTGATAGCAGTGTATATGTATAGTAATCAAATCAGTCCCCATCATCTACCATAGAGTAAATAACTAATAATTGCCTTCTATTATTAATTCTTGCCCAGGATTTAGTCATCCTTATTCTTTAAAAAAAAAAAAGCCTAATTTTTTTTCCTTGGGAAATAATGGCTGACCACAGGGGGATTTGAACAACTTAAATGCACCCTAAATCCATACATATTTTTGCTCCAAACCTGCTCAGCATGAACTGTGAAACCTGCTATGGCTTAATGTGCCCCTGAATTTATGTAAGGGAAACATGATTCTCAGGACAATTGTATCAGGAAGCAGGGATTAATGGGAGGTATTAGGATCAAAGAGACATATTCTCATAAATTAATTAATGTCATGATTGAAGGAAGTTTCCCCATGTTTTGGAATTCCTAGCATGCACCACCACACCTAGCTTTGAGTGACATAATGTATCCATGAATATTGAAGATAAATGAGCTAATGCTAATTTTTGCCTAAGTCAGTTTGAGTTGGATCTCAATAACTTTATTTTTTTTGCATGTGTGGGAGGTATATGTGGGTGTGTGAATATATATATATGTGTATGAATATCCATGTGTGTGTGTGTGTGTGTGTGTGAGAGAGTGTATGTGTCTGTGTGTGTATACATGGGGATGGGTGTCATTATTAGGTTTCTTCCTCTGTTGCTCTCAACATTAATTTCTGAGCGTCTCACACTAAACCTCAAACTCAGCAGTCAGCTGGACTGGTTGGCTAGCCAGCCTCTGGATCACCCTTTCTTCCCTTACCAGTGTTATAATTAGAACTCGCTGCCACTGCCACATTTGGCTTTTTGAAATAGGAACTGAGGATCGGAACTCACATCTTTATGTTTGCATGCTGTCTTGTTTTCGTTTCTTTTGCTGTCATAAAATATCCTGACAAAAGCAACGTAAGAGAGAAATAGCTTATTATATTAACTCATAGTTCCTGGTTACAGTCCATCATGGAGAAGTCCTGGTAGGAAGAACCCAGTAAAACTGGTCTTAGTGCATCCATGGTCTAGAAGCAGAAATGAATGGATCAATGTTTTCATGCCAGTGTTCAGCGTACCCTGTTCACTCTTACATGGCTCAGAATCCTCTTCATAGAAAATAGCGCCACCTGCAATGGATGGATCTCCCCATCTCAGTTATGAAAATCATATTTCCTCAAAGACATCCTCAGATGTCTTTCTTCCAGGTGAGTCTGGATTATATCAAGTTGATGATTTAGAATGCCACAAGTGGCAAGCACTTTACCATTGATCCAGTCCCAGCTCAGATCACGATAGCTCAGTAATAATCAAAGAAAAAGAGATCATCATTTTAGAAGGGAGACAGAGGATGAACATGGGAAGAGTCGGAGGGAGGCGATATAGGAGGAATTGGAGTTGGGTAACAATGTAATTTTGTTGCAATTAAAATTAATATTTAAAATTTCAACATAGATATTTTGTTTGTCTTCTGCTACTTACCTTCCCAGAGTAAATTGGACCAAAATCATAAGCAATAATAGTTGTGATTACAGACTATGTATTATTTAGTTTCTATTTACTTTTTCTTTGAAAACCAGAAAGGTGGGGTTTATAAAGGTAAGTAATTTTCTAAGTCTGCATATGTTGTTTTATTTTTAAAAGTTGGGCCAGCCATATGGCTCGGCAAGTAAAGGTACTCGCCACCAAACCTAAAACCTGTGTTTGATCCCCATATCCCACATAGTGCAAGGAGAGTTGGCTTCCAACTTCCCCATACATGCCAGATAAAGTGAAAGAAACATTGTGCACAGTCTCATACACACACGCACACACGCGCACACACACACAAACACACACACACACGATAGACAGATAGAGATACATAAATACATACATACATGATAGACATAAATAAAAAAATTTTTCTAAAGTAGCTTATTCTAGTATAAATAAGAACTCTCCTAGATCATATTTGGATTTGAAATTGAACATAGTCACAATTCTGTAGAAGAAGAATAGGGAGGAAGAGAAGGAGGAGGAGGAAGAGGAGGGAAATAAAAGAAAAAAGTAATATTCTGATAGACAGTTTTACCCAGTCATCAAATACCATCATAAAATTCAAGGTATCCTTTGCTGGCATTTTTCTGTCTTGCATTCAGTAGCATATGCTGCCATGAAGATGAGTTTCCTTCCTACACTCTATCCATTAAATGAGAACAGATCATAGGACAGAGAGAAACATATCACCAAGGGGAAAACCCTCATTCAGCAGTTGACCTTTACATCTAACCTCTCTGGCTCCACAGAAATGAGGCTTCTGCAAGCATAATTTCAGGTGTCAATTTAAAATTCCAAATGTGAAACCTTGAACTCCTGGCCAAATACAAGACCATGTCTTATCATGAAATATTTGGTCATTTTACTATCCCCATTAATGAAACTCTTTCTTAAGTAATCAGTGGTTAATGTTCAGATTCAGACTCTACAAATGTTATCATCTTATTTCTCTACCTAAAAATATTTTATATAGTTCATAGTGTAGCCTACATAATGGGCCCAGCTGTGGACATAATCCCCTATTGCTTCAAACTGATACCAGTGGTACTGTTTAATTCCTTACCATCTTCTACTATCATGGCAGCATATTAGCATCAGCCATAAAAATATTTGGAAAGAAACAGCACAGGAAAGCAGGATGATAAAGTAAGAGAGAGACAAGGGTTATTAATAGTTACAGAATTATATTTCCTGGAGAAAAAGGATGATGTTGGCCATTGCACAATTGCCTCTGATTGATTGACATGACAAATGTTAACAATAGCAGATGACACAGGCCAGAGCAGAACATCACCTACATCAAAACACAAACGCAGAAATTCTTTGTTATTATTTTAATCTTAGTTTAATCACTCACTCTGTATATAATTTTTCTTCTCTAGATATTAGGGTTTATCTTGGTTTTTTTCCTCCTATTTATTCTTACAAGTATATAGTTTATGTTGAACATATACTCCCTTCTTAGATACATACTCTCACTTGTTAATTGCCTCTGTTCTCCTAGACAATTTCATTTCAATTTTCATTTACTATACATATACATGATTTTATGTGAGCACATAAAAATCTAGACATCAAGGATGAGAAAACACATATAATTGTCTTTCTAGTCTGGCCTAAATTGCTTAATAGGGTTATCCCCAGTTGTAACAATTTTCTTACAAATGACATAACTTCATCTTTTTATAGCTTGGAATGGGTGGGGCTTTGTTGGAGGAAGTATGCCACTGTGTAGGTGAGCTTTGAGGTCTCCTAGTGCTCAATTTCTGCCCAGTGTGCAAGAGACTCCTTCTGGTCGCCTTTAGATCAAGATATAGAACTCCGAGCTCCTTCTCCAGTACTGTATCTGCCTGGATACTGCCATGCTTCCTCCCATGATAATGGACTAAGTCTCTGAACCTGTAAGCCAGCCGAATTAAATGTTGTCCTTTAGAAAAGCTGCCTTGGTCATGGTGTCTGTCACAGCAACAGGAACTGTAACTAAGATTATATATATGCAAACATAGAAATATATATGTGTGTGTTTGTGTGTATATATACATAGGTTGGTTCCATAAGTAGCTTTTGTGAATAGTGCAATAAGCATTGATGTTCAAGTATTTCTGTGATGTTTTGCTCATCTTGGTCAGTAGCCTGCTACCATTTTATAGAGACACAAACTCGCTTATACTGAAACTTTTTATTGTTATGTTACTTAAATTTATGTAGCAGTAATTCCATACATAGTCGTTAATAAACCATTAGAAACGCATATGTTTAGGTGTGTATATATGTATGCCTTTGAAACTTACAAAGATCCTAGAGAATCTTCAAGGCAAATGCTTCAAACTGTCTTCATATTTTTAAGGTATATATTTCATATATGAAGTCTATATATATATATTTGGAGTACACTGAGCTGATCTTACTATGGTTAAAAAAAAAAAGAAATTCTCACTTAGCATATCCTATTCTTATTGGATACAGGGTGTGAATTAGTACAGAAAATGGCTTTGTTCCTATTGTATGTTCTCATTGTCAGTCGTCTTTTCATGGTGTTCCAGTTTCTAGGACACATTTAATTTTGGTGGAATTAAGCAAGGATAGCTCAAAATTATATAATTAAATATATTCAGCTTCAATTAACAATTATAATTGACTCAAAGCTGTTAACATGACACCTGGTAACAATAACACAGGAGCATTTAGCCATTGATGTGTGCCAGATAATTATTGAAAAATGGAAGAAGAGAAAAAGCCAGGCAAAAAAATTCACAGACTATATTCAAAAAGGGAGACACATAGCAGACAGACTGTATGTAGTGCAATGTCAAAAAAAAAAAAAAAGCTTAAATAAACATCCGCAGTCAGAGGGGCTAACTACATACGGAAATGAACCAAAATCTCTGTGTTCTCAAGTTTTGTTTTGTTGTTTTTCTTTTTTTTTTTTTTTTTTTTTTTTTTTTTTCAGAATACAACTTTCCTTGTCAGTGTGGAATCATTTCTCTATGTGAGAATACATGATCCAGAGAAAAGTCAGTTTTAAGTAATAACTCACCAACTGTTCCTGTCATTATGGGATATCTAATATTTTTATCAAATATTGTTTGGGTAATGTGAAATAAAATCATAGTTTGTCCATGAAGCCAACTCGTTTTTAAAGCTTCTTTGACACTGTTCATCACTGTTGGTACTAAGCATATAAAAGCAAACAAGCAGACTAGAAACCAGTCTGGAACATTTTATTTTTTAGTTTTTAGTTAGGACTGGAAAGAATTGTGAGTGGGTACCAAAAAAAGGTATAGAAAAATAAAGGAACATCAATGGGTTATACTTGAACATCTAGAAAGAACCAAAAGAAACAAGTTTTCTGGGCAAGCGTGTGACTGTGAGAGATTCTCTAGATTAAGTTAGCTGATGTGGGAAGACTTGCCCTAAATGTAAGAGGAACCACTCCACGGGCTAAAACCCTGAACTTCGTAGAAAGCGAAAGGCAAGCTGAGGAGAAATAGTCATCACCATCTGCCTCCTCGGGTTCCCTTCACCATGACGGCCTTGTTGTGGCAGGCTGTGCTCTGAGGCTGTGAGCCCAATTCAACCCTGCTTCCTTAAAATGACAGGAAAGTAACTAATGCCATCACTCTGCAGACTGATATGAATACACACATGTGCAGTATATATTGGAAATAGAATGAGACATTTGATTGATTATAGAGGTTAAGTGAAAAGAGAGAAAAAAAATAAGGAGAGGAAAGAGAAGCAGTAGAGACATTTCCAAAACCACTATTTGAGACCACAGTCACCCTGATACCCAAACAATACAAAGATTCAACAAAGAAAAAGAACTACAGACCAATTTCCCTTATGAACATTGGTGCAAAAGTACTCAATAAAATATTCATAAATCAAATCTAAGAGCACATCAGACGTATCATCTATCATGATCAAGTAAAATTCAACTTGCAAAATGATGCAAGGATGGTTCAACATACAAAAATCTGTCAATGTAATCTACCTTATAAACAAACTGAAAGAAAAAAAACAAACAGATGATCATATCATTAGATGCTAAAACAGTCTTTGACAAGCTTTTCAATACAGACTCAATTATAATATGAGATGTGATATAGTCAGACTGAGGTAAGACCAAGAGTGAGCATTTCTGATGATGGTATAGAGCAGTAGTTCTCAACCTGTGGGTCCCGACCCCTTCGAGGGTTGAATGACCCTTTCACAGGGATCACCTAAGACCATTGTAAAACACATATATTTCTATTACAATTCATAATAGTACCAAATTATAGTTAGGAAGTAGCAATGAAATAATTTTACAGTTGGAGGGGTCACCATAACATGAGGAATTGTATTAAATGGTTGAAGCATTAATGCGGTTGAGAACCACTGGTCTTCAGTCTTAGCAGTGGTATTGGTACTCAAGTTGTGCTTTGAGTGCAAGGTCTTAGCTAATCAGAGGGAATGCAACTCAAAGAGTGGTGTGGAAATCTAAGGAATTGAGTTATGACATTTGGCAATGTCAGATATAATCCTTGAGTGAAGCCTGCAAGGAAAACAGAATTAGTAAAACAGGATTCAGCACAGAATCTATTAAAAAAAAATAACATTTCAATGGCATAAGATATACATATGACAGAGATTAGAGATATGAACAACTGCAAAACTGATTGAGATGAACTAGAGTTTGGGTTGAATATAGAGGATCCATAGTTCTTCTAGGCAGATGAGACCATCCCCCAAAGCACACACACAAAGAGGAGGGAGAGAGAGAGAGAGAGAGAGAGAGAGAGAGAGAGAGAGAGAGAGAGCTCCCAGTGACTCCATTTTGGCCAATACTACACTGATCCATACTGTAGAATCATTTGGAATTTTAAAGCTCTCTCTTTTTTTTTTTTTTTGTTTCGTTGTTTTGTTTGGTTTTTTTTGTTTTTGTTTTTTTGTTTGTTTGTTTGTTTTTGGTTTGGTTTGGTTTGGTTTCATTTAATTTGGTTTTTTGAGATGGTGATGGGTTCTCCCGATGTAGCCCTGGCTGACATGAAATTCTATATGTAGATTGGGATGTCCTTGAATTCCCAGAGATCTGCATATCTCTTCTTACTAAGTGCTAGGTTAAAAGATGTGTGCTACCACACCCGCCTGGAATTCTTCCTGAAGGTGTGTAAAAAGTCGGGGTCAAGGCAAAACCAATGAGCCATTGCAGTCTTCACGAGTGAAATTTCAACAAGTAGATTAAAATTAATCAGACTAATTGGGCCTTTTCTGGGAGCAATGGAGAAAAATGAACACATGTAGAGACTGAAAAACTTTAAACTATTGCTGAATTTTGTCTTACCTATGAGTTTTAAAAGCAAAAGGAAGGAGATCCCCCCTCAAGGGCTATTCAAAGCATTTAAATGTGAGCTCACCAAAGCATAGACTAATGTTTTAACAGCTGGAGTGGTTAAGCATCCTTCTGTTTTAACAGTTTTAATAGCCTATGACAAGAGGGCAAGGTTAGACACCCAAAGAGCTCAGCATCCTCAAGGGCAACACCTGAGTGAGTGAGAATCTGTTCTAACGGAACGCAGCAGCAGTTTCTGTAGAACAAGGTTGTTTAATAGACTGCTCTGTGCATTTAAATTATAGTGGCTTTGCCCTTCACTTAAACTTGACCAGCAGCCCCCACACAGCTCTAAGGGATGATGCTTCAGTGCTGGGATACAGGAAGGAAAGCAGACCACTGTTGCCATGCACACACCTCCCTCTTAGTGTAAGGAAACACAAGGATGCGCTGCTCAGACAGGCACCAAATAAAGCACACTAGATGTTTGGCCATAAAGTCTGATAAAGCTTACAGATCTTTGTGCCCATTCAGTTAAAATAGAAAGAGACCTGGAAAACAGAAGAATTGGATTCAAATCCTGTTTCCTGACCACTTTCCTATGTAAACTCTGAGGCCTACTATGCTCACTTATCTACAGACTTCCAAATCTCATTGAGTGATCGTGCGTGTGTGCGTGTGTGCGTGTGTGTGTGTGTGTGTGTGTGTGTGTGTGTGTGTGTGTTTCTTTTATGCAGATCTTAAAAGCAGACATGCCATGAAGATCCTCTAGTGGTAACATATCTAGTGGGACAGAGGAAATATGCTCCCCATGTAAGTTTAAGATGAAATACAGAGTCTCTCGGAGATTCATGCTAAAATTTTAGTGACTCCACCAGACAATCACTTGCAGTGATTGTTAAGCAACAGATTTCTGAGCCCACCTGTAGTCTCTGATCTAGAAGGTTGAGAGGACCCAAGAGGTCACATCCCTAACAAATACATAGGTGTTCCCCGTGCTGCTCATGCCTTTAGTGCAACTGTTTTAGAAACAGTATTCTTGGCCAAGGTTCTCCGAGTCACCTGTGTTGAGAGAGTTAGCCACAAGCCACAGACCAAAGTCACTAGCTGAGACAGCTCAGGACTTCAAAATAAGGAGATAAAGGACAATAGTTGGTGGTATTGGTGGTAGTCTCCAGTAAAAGCAGTTAGCTCTGATTCAGGGGACCATGCTAAGGATGTCATTTCCCCTAGTAAATTTTTCAACATCAGAGGTTCTTAAACTCCAATATACATCTTTGCTTCTTCTATATCTACTTAAAACAAATTGAATGCTGGGCAAAATGGGCTTCTGAAGACATACCCCTTTCCTGGAAGTGTCGATGGTGGGAGACTCTCAAGGAAAGAAGTAACTGAGAGAGCTGAGAAATATAAGCCCCATGCCTGTCAGGATCAGGCCACTGCTGCTTGATTGAACTCACTCTTATTCCAAATACTATGTTCTTGCTTCTTTGCCTGCTTGGTTTCCAACTGTGTCTCATTTGAATTCTTCCCATTCAGAAACACAAGAAGGAAAATTGCTGCTGGTGTCAAGACTGGAGGAAACTGGAGACCTCCCTGTAACATCTCCATGCAACAGAGCACCATCAGCTTCTTGAGCCAACACCACAGAAGACATGATGGAAGGCTCTTCTTGTATAGGTCTAATGTTGCTTTGAGACCCCAAAGTCACAAAAGGGATGAGTCCTATTCCTGTATTTTCTAATGACTTAATATATCTATGACATATACATGTATATAATGATATATTATATCATAAACTTTAGTTTTTACTGTTTCCCAGAATACTTACATCAATAAAGAAGTCATGATTACTTTATAAAATGAAATTAATTGAAAGCCAGGCAGTGGTTAGCACATCCCTTTAATCCCAAAACTCAGGACACAGAGACAAGTAGAACTCTGAGTTTGAGGCCAACCTGATCTATAGATTGAGTTTCAGGACAGCCAGAGCTACACGGAAAAACCCTATCTCAAAAAAAAAAAAAAAAGTAATAAATAAATAGATTGAAAGTTTATCATTGATTACAACAATATAGACAAAATGATGGCAAATATAACTAATTTCCTGAAACAGCAACAACAAAAGTAAATTAAAAATATCAATTATTCTAATAATATTCAGAGTACTTTATTTTTAATTTATACTTTTTCTATGATATTGAGAATAAAATCCAGGGCTTTACAAGCCCTCTAGCACTAAACTATATCCATAAGTCATTTATTTGTTTATCAATATATGCAGATCAAATTGAAAGTATGATACATCACATTGAACATGCAAATGGACTCATTCACAAATCACACCTAACATGAAGGGTCTGCACTGATTTTAGAGCCATACAACAGTACTCTCTCCCACTATTCTGAGACTGACCATACATCAATTATAGTTCAAATTAATGTCTCTTTCAACCTTTCTACTGCTTCCCTTCCAAGTCCAGTAAACACCAAAACTCCTCAGTCACAAAATACTCCAGCAAGAGAATGTGGCCCCATCAAGCCCTGATAACCTTTCTCACTGCAAGAATAATAGAACATGACTTTCTTGGGGCACTTCCATCAATTTCTATTAAATTTATCCTCCAAAGCTGTCAAGCCATTCATTTTTCCTTCCTCCTATAGAGAGTGCGGGTGGATTGGGGGCGTGGGGTAAGTATAGACTATAAGAAGAGTGGGAGCTTCAGACTGAGAGGGGCTGGGGGTGGGGGATGAACAGGGAAAGCAAGGGCAACAAATCCTCTTTGACCTTCGAGGAATGACCACAATCACAGACACTTCACTTAATCTCACCAAGGCTATTAGGAGCTACATTTTCAGGTTGCATCTAGCTGCTCGGAAAGATAACTGCCTCGCAGGCTGCAATAGACCTTGAGCGAATTAGATTTCTCTAAGCCAAAGATTGAATTCCTCCAGCTCCCCGCCACCCCTTCTTCACTGTAACCAGGGCCTCATGCATGCAATTTCATTTTCCTGGTGCACAGAGCAGATGACGTCCTGCTAAGTCAGCCACAAGTAGATGAAGACAGAAACACTAGGTTTTGTGATGTTACATGCCAGTCTGTTTGCTTCCTCTACCTATTTTTCCTGAAATACCTGCTGGGGTGGGGGGTTGGGGGGCAGAAAGCCTTCATCAAAAAACAACGAAAATACTCTCTTCAGCTGCAGGAGGCAATTCAAGAAAGGGAAGGTTTTTTGTTTTTGTTTTTGTTTTGTTTTGTTTTGTTTTGTTTTTACTTTTAACCCTCAACAGTTTGCCATGAGACATTGAGACATTTCAGCTGATTGGAATGGTTGACTGGGTAGAATAGGGGAAGGATTTGTTGCCTGTAAGCAACTAAATGTCATCTCAAGGTTAAAAACACAACCCACAAATCAAGTTTTGCAGCTCCATCTGCAGATAGCATGTCCTCTGTGAAACTTCCCCTCATTTTCTAAACTGAGTCCTGTTTGGCAGGCTCTGTGCTCCTGTAACATTCGTGGCACCTACACTACATCATTTCTGACATTGTATTACAATTACTCGTTTGCATATCTGTTTCTTCTCCCCTGTACTAGGACCTCCTCTCCAACACAGGCTGTATTTTTCTCTTTTATCGTCAACCTCTATACAGTATCTACATGTGGCCGATGCTCCACCTGGCTGGGTTGAACAAATGAGAAGACTTAAATCAATTTCTCATGTATTCCTTCCAGGAATCCCATCAATTTGTTAACAAAGATACCCTCCCTGAAACTAAATCACATGTGTTTGTGCAGAGAGACAGGGGTGAGGAATGTGACAAGGGAAGGCTCCCAAGGTACTAATCTTTTAAAAAATAAAATTGTAAAGTAGGTCATGACATTAGACATTCAGATCAGTATTGTCAAACCAGAGGTTGGGAAGTACCCCCTTTAGTAAATCCCACCAGACAGCTTTAAGTTGTGTGTGCCTGTCGTCTCATGCAAACAGAACCAAGTTCTGGTAGAAGCCCACAGGATGCATGCTGCCTTTGAAGGTCTGAAGGTGGGCTTGTGCGATAAAGTACACGATATGGTACTGACATTTTCCCCACCAATTGAGCTGTGCCCCATTCACCCAGCTCTCTGCAGGAATCCCTTTTACCTCTTTTACTCTATTGAGATCCCCTTTTGTATACCTCCCAAACATAAGGAACCTAACAGTCCCTAAAGTATCACTTCACATAGTACGAAATAAGAGTCAGGAAGGAATGCAGACTCCGACTTACACCACGTTCATAAAAGGCATCAACTACAGAGAAAGAGCTTGTCCTTTGGGGTTCACTCTCCCTGCACTGGCTCCTTCTACTTATTCCCTGTCAGAGCCAACATTGCTGACAAGATCTTTTTAAGTGGAAAAATTCTGGTTTCTTTGGAGACTCAGTTATGTCATGTGACATTTTTCTAGAAACTTATGAGAGGCTGATTTGCTAAAAACAGACGCATGGTGTTTTCTGAAGGCAGCCTACAAAAACCACATGTGGTGTTTTGTTAGAGCAGATACTTGAGAAGACACATGATGTGTAGAAAGGATATAAATATAGCCTAACAGAGAATGAACAGCACTGGATGGTACTGGTATGCCTTGTCGTACTTTACTGGTCATTGCTGGGCTTTGCTGGGGTTGGTCTTCACTGATGACCCTGGATGGTATTGGTATGACTTACCATTCTTTGTTAGTCGTCATTTGTCGTGATTTCACATCAAAAAACTTCTGATGGCGTTCTGGTGGCTTCTTTCCACTTCTTTGAATTCGGGCTGATTGAGAGAGCATGGTGGTTTCTTCTGGATTGTGAATAGTGTTTGCCAGTCCTGAGGTTGCTGATTCATGAAGGGTATTTGTGAATGAATAGAACTGTCACTACTGATTCCTATGAGCTGAACTGCTGATATCCTGACAATGCAGATTAGATTTGCTCCAAAGAAATATTTTGATTTACTTCCAGACCTCCATTGCTCTATTAACCTTTCCTTATCACCAACTCTGGTGGGTAGTGAGCTAAAAGGGATGTTAAAACATTTAAAAACACTTATTAAAAGTGGGTTTTAAAAAATCTAAGACTACAGTCTTCCAAGTTGTAGGCCAGAGTCTGCATTTTCTTATGCCTTAACTCTTATTAATCCCCAGACATTCAGGATTGTATACTCAATTTTGCTGCCCAAACTTTGGTTCATGATCTGTCATTGACTTTAATATGCAAGGTTCTAAAACCTAATATCATAACCCAAATCCCAATGCTCTAATCCAAACTCCCAGAAGAAAAAAATGAGTTAATGGGGTTTTCTCAGATTCACAAGATTTCCAAGATTTGATCATGGATTTGATCATGGTCCTTTAGGCATATTACCAGTAAAAATAATGAGGCAGAAGCAAAACCTGGAAATTTAGTGTAGTGTAAAGCAACTGTAGTAATATATAGGTCATAGGTCAAAGAAAGCCAAAGGGAAATAGAGGCTTAACATTGTAGAGTCTTAATGCTATCACCTTCTACAGATATTCTAAAAGGTGTGTATGGCTTCTTGTCAGGGAGTTTTAGGCACTGTCATTCATTCCTACATTTATTCACTAAATATTTCCCAAGTGCCCTTGTACAATAATAAACTCTATTTTTTAAATATTTCTTTAAAAAACTTGGTATTTTAAGGCATAAATGTTTTGGAGAAAGTAAATTTGAACAGTGAATTGCACAAGCAAGTGTATGCTGGGGTTAGTCTTCACATTATAGAATGAGCTAAGCCTAGTTCACATTCAGGTTCTGACATACTATAACTGTCCCTTGAGCTTTCTCAGGCTTCAATTCCCTCTTCTGGAAATGGAAACATTGGACACTAAACCCTATAACATTGTGTGGCTTAAATGAAATAACAAATGTAAAGAACTTGTACTAATTACTTTTCCTGTTTCTGTGATACAATTCCCTGGCAAACGCAGGAAGGGAGAGGCAGGGTTTATTTTACTCACAGTTCAAGGAAATGGGGTGAGTCATGCTCCTCGGATTGTGTTGACTCTCAGGGAGCAGAGAACAGGGATTGCCAGTGATCCATGAATTTACTTCTTTCTATGCAACCCAGAATCCAGGCTATCCATATTTAGGATGGCTCTTCCCACCTCAGTTAACAGAATCAAAATCATCCCAGATAGGTAGGATCAGGGGCTTGTATACTAGATGAGTTTAGATCTTGTCAAGTTAAAAATCAATATTAAGCATCACAACCCTGTCCTTCATCAAACTGACAACCCACTAAGCCATAATCTGCCACTTTTGTCTCCATAGATTACTGGATATCTCATAAAACAAAATGCATTTGATCCAACTTTAAACGTCCCTATAGTTTCTAACATTGCTCACATTGCTTAAAAGTTCAATACTCATGCAAGGCTTAAGGCAATACCTTAATTTTGAGCCCCTTTATATCAAAAAACACATCACATATGTCTAGCCTATAATGGTACTTACTAAACATTCCCCTTTCAAAATGGAAGACTTAGGGCAAAGCAAAAAAAAAATGATGAGGTCAAAGTAAAAGCAAGCCAAGAAAGAAAAACAAGTGATTCTGCAGCTCCATGACTAGAAGTTGGTGATACAATCATCTAGGTTCCAAAGGGTTTAGCCTCACTCCACCAGCTCTACCAGCTCTACTACCTCCCTGTCTCTCTGTCTCTCTGTCTTTCTGACCTTCTCTCTCTCATCCTCTCTCTTCTTCTTCTCCTTCTTCTACTTAAACATAGTAAAAGCAATATACAGAAAACCAGTAGCCAACATCAAACAAACTAAATGCAGAGAAACTTGAAGCAATCTCACTAAAATCAGGGACTAGACAAGGCTGCCCACTCTCTCTCGCTACCTATTCAATATCCTAGTTGTAGTACTAGCCAGAGCAATTAGACAACAAAAGGAGATCAAAGTGATACAAATTGGAAAGGAAGAAATCAAATTATCACTATTTGCTGATGATATGATAGTATATTTACGTGACCCCAAAAATTCTACCAGAGAGCTCCTAAACCTGATAAACAACTTCAGCAAAGTAGTTGGATATAAAATTGACTCAAGCAAATCAGTGGCCTTCCTCTACACAAGGAATAAACAGGCTTAGAAAGAAATTAGGGGGATAACACCCTTCACAATAGTCACAAATAATATAAAATACCTTTGTGTGACTATAACTAAGCAAATAAAAGATCTGTATGACAAGAATTTCTAGTCTCTGAAGAAGGATATTTAAGAAGATCTAGAAGATGGAAAGATCTCCCATGCTCATGGATTGGCAGGATTAATTTAGTAAAAATAGCCATCTTGCCAAAAGCAATTTACAGATTCAATGAAACCACCATCAAAATTCCAACTCAATTCTTCACAGACTTGGAGCAATTTGCAAATTCATCTTGAATATCAAAAATCCTAAGATAAAGAAAACTGTTCTCAATAATAAAAGAACCTCTGGTGGGATCACCATCCCAGAACTTAAGCTATACTACAGAGCAATTGTGATAGAAACTGCATGGTATTAGTAAAGTGACAGGCAGGTGGATCAATGGAATAGAATTGAAGACCCAGAAATGAACCCACACACCTATGGTCACATGATCTTTGACAAAGGAGCTAAAACAATACATTGGGAAAAAGACAGCATTTTCAACAAATGGTGCTGGCTGAACTGGCAGTTAGCATTGTAGAAGAATGCTTAACTCCTTATACAAAGTGCAAGTCCAAGTGGATCAAGGACCTCCACATAAAACCAGATACACTGAAACCAATAGAAAAGAAAGTGGGGAAGAGTTTTGAGCACATGGGCACAGTGGAAAATTTCCTGAAAAGAACACCAATAGCTTATGCTCTAAGATCAAGAATTGACAAATGTCTGGGCCAGTGCCCTGAGCAGACCTTGGGTGCAAACTCCACAACTAGTCTCACAACACCCAGAGGAAGCTCCACTCCAGGTGCTCTAACATGCCCAGGATCAGAGGAGAGGAGGACACAATATCTGTTCCAACACTGGAAGTAACTGTGAGCATCGGGACCCAGGCACACAGGAACTCCCCTAACCCAGTGGCACAGGTTGCTTCTGGTCTGTCTGGGCTGGCTGGTGCCCTGAGCAGACCTTGGGCACAAACTCTGCAGCCAGTCCCACAACATCCAGAGGAAGCTCCACTCCCAGACACTCTAACAAGCTGAGGATCACAGGATCCCAGAATCATAGGATCACAGAGATAGCTTGACTCTGAGGAGTTCTGACATAACCAGGATCACAAGAAGGAAAGGCTCCACTCAGATTTAGCCAGGATAGGAAGCACTAGAGATAACCAGATGGCAGGTGCAAACATAAGAAAATAAGCAACACAAACCAAGGTTACGTGGCATCATCAGAACCCAATTCTCTCACCATAGCAAGTACTAGGCACACCATCACACCAGGAAAGCAAGATTCAGATCTAAAATCACTTCTCATGATGATGATACAGGACTTTAAGAAAGACATAAATAACTCCCTCAAAGAAATACAGGAGGACACAGGTAAACAGCTAGAAGCCCTTCAAGAGGAAACACAAAAATCCCTTAAAGAACTACAGGAAAACACAAACAGGTGAAGGAAATGAAAAAAAAAATTTAGAATTTAAAAATGGAAATAGAAGCAATAAAGAAATCAGAAAGAGAGACAACCCTGGAGATACAAAACCTAGGAAAGAAATCAGGAGTCATAGATGCAAGTATCATCAACAGAATACAACAGATATAAGAGAGAATCTCAGGGGCAGAAGAGACCATAGAAAACATTGACACAACAGTCAAAGAAAATGCAAGAAGCAAAAAGCTCCAAACACAAAACATCCAGGAAATCCAGGACAAAATGAGAAGACCAAACCTAAGGATTATAAGTACAGAAGAGAGTGAAGACTCCCAAGGTAATGGACCAGTAAATATCTTCAACAAAATTATAGGAGAAAACTTCCCTAACCTAAAGAAAGAGATGCCCATGAACATACAAGAAGCCTACAGAACTCCAAATAGACTGGACCAGAAAAGAAATTCCTCCTGTCACATAATAATCAAAACACCAAATGCATTAAATAAAGAAAGAATTTTAAAAGTAGTAAAGGAAAATGGTCAAGTAACATATAAAGGAAGGCCTATTACACCAGACTTCTCATCAAAGACTATGAAAGCTAGAAGATTCTGGGCAGATGTCATACAGACCCTACAAGAACACAAATGGAGCCCAGGCTACTATACCCAGCAAAACTCTCAATTACCATAGATGGAAAAAAACAAGATATTTCATAACAAAACAAAATTTACACAGTATCTTTCCACAAATCCAGCCCCACAAAGGATAATACAACAGATATAAGAGAGAATCTCAGGGGCAGAAGAGACCATAGAAAACATTGACACAACAGTCAAAGAAAATGCAAATAGATGGAAAATACCAACATAAGGAGAAAAACTACACCCTAGAAGAAGCAAGAAAGTAATATTTCAACAAATCCACACAAACCTAATTCCACCTTTAACAACAAAAACAACAGGAAGTAACAATTACTTCTTAATATCATAATATGAAAATTAATATTACCAACATATCCTAATCGAGTGAAATCCAAAAATATGAGGAATTAGAAACTTGTTGACTGTCATCCAATGGTCTCCCTAATTTGATAATTGAAGAAATAGGTCCAATATTGTAAAGCCATATATGCTTTCTGCTTGTTTGTACATGACAATGTCTTGCTGTGGACCACAAAATTGTCTTGAAATCATGCTTCTCCTATCTCAGCCTCTCTATTAGTAGGGTTGTTTATTCCATGTGTTTACACTATACTATGGTTTTCAGAACAGCTTACATATTTTAAAAGTATTTATACAGCCAAAAAAACATAGACAATTAAATTGAGAGGTGGCTTGTAAGAGAAAAACAAAGAGTGAGACTGCATGCGTTGCTTGACATTTGTAACTCTTATATCAAGTTTGAAGAAGAGGACTTTATAAGTTACTCTTTCTCTGAAATGAATGCTTTTCCAAATTATCACAGCCAATGAACCATATTCTTACCCTCACCTAATGACTATGCCACCCTCCAAGCAGAACTATTATTCATTGAAACAGTTGGTGAATGACTTTATGGATAGACCATCTTAATACACACACCATTTCTTAAATGAACGTAACCTGTTCTCTGTGGGCTGAGAATAAAGTCACTCACTCAAGTCAAATAGCTTTGGCCATAACAGGAAGTCTGTATCCAAAAATTGTGCCTACAATTCATTCCTTTGTCCAACAGAACTGTCAACTCTCAGCTTAGCTACAATGGAGGTAAAATCCTTTGGTGATGTGAGGGTCATTGAAGTACAGGCTTATTACAATGAAATACAATGTCTAAAAATTGTTCTTATTTTGGCTTGTACTACAGCAAGAGCCAAGATTTTAAGCTCTACTAAACATAAAACAAAGAAACAAACAAAAATACTTTATATATTTATGTTCATTTAAGAAAATACTAGTAGTGATGTATTATTTTGAAATATACAGTTAATATGTTTGGAGTTATTTAAAATTTATATTGAGAAAAATGTATGTATTTTTAGGATTGCTGTAGACAAGCAACTACATAAGACTGTTAAATTGATTATTGTTTTATATCAAACAGCTTTTATAATACTCATTTTTATTGTTATAATATTTTATAAATTTTTAAAGAATATGACAAAGAAGGTATTGTATGTATTGAAGGGGGGTCTCTGGGAAGAGTTGGAATACAAAAGGGAAACAAGAATGTGATATAATTCTATTTACTTAAAATATGTTTTTAAATGTTAACAAATTCAGATAAATTGAGATCATGTATCTTTTTCATCATAATGCAATAAAACTTAAATCAACAAAAAAAAAAGAATTGACAAATGGAACCTCATAAAATTACAAAGTTCTGTAAAGCAAAAGACACTGCCAATAGAACAAAACGGCAACCAACAAATTGGGAAAAGATCTTTACCAGTGCTATACCTGATAGAGGGCTAATATTCAATATATACAAAGAACTCAAGAAGTTAGACTCCAAAGAACCAAATAACCCTATTGAAAATGGGGTACAGAGCTAAACATAGAATTCTCAGCTCATGAATACTGAATGGCTGAGAAGCACTTAAAGAAATGTTCAACATCCTTAGTCATCAGGGAAATGCAAATCAAAACAACCCTGAGATTCCACCTCACACCAGTCAGAATGGCTAGGACAAAAAACTCAGGTGACAGCAGATGCTGGAGAGGTTGTGGAGAAAGAGGAACACTCCATTGCTGGTGGGATTACAAGCTGGTACAACCACTCTGGAAATCAGTTTGGTGGTTCCTCCGGAAATTGGACATAGTACTACCAGAGGACCCAGCTATACCACTCCTGGGCATATACCCAGAAGATACTCCAACATGCAATAAGGACACATGCTCCACTGTGTTCATAGCAGCCTTAATTATAATAACCAGAAACTAGAAACAACCCAGATGTCCCTCAACAGAGGAATGGATACAGAAATTGTGGTATATCTACACAACAGAGTACTACTCAGCTATTACAAACAATAAATTTATGAAATTCTTAGAGAAATGGACAGATCTGGAGAATATCATCCTGAGTGAGGTAACCCAATCACAAAAGAACACACATGGTATGCACTCTCTGATAAGTGGACATTAGCCCAGAAGATTGGAATACACCAAGTACAATCCACAAACCACAAGAAACTCAAAAAGAAGGAAAACCAAAGTGTGGATACTTCGTTCCTTCTTAAAAGGGGGAACAATATACACATAGAAGGAGTTGCAGAGACAAACTATGGAGTAGAGACTGTACAAAGGACAATCCAGAGACTGCTCCACCTGGGAATCCTTCCTATATTCAATCATCAAATCCAGATACTACTGTGGATGCCAGAAGTGCTGCCTGAAAGGAACCTGTTTTAGCTGTCTCCTGAGAGGCTCCGACAGAACCTGACCAGTACAGAAGTAGAGGCTCACAGCCATCCATTGGACTGAGCACAGGGTTCCCAATGAAAGAGCTAGAGAAGGGACCCAAGGAGCTGAAGGGCTTGCAGCCCTTTAGGATGAACAACAATATGAACTAACGAGTACCCTCAGAGCTCCCAGAGATTAAACCACCAACCAAAGAGTACACATGGTGGGACTCATGGCTCCAGCCGCATATGTAGCAGAGGATGGCC
>NW_022196912.1:106334100-106356990 GCF_008632895.1 Mastomys coucha | reverse complement strand
CTCAGAAATCCGCTTGCCTCTGCCTCCCAAGTGCTGGGATTAAAGGCGTGCGCCACCACCGCCCGGCACAGTTGTTGTATTTATAAGAGTATTTTTGAACTGAAGTAACCCTTTCTACTAAAAGGCAGGAATGGAATAGAATGGCATGCACTAATATTAATTCAGTCATTTCATTTCATAGCATTAAAAAATGTAAAGTTTGGTGAAAGATAGAAAAGAGAATTGGAAAATTAACATACATGATGAGATTTTGGGATTATCTTTGGTCTCTAAGTAACTACACTTAATTAATACAAAAAAGGGGAAATGGTTAGAATAGGGCTTCTCAGATGTGATAATATAAATTGTCTAAGGATACCATTTGGATGAAGGTTAATTCAGTGGGTTTGGATGGGCCCTGAGATTCTGAAACTCTTATAGTTTCCTATTGATGGTGATGTTACTGGTCACCAAATCACTTTTGGAGTAGAAAGGGGATAGGTATAATTATAACTACATATGGATGTGAATGTATATACTTAACATATTGCTAGTATGTATAAATATATGCACAATATGCGACAGGCAAATGAACACACGTATGTGTATATGTAAATATTCCCTCATGTTAGCAATGAAATAAAGTGATGACTATTGCTATGGTTCTTTACCAAAATAAATAGTTTTATAGATTGCTATCCTCTGTGAAAAATAGTTAGCATCTTTCTGAGAGCCACTGTAATTCCTTGCAAAAGGCCTTCACAACTGAGCTTGTTGACTCTTGATGTTTCTGTCTGGTAAAGTATGGGGCCGGTCATTGGACCCTCGTCTGATCTCAGTCATTCCCTTCACCATGTCCAGGTTAGCTGTGTGTGATTCAACCCTGACTGCACATGGCCTTTTGGTCTTGGAAGGTATGTGAGTTCATAGAGCAGGGGAGATTAACTGAAGAGGAGACTCCATCTTTGCAGCTATGAGGAAGTCATCATCTATGCCAGGGTGAGACTTTTCTGACTGTGCATGCTCCTATCAATAAGCCCTTACCCATACCGAGTAAGTAATCACAATAACTCACTGGTTCTTCACGCTGGTTGTTAGCCCCCTATGAGAAGGAGATATTTGTTCACACTGCCCCCGGGAAAGCCTCCACAACAGTGGAGTGAGTGCGTTCCTTCTCTTGCCTTAGTGTCTTTATATTAGAAAATGAAAATATCTATGCTTGCTTCCAGCATTCACTTCCAATGTAATATTTTTTCTCTCTGAGGAAAGAGTGAAATGAATACAGTTACCATTGCACGGAATTTAAAATATACAAAGAAAGTTATTTTTGATCCCCAGGTACTTTGTTTACCTTGCCCTCAGAAAAATCCTCATGGAGACCGATGCTCTGGAGTCATTTGAGATAGAGGAAATGGAACAATTTTATTTTATTTTTTAGCCACCAAAATACAAATGTCAATGAAGAGAGTATACACAGTCACTATTTAGAAAAATAGTATTAGAGACCTTCATTTGGAAGAATTCCATTCAGGTCAATGTCATAAACAAGGGTTGAAACACCCAGTTTCATAGCTTTAGTAAGTCCAAGGAAATGTCAGGTTCTGGGGAGAAGGCTACACAAAGAACTTTTAAAGGCGTCGAGGAGACAAAAGTCACCTTGGCAAATATTCAATCCTCTAGCAGTTCTCCAGCCAGCAAAAACCCTTGGATATGCATGATTCTGCAACATGAGCTGTGTATGCAAATTGTTACCATTTCCTTCTGACAAGTTGGTGTTATTTATGAGTTTACCAACTACAGCTAACCTTTTACCCTGTCATATTTCTGTGTACTTGCAGGGCTAGTCCAACTTGCTTAGCATCTTTCCTGCAACAGGTAACATGAAGCTGGAGTTCTGACAGCACCATCTCTGTTAGAAATGTATTCACTAAGCCAAGAGGTTGCCCAGATGAATCAATTTCTCAGATACATGCACCGTTCTGATTTTGCTTGTTCCAACCAAATTTTGGTTTTCTTTTTCAGACACTGCTTTAAGTGTTTAAGTGAATTAAGTGCATCTATAAAATGAACGATGCCTCGGATATTTTGACTAGTAATTTTTATGGGTGGCGGGGGAAAGAAGATAAAAACACATAAGAGACCCAGCCCAGAGTGTCTGTACAATCCTTTCCCTTAGTTCTGCTAATAATGCTGGCACTGATCTAAGCTTTGTGCTCTAAGCTATGCACAGTCTAGTGCATAGTGCAGGACACTGCTGCAGAAAGACAATTTACCCATCTATTTCAGAACTTATGTTAAGATCAACAATCCCTCTGTTGCACTGAGCAATCATTATGAAAGCAAAGAATTAGGGATTTTTTTTTCCTCTATGATACAACTAATGGTAGATATTTATTCCAAGATTTAGCTGAGTGCTTCTCTAAACACCTTGAATTATACCCAGGCTTGAGAATTGAGTCATTTAAAAAGCCTAATGATAAATGGTACGAAATGAGACTATGTGGCTAAATTAAGCATATCTATACATGTGCACATAATTACACCAAATGTGCATGTATAATTTGCCTGCAACAGTGTCTCCATCTATACCTAAAATCCCAGGTGTCTTCAAAGGACAGCTTTGTGATGTCATCCCATTAATAGAGACTTGTTGCCATGGGGATATCTAATTCCTTCTCTGAATAGCATTTAGTTCTGACAATTGAAACTACAAAACTTCAATTAGGCTGTGGACTCCCTTCCAATTCTTCCAAATTCTTACAAATTTAGGATTCTTCCAATTCTAAATTCTTTAGAATTCTTACAAGTTCTAAAAATTATCATTTTGCCTGAAAGGCATTTAATTTCAGATATATTGCACTGAAGTATATGTGGACAAGTCAATATCTTTCGTTTCTTTTATTTCCTTTATTCTATATCACAAAATTATATAATGCTGAACCCCATCAATTCAAGAGCAACTAAGAAAAATCTATCATTCTATGTTTATAATCATTGTAAATTTCAAACAGAAGGATCTAATATGATGAGTAATAGGAACTAGAAGGTTAAGTGGATATCCTTCAAAGGCAATAATTTCAAAGTCAATAGAATGACCCACTACCCACCAAGAAAAATAAAATTCCCTTCACTCTGGCCCCACTAAGACAAAGCACACATGATATTCTCTGACTAAGAGTATGCTAAGCAATCTGCAGGTCATTTGGGCTGTAGCTGAAGCATGCAGAGCCTGAAAGCTGGAGCCAGGAAAAGAGCAAACATGGAAAAGCACATCCTAGAATCTAACCAAACGATGATGGAAAGCATTTCTGGATTTTCCCCGATACATAATGCTTGCTCCCAAACCAAGGGACTTTCACAAAACAAACAGCTTTCTTTTTAATGTCTCCAAACTTTGTGTGGCTTTATTGCCTAAACACAGGAGGAGAATGGAGTTGACAGACTTGGATCACATTAGGATGCTCAACAAGGCTATAAAGTTAATCAGGCAGTGTTTTCTAAAGAGAAATTTCCCTGAATGCTTGTGGTCAGAGTGCACCTATGCATTGGATCATTCCGACAACTGTCAAGACAAGAGAAAGCAAGGTAAGATTATGTTCATGAACAGAATAAATTTTAAATACCCCTTCTCTGCTGAATGACCAAAGCTGTTAGTATTTTAGCAAGGCAAAAGAGATTCAAAGTAAGTCACACCAGAGTTCTGGCCCCATCGTGTTAATAAACAAATTTCATGAAACATATCATCTATCATTAGCCTACTTTTTAAAAGTTTCAACTGCATTTCTGCCCACAAGCCAATGCAGTATTAATGATGAGGTCTTAGTTTCTACTGATGACAAATTTCCCTCTAATAATGGAATTTTTCAGGCTATGTGGCCTAGGTGTATTTGTTGGCTAGGTGGCCTTGATCTCTAATCTCCCATGTACCCAATTTCTTCAGCAGAAAATTGTACTAATAGAAAGGCTTATTCAACAAGTGCTTTCTCTGGACCAGCCAATGTGATGCTTTGCAGTATTAATTCTTTGAGTAATATTCACACACAATGAGGATAAAACTATTATAGCTCCCACTTTGCTGCTGGGACAATATAATACACCACAGGGACAGAGATCTTGCCTAGTGTTGCATGAGCAGTAAGTGGTTGGGCTGGTGATTTGAGGTCAGGTAGTTGGAATTAAAAGTTTTCTGTTCCCCAACCCACCCACAAAACTTTTAACCCAAAATGTATCCTGCCTACAAGAAATGCAGGGATGGAGGATGGAGCAAAGACTGAGGGACTGGCCAACCAATAACGATCACAACTTGAGATCCATCCCATGTTCAAGCACCAATCTCTGACACTATTAATGATACTCTCTTATACTTGCAAACAGGAGCCCAGAATGACTGTCCTCTGAGAGTTTCCACCCATCAGCTGACTCAGACAAAGGCACACACCCACAGCCAAACAGCAGATGGAGCTTGAGGAATCTTGTGTAAGAATCAGAGGAAGGGGCTGGCGAGATGGCTCAGAGGGTAGCAGCACTGACTCCTCTTCCGAAGGTCCTGAGTTTAGATCCCATCAACCACACGGTGGCTCACAACCATCCATAATGAGATCTAATGCCCTCATCTGGTGTGTCTGAAGACAGCTACAGTGTACTACACAGGAGTGAGTGGGGCCGGAGCAAGTGGGGCCGGAGTTCACTTCCCAGTAGCCACATGATGGCTCACGGCCATCTATACAGCTACAGTGTACTCATACACATGAAATAAATAAGATAAATCTTTTAAAAAAAGACAAAAATACATGAAAATTTCAAATACCTAAAACAAAAACAGTTCTCAGATTAGCCGTCAAATATAACAGATTGATATTAAAGGAAGTTTTATACTCTGGCTCCAGAAACATATATAGCAGAGGATGGCCTTATTTGACATCAACAGGAGGGGAGAGAAGCTTGATGCCCCAGCGTAGGGTTACGCTCGAGAGTGAGGCAGGAGTGGGTGAATGGGTGGAAGAGCACCCTCATAGAGGCAAATGAGTGGGGGAAGAGAGGAGATAGGTTGGGGGATTGTGAAGAAGTAACCAGGAAGGGGGATTAAATGATTAATAAAAATAAAAAAGAAAAGAAAAGAAAAAATATTCTGGTTGAAATAAATTTATTAAAAAAAAAGAAAAAGAAAAAGAAACAGAGAAAGGCTTTCTATCCCACCGAAAGACCAACAGAATCAACTAACCTGGACCTTTGGGACTTTCAGAAACTGAACCACCAACCAAAGAACTTACACAGGCTGGACCTAGGCCTCACCATCCACATGTAGCAAATGTAGAGCTTGGTCTTCATGTGGGTACCAAACAACTGGAGCAGGGGCTATTCTAAATGCCATTGTCTGCAAGTGAGATATGTTCTTCTTGCTGAGCTGCCTTGTCTGTCCTCAGTAGGAGAGGAAGTGCCTAGCCTCAAAGAGACTTGAAGTGCCAGGATTGGGGGCTACCTAGTGGCTCCCCTCCTTCTCAGAGGAGAGGTGGAGCGGGAATAGGAGAAGGATTGTGGGAGGGGGATCAAGAGGGGAAAGTGAGTGAGATGTAAAGTGAATAAGTAAAAAAATAATTTTTTTTAAAAAAAGAAAATTCTCTGTTCCTCTGTACATTATATTGTCCCATCTGCAAAGTGGGGGCTATGAGAGTTTCTTCCTCATTGAGTATAAAGATTACTCAAAGCATTAATACTTAGAAGCATCACTATGGCTGTCACAGAGGAAACACTTGTTGAATAACCCTTTCTATTAGCACAATTTTCAGATGAAGAAACTGGGTGTGGGGGAGATTAGAGATCAAGGCAACCAGTAGGTACTGAACAGAATTCCTCTAATCCTAACACTTTCCAAGTAA
Organism: Mastomys coucha; assembly: GCF_008632895.1. Taxonomy (NCBI): domain Eukaryota; kingdom Metazoa; phylum Chordata; class Mammalia; order Rodentia; family Muridae; genus Mastomys; species Mastomys coucha. The sequence goes on along the minus strand of NW_022196912.1, from coordinate 106,351,135 downwards.
GAAGTTAATTTGACCTGTGTGTTACTCAACTATTGGTTTACTACAAGGTGGCCACAAAGAGCATATGTCTCAGTAAATGGATAAACGAAACTGAATCAAATCAAGGTTTTGTTTAGACCATGCCTCCTCCTGCAGAAAAGCATTTTTTATAGATATTTTCTTTATTTACATGTAAATTTCTCCATTCCCAGTTTCCCCTCCAAAAAGAAAAGCATTTTTCTAATTTGCATAGGTACCATGGGGTCTAAAGAGACCCTACTCCAACTCTATATGCCTGTAAATTGAGATTTTGTTCACCATCCTTTTCAATTATACAACCATTTAATGAGTGTCATTATGCACTGTAGTCAATGTCCCCTATTCTTCCTGATATATGGGCAGTCATTAGTGCTATTGAAAAACTCTGATTCTGGGGCACCATTCCAAACCAAATACAGAATAATGATCTCTGCCTGTGGCTTAAGGGAGCTAGAACAGTTCCCAGCATTCAATGCTGTTGAGTCATCAAAAGCACATTATTAAACCTGTGAGCTAAGGAGCATTTAGAGAGCTGAACTTTGACACACTGTGACATTCTGTGCCTTCATCCTATATAGTTAGTTCTCACAGTTATATTTCTTTGCTAAGTACTACATCTTAAAGCAGCCACTGGATGAAGTTGAGACACCTGAGTTCAAACACTGGCTTCACAATTTGACTCTCCTTTTTGACCTTGAATGCTAGTCACTTGAGTTCGTGGGGAATTTGCTTCTCCTCTGAGCAGTATGGACAGTGGGAAGAAAAAAAGGCTAGCCTCTGGATCCATGGTGATGTTGTGAAAATAAATGAGTTATAGGGCTATAGCATCACTTTAAGCTCTTAGGAATGAAAGTGCTTAAAGAGACATAAGGTTTCAATACCTACTCTATAGCTAAATTTTTTTTCAGCCTTGCAAGTGAGAGATAAAAGTTCCCACCTCTGTAAGTTTTGAAGAATATGGTCGCACTGCTTCATTTTCTTCATCTGAAACTCTGCCTCTTCTAAACATTCACAAAGTGTATTGTAATTCCCACTGTTGACTTGAGAAAATTAATAAGGATCTGCCGTATCCTCAGGCAACAATGAAAAATAGTCATGCCCTGTGTGGGGTGAATTACCTGCTACCAGTTGGGCATCACACAATGCAGGCCCCTACAGTAGCTGTGAAAAATAACTCTAATGAAACAAAGGAAGTGTCACATTGCATAAAAGAAGAAGTTGCTAGGATAAAGTCCTCAGCTGGGATATTGATCTAACAGAGTCTAAAAGTCCAGAGATAGAAAACTCCCAGCATTTCCCTTTAGGAGAACTAAAGCTACATTTTGCCAGCATCAGAGATATTCTCTTTTAAAGTCAAGGCAGTTCTGAAAAAGAAAATAACCAGCCTGATACTCTCCCATGCTTCCAAATGAAGAGTCCCTGACAGGTAATATAGATAAGTACTATGTAGCCTGTCACTTTGTCTTGCTTCAGAAGGCACCATAATCCATGGAGCTCACAGAAACCCTTCAGTGGCTTCGATCCCACTCCAACATTCAGGAGAAAAGTCAACAACCATAGATTAAAGGAAAACACTACATTGAAGAGATACTTAACAATAGGTAGCTCTGACTAAAGATGTATTTTGGCAAGAATTAACTGGAAAGACACATCGGCATACTGACATGTATTTCTAAGCTAGGGAATAAAGCTAACATCTTTGTCTTGGTCTCAAATTGAAGCCTTATAGGCTTCAATTACTTATAGGCTTTGGTGTTCTTCATTTACTCATTCAATAAATATTCATTGAGCCATGTAATGGAAATCCCAGGTGGTCCCCTATCTGTTCTGCACTCCTTCCCTGCTTTCGATAGCAAGCAGCTAACCAAATATAACCTAAATTTCCCTTCTGATAGTACAATAAGTTGTGGTGACCTAAGTCCTCAGGCATGGAAATGGATGGAAGTGAAAGAGAACAAATTCAGCGTTACTTGTTTCAAATGAAACTCTTAATCTAGAATCTGCCATCTTCAAATGGCCCATTGAAAATGGGAAAGGAGAAATCATATGACATGTAAATAAAGAAACTATCTAATAAAAAAAATAAGTAACTATATCAAAGGAAAAAAAGTTGGAGTGAACTACCTGTCAGGGACTTTCCTGTGAGCCAGAAATAAACATCTATTCTTGGATTATCTTTGTTACTTCAGCTTAGCTTGTTCTTTCATGAATTGGTGTGCCTTTAGATAACAGATCTGCAAAATGTGGTACTGATTATACTTAGGAAAATACACTAGGTGGATGACCCCCACAGAACATATATCCTCATGTCTACTCTACTCTTTTACCTGGGAACCACAACTATCATGATATATGCTTACTATCATCAATTAAAATGAAATAGGCACTAAACAGCACAAAGTAGTGAAGTAAGGTCTGGGCTATTGCCATGTAGATATAATGCCACATTCTTGTTCACCCCTTCAAAACCACATCCTTGAATAAGCTATATGACTTATGTAAAATGAAATTTCATCTTTATGAATCAGAAATTAAATAAGTAATAATCTTCATTGATTAAAATTAAAAGAAGTGTATTATGTTGGAATCATGGCTTGTCTAGCAGATCACACCAGGCCAGCACAGTTCCATGAGAGAGGTTTATTGTGGGGGAAATGGACAAAGGGAGGGGGAGTGAAGAAGGAAGAGGAAAGAGAGAGAGGGAAAGTCAGAGTGCTCTGCCTTTTATTTGGACTGTTATGTAACCTCACACACAGTGTGCAAGTAAAGGAGGGCAGGTGGACCAGGTGAAGACTGGAAATGTGTGGCAATTGCCATGGCAACAGATGCATAGATCCTTTCATAGTTGCCTAGGGGTGATGTCAACATTATCACTGAATTCAGAGGTGACCTGCGACTGTGAAGCCAGTTCCTGGCTGTAAAGCCAGTTCCTGATCCCAATATAGTGGGCATATATATGCTAGAAAGTGGAGCTGCAAGCTTGATCAGCATTCATTCTACTATCAATCTTCTGTACATGGAGATAAACAGAGAGACAATATGCAGACATGATTATCCACATCATGTTACAGGAGGCAGATATCTCTATCCTTCCTATTTATTTTAATTTTTTAGTTCCTTGAGAATTTCATGCAATGTGTTAGATAACAAAATCAAATCTCAGAAATAAGATTCAAATCTTAGAAAGAAGCTGAACTAGAAATTGTTTCAAGATATTCCAAAGCTCATCCTACTATATCATACACACCATAATCATTGCCAGCAACCATTGTTCAGCTACTAGTCCAGTAAGAACAGTTCACCAAGGTCTTCCTACCAACTATTATTCAAATGAACTTTTGGGTGAGAATATCCCAACTCTAGACTCTAACAGATAAGCTGTAACCCTTTTCCAAGCTCTCATGAGCCTTTTCACATTGATGCTGAGATTCAGCAAACACTGTATTGCAATTCTTTCAGCTCAAATAGTATCCAAAATTACAATTTGAACAAAGAATATAGTTCTGTCCAGGACTTAATAAGCTTCCTCTTAGCTTCCAGCTACTCTATCAACAATTATCCTGAATAATTTTGGTGTGAATAAATGGATGTATATTGAGGCCAAAGTAAAGAAATACCTACCAAGGTGGCTATTTGTTAGCTTAACGCAATCTGTTTCAAAAATAAATGAAAAGCAATGAAATACTTAGTAAAAATCTGTCAAGCATAAGAACTTAATATACAATAGGTCCGTATGGGAAATAAGAATTTTCCAAAAGTTATACGTCAATTGCTTTGACCTCAAAGACATAATGAAATGTTATACATCATTTGTAAGGGTCCAGTTCCCAGAAGCTATATTCAGCCTCAGTTGAAACTGAAATATTGGACAATTATGCTAGAACAATCACACACATGCACACATACACACACACACACTCAAACTCACACAACATCAAAAGAAAAAACAAAAAGAAAACACTAAGATTGTTTTTGTTTGATTAAAGTAAGTTTAATTAGCAGAATAAGTAAATATTCACTTCTAAGGACTCTAAACATATTGACTGTGGTTTTTGTTGTTGTTGTTTTTTTGTTTGTTTGGTTGGTTGGTTTTTTTTTTTTTTGGTTTTTCAAGACAGGGTTTCCCTGTATAGCCCTGGCTGTCCTGGAACTCACACTGAGTTTGAGGCTGGCCTTGAACTCAGAAATCCACCTGCCTCTGCCTCCCAAGTGCTGGAATTAAAGGCGTGCGCCACCACCGCCTGGCAGACTGTGTATTTTTTGAGTTTATAAATTCAAGGCATCTATTCTTTCTTCCCTCTAATTCCACATCAAAGCTCCCAGCTTACACTTCTCTATATGGACATACTGGCAGCAATGCTTTGCCCAGAATAGTCTGGATTAGCCCCTTTTTCTCTCCAGTGGAACAAAGGGTAGAAAATCTAAGATAAATGAGAACGAACTGGAAACAAAACAAGGAAACAAAAGCACTGTGAGCTCCATACAGAGGTTAAAGGGAAAGAAAGGTAATCTCTTGTGTGAAATTTACTGGACTATATTTAAGAAAAAAAAAAGATGAGGTCAAAAATTTCATAAAACTTTGTATTTTTTTAAAAAAAGTAGCAGGAAATTAATGACTCGATATTCATATGCATCAAACCAATATACATACATAGATATATATATTGCCAAAAAAATTTATCATTATGAAAAACAAAAATCAAGTACAGACAACAAAGGAGGGATAGTGGAGAATATTTAATTTGCATAAGTAGGCTGATTGCAGCCTGATTTACATCTAAATTCAGAGACACTAAACTGATGTGCTCCGTGTTTATGAAAAGCAGAACACAAAGGGATAGGGAAAGGTGGCTTAGGCTTATTGGGGGGGAGGGGTGTTGTTGTTGTTGGGTTTTGTTTTTTGTTTTGTTTTATTTTTCTTAATTTCCTGGAATTATAGAGTGTCAAGTTCCCTGAGATAATGCACATCCAACAGCCATCATCGCAAACTAAATACTTGACATGGAAAAATGCAAAACTAGGAGGGAAACTCGGTGGCTATTAAATAGGCATAAGTCCAGTTAGTAAATGAAGAAATCACAAAAGAATTTTATAAACTACCTGCGTGGATGTAACAGAGTCAAAGTGATGTTTACTGGTAAAATGAGTGAGAGTAATACTTTTCCTAAATTGTAGATATAGTTTACTCAAGCTTCCCTTTTCATCAGTGTACCCCTCTTGCCCTCCTCCTCTTCCTCTGAACCTCTCCCATCCTCATCATCTTGATCACTCAATTAAAAAAATGATCATCAGCACCAAGGACAGCAGCCCTGGGTTTCACAGGGATTTCTGCTAACACTTAGGTCTATTGGTTAAGGGGCTTGTTTGAACTCAGACCACAATCCCGAGAGCATTCCTCACTGCTATAAGAAGCCCTACTTTTCCTATTCAGAGTAGGACCGTTTCCATAGACAGAAAGCATGCTATTCTCTGAGTAAACAACCAACAAAACCTGACGGTTGGAAAACCTGAGTGTTGGAAATAAAAAGAACTATAAAACACTGTTTCCATCTTCAACCCAAACACCTCTCTTAAAGATAAAAAACCAGAGGTCACACAGACTTCCTCTACACAGACAATTATGGGCCTAGCAGAGCTTGAGTCTAGATATTATGGGAATGATAGTTATTTTGTATCCTTAAAAATGTTAGACTTTTTTGCCTAGTTTGTATTAAACAATCCTTGGAGTTTATCTATGATTTCGCAGTTTTAACATATAACTTTTTTTTAAAAAAAAAGCCAAAGCCAAAATAAGATAATTTTGAACTCTTAACTCTAATATGCTGACTTTGCCACTGTTTTATTACTGTGAATAGACGCCATGACCAAAGTAACTCGTATGGAATAAAACATTTAATTAGGAGCTTGCTTATAATTCAGAGGGTGAGTCCATGATCATCATGGTGAGAAGCAGACAAACAAAACACTGGAGCAGTAGCTGAGAGCTTTACATTTTGATGCATAGGCAGAGAGTGGAAGACACTGTACCTGGCTTTGGATTTTGAAACTTCAAAGCTCACCCCGAGTAACAAATGCCTTCCATAAAGCCACATCTACTGTATCAAGGTCATGCCTCCTAATTCTTCCCAAATAGTTCCACTAACTTGTGACCAAGCACTCAAACATAAAAGCCTAGGAAGCCATTCTCATTCAAACCACCACACATGCTCTGTTTCTTAATGACAATTTGACAACATAAAAAATATTATTAAAGAAGTGTGACCAGCAGTTGATATCACCTCTGATAGTTTTCAGAAGTAAAATGGAAATTGGTCCTTATTTATCATGAAGAGCATGTACTACCTGAAGTGCCCCTAAATTCAAATCTACTGAAAATGCATTCAATAAGTGTATGTTCATATTCCATTTAGGAATTGCTCAGAAGCCAGGCTCTTGAGGACAGATCTATCTGCCCCTCCTTTTCACTTTCATAAGAGCCCATACCCACATGAAAATGCATTCTTCACAATGCACCAAAACTATCATTACAAGCAGAGTGTCCTGGTACTTGCTTATAATCCCAGCTACTCAAGAGACCAAGTTAGGAGTTAAAAGTTGACTCTTCAACATCTCAATTTATTTAAATTTTCTTATATCTAAATGTGTACTTATATGTGTATATGTGCACAAGTGTCATAGTGTATGTGTGCTAGTCAGAGGACAAGTTATAAGGCTCAGTTCTCTCCCACACCACATAAGTTTCAAGGATTGAACTCAGGCTGTCAGGCTTGTCTGCAGGAGTTTTAGCTGCTGAGCCATCTTGCCTGCTTAAAAAATATTTTTTAAAGTGTCCATTCTTTAATTCTATAAACAACTTGAGGGAGGGTACAAAGATGTTCCAGCTCATTTGTTCTGAATGCTTTCTAAATAGGCTGAAAGAAAACCATAGTACTATACTCTAAAGGTGTAGCTATAGTTAAAATAAATGTCAGTGAAGTATTTAGCCATATATGAGACATTTACATCATTACCAACCAAGGATCTGGGTTCATGACAGAAAGAGGGAGGAAAAAAATTATAAAAACACAGAGGTCAGAGAGGACCAGACTGAAACAGTGTCTTCTTGTCATCACAAACTCAGATAAGCATGTTGCCTGCACAAGATCAAGCCAATCAGCACTCTGACATAGACATGGTGAGGGCACCCTCACAAACTCCCACCTCTAAATGAAGGTCTATAGGCACTGATGTCTTCTGTTGTTAGGAATGTCTGTTTTATTTAAAGGTATAGCCCCAGTAAGTTAGCCATGCTCCAATAGATGGCCCTACAAACCATGAGTATATTAGTAATACATTGGACTTGTGGTATTCAGTAGTACATTGGACTTGAAGAAGGAGGAGGAGAAAGATTAAGATGAGGAGAAGAAGAACAACAATAGTGTGATGATTTGTACATATGATTGGCCCAGGGAGTGGTATGATTAGAAGGTATGGCCTTGTTACTGTGGGTGTGGGCTTAAGACCCTCACCCTAGCTACCTGGAAGTGAGTCTTCCACTAGCAGCCTTTAGATAACTATATAGAACTCTCAGCTCTGCCTGCACCATGCCTGCCTAGATGCTGCCATGCTCCCACCTTGATGATGGCAGACTGAACCTCTGAACCTCTAAGCCAACACCAATTAATGTTGTCCTTTATAAGACTTGCCTTTGTCATAGTGTCTGCTCACAGCAGTAAAACCCTGGCTAATTCTTGTTACAAAGAGTAACAAGAAGAACAACAGGAAGAAGGAGGAAGAAGAGGCATGAAGTTGGAATGCAGTGGATCTACATGGGTACATCTGGAAGAAGTTAAGAGGAAAGGAGATGAACACAATCACACTACAATCTAAGAAATTCTCAAAGTATTGTAAAAAATATTATTGCTTGCTGACTGAGACAGATGCAGATAGTTGCATCCAATCTGAAGTCAGGGGCCCCCATGGTTGAATTGGGGGAAGGATTAAAGAAACTGAAAGAAAGAGTGACCCCATGGGAAGATCAGCACTCTCAACTAACTCAGACCCCAGGGAGCTCCCAGAGACTAAGCCACCAACCAGGAGCATGCACATGCTGGTCCGAGGCCCCTGGACATTTATAGTCTACCTGGTCTGACCTCAATGGAAGAAGATAGGCATTATCCTCAAGAGACTTGAGGCCTCAGGGAAGGGGAAGGCCTGGTGGTGGAAACCACCCTGTCAGAAGCAAGGGGGAGGTGGAACAAAATGATGAACTGTGGGCAGGAAAGGGGACAATGACTGGAATTTAACTAAATAAAATAATTTTTTAAAAGTATTATTGCTTCACTTAAAAAATATTTGAAGTTGAATTGAACAAGAGGATATTATAAGAGAGCAAACAAATTGTGAGCCTCAGTTTTGTTCTGCTCTTCATAAAAGACCCAGGAGAAATTAAATAAATGCATCTGAAAATGCATGTCTTGGTGGCAATACCATATTCTTCCGAGAACTGCTTTAAAGGTAAGTGATAACAGGAGTTGGAAAGATTTTTCCATCTGTAAAATGGTTATCACCAAGGCATGGGGACCTGAGTTTGGATTTCTAGCACCCATGTCAAAAGCCAGGCAGGGGGCATATGCAGATAATCATAATACTGGACAGGCAGAGACAGCATGATCCCTGGAGCTCACTGGTTATTCAGCCTAGCCTAATTGTTAAGCTCCAATTACAGCAAGCATTCCAAAAAATAAGATAGAGACCCAATTGAGGAAGACATCCAGGCAGTGAGCTAACCCTAAACACTAAGAGCAGTTGACAGTCATTAATGATCAGAATTTGTGGAAGTAGCACCATAGAGCTGGAGAATGTAAAATAGTAGAATAGTAAGATCAGAAACAAGACACTTGTCTGAACCACTGAGGCCGTCCTCTGAGAAACAGCTCATAGCTGCTTAAATATGCTGTACCCAGAATTCTTAGCACAGTGTCTGACATTTAATTGGTGCCTAATAAATGTGTCTAATTGATACACTGATAGAAAAGAGAATTAACACACCACAGTGGGAAAGATTCATAATTTCCATCATGTCCGTGCCTCCTCCATATCTCCACCTCACTCTGCATTGTATGTGGTCCTATTTAATTAAAAGGAGAGCTAATGTTGAAAGGGATGTTCAGAGATAAAATGAGAAAAAATGTAGTCACAAAGTGTAATCACTTTATATTACTTCCATTTGACAGCATTAACATAGTCTTGTATGTTAATTGTAGTGTCTTCTGTTTCATATGTGCATATAATTTATGTTTCTAGGAACATGATTTGACTAACAATCTGTTCAAATCCATGAAATAAAACAGTATGTATGAATCTTTCTTTTACACTAAACCAACCGTGCAGGCACAATACACACTCACATATTTCTAGTTCAATCTTTGTGTATCAAACCTCATTTTAAAAAGAAATAACTGTAATACATTATGAAAAATACCTTGACTGCTAAGATGCTCTATTCTTTTTACAATATCTCCCACTTATGGCTTCAAAAGAGTTTTTTATTTTTTCATTTCACAGTTCAGATTGGTGCTTAACTTAAGATTCTCAATGCTGCTGTCCACAGCCAAGTATATACACACAGTTCATCTCTTCCTTCTCCAATCTATTATAATTCCAATGGACCTTCAAAGGGCTTTGTGCCTTCCCAGGGACTCGGTGCATCTAATTTCCTCCTGACCCCTCATTTCTTGGCATCCATGTTAGAACAGGTGTGAACAGATTCAGACAGGTCCGCAGAGCCCATGGTTCATTGCTGGCACAAGATAAGAGTTATCTTCCTGCAGCAGATAACTCCAACAACATTTTCCAGGATGCCAACTTCCAATTAGTGTCATCTTTTACTCCATGTTCTGGGGCAAAAGTTCAGCTTACAGAGAGTAGACATTTGAGAGAGGCACACTAGTGGCAGAAACAGAGGCATGTCAGCTTCCTTCCCATCACCAAGGAAGGCTAGTCTGTCGGCCGAAGACACGGTCACTGCTGTTCAGCGCAAGGTCAGCCCCTTGTTCGTAAACAGGGATGCTAATTTACTTTCCAACGATGAAACCAAATGTGCCTCCAGATGTTGAGCTTGGAAGCAATTGTGATTGCCCACAGTTAAGATTCAGAAATTGTCCTTGAGCAAAGAACGTCCATATAAACAGACAAATTCTTTTGTGCTCAAAGTGGACTTTTAATAAAGGAGGCCTTGTAACAAATAAATTGATGTATAATAAATTTCCCACAAATGTTGGGTTGTATTTCCTACATATAATATGAAAGGGAAAGGTGAGCGACAAAGAGGAGGCAATCTCAGTAAGTCTATGCTAACACAATGCCATCAACATCATTGGTTGGTTCAATCCAAGCACAAATATCTTAAGGACAAAGTGTAATCACTTTGCATCAAGTTAATTATTGTTATTTTGTTGTTCCTGATTGTTATGGAATTCTAGATTGCTTGGTACTTTCCCTGAATAAATGTTATAAACAACGTTACCTGTGTGCATAGAGAGCCTGCATAAAGGCCTCTCTAAAATACCAGTCTTGGGCGCATGGAGACTATGAGTTCCATAAATAAATTTAAGCCACAAACAGTAAAGCCCATGAGTTCAATAGCTAAGCATAAGCCAGGAACACAGCATCCCACCATATGCAACAGTACCCTGAGTTTTTTGTTGTGGTGGTGGTTAGTGGTGGTTTGTTGTTATTGTTGTTGTTGCTGCTGCTGTTGCTGTTGTTGTTTTTCAGTGAGATTTCTGGCCAGCTTTGGTCCACTCTCTCTACAGTAATGTTCTCTGCTAATTTGCTATTAACCCTTTCAATCTTTCTCCTTTTTTTCACATTCAAAAACAATATTTCATTTTAATCACTACACGCATTGTCATTGCTGTTGAATACAATATGTCAACAATTAAAAAGTTCAGAATAAAGAACAGATAGTTTTAAAAATAAACATGTGTTGAAAATTTAAAATATATAATTCCTTTGTAAACAGATCAATATTTTTTACATAGCTGATAAATATAGAGAAAGAAATGCTTAAATAAATGCTGAGATAATCTAATTAAATCTTTTCTTTTATACCAGGTATTGTTGCTGGTATGACTTACCAGCGACAAATCCTCATTTGGTGGCATAGCCTGAGCCTTTACCTGGCATACCTATAGATTAGGGCTATATCTACTGATCCCTTTACAGAACAATATAGCTTCATATTAGTCTTTTCCAATTCTCTCATTTATATATAATTTTTAACTGTATAATACCACAGGCCACAGCTATGAATCAGAAATACACTTCTCTAGTCTCCTCAATCTTTTTGTGTTAAAGAAAGGCCATGCCATCATCTTGATTACTTCCCCCAGTGTAAGAGGATAAAAAGAATGGATGTTAACAGCCTACTCTCACACAAAGACTAATTCTCAATACAGACTCATGACAGCTCTTATATTTTGGTGGTCTCCTTAAGTCCATCTAACATCTCTGAATTTTATCTATAAGAGATGAAGCAAAGCAAAAGGTCTTGTTTGTGTGGGGACCAAAGCAACCCGAGCTTTGGAACTATGTACACCTAATTGCATCTACTACTACTCTACTGAGCATAGTGCCGCAATGAGGCTTTTGCCCGTTATTTAAATACCTCTTGCTGCTGAAGATTAGATAATATAAGGCAAATTAGGACATTAAGGAAAATCTTTGGGTTATAGAATCCCTCAATATTAGATCTAGTCTATTAGAAGTATTTGTTGTAGCCTGGATGTTACTGGTAATAATTTCTGAAAATTGCCACAGCAATAACTCTGATCCTGCTTGCTTTCCCAGGACTTTACTATTATTAGACTCCATTTTCTTTCTTTCTGTCCTGGATAGACTTCTGTGTGTTCCTAGACAAATAGCAGACTGTAGGAATGGTTCCTTATGATTTCCAAGACCAGATACAAAAGCAAGCACAAGTCTTCCTGGCTCTGAACATGGTGCTTGTGGAACCCAGACATCCCATTGTAAAGAACAGTGGGATATATATCCCTGCCACATTTTATATTTCATGACCACAAACAGCAAGCACCAAGTGCATGAATCAACAAACCTTCAATGACTGCAACTATCACCTTTGAACTCCCTGATCTAGCACTGACACTAACCTCACACACTAAATTACAAATTACCCAGGTTCAGGCCAGGGATATCTGTGAGGCAGGAGGGAATATGCAAACAGGGAAGGCATAAAAACATTGCCCTGAATTGTAGTCAATTGGAGAATAGTTAAATAGCTGTCTCCTTCCCACCTTGTACACAATTGGGTGCCATTCAAACTCACATTGCAGTAAAAGATGAGCATGTTTGTAGATTCCTGCCTAACTTGCACGTCTCTCCAAAAGATAAATAGATAGATAGATAGATAGATAGATAGATAGATAGATAGATAGATAGACAGACAGACAGACAAACAGGCAGGCAGACAGACCTACACTGTTTCAAGTTACAAGATTTAGGGGATAATTTGTTATTTAATTGATACTTAGAATATAAAATATCAGTGATATTAAGTGTACTGTGAAGGTTAGAGTTAAAAAATCAAATTATGTGAGAATTTTGAAATATAAAGCTGAAATATATCCTCAAAAACCTTCCATTTTTTGTCTTTTGTAAAGTCTTTCTTGAAGTCATCCAGAGCTATGGCTTGAAGGCAGCTCTGTTCAATGCTGCCCTTTTTACAGTATGACTGTGAGCACCAGTCAAGTCTACTGGGTTCAGGGTGCCAAGACCTTTTCCTGCTTATGTATTTATTCTTTCCTCCTTATAGAGAGCTTGGTCTGAACCTGTCTCATTTAGTGTACAAGGTTAAAAGATCAAATGAAAACCACTGGGCTCAACTGCACTAACAAGGATTTTTTGAAAAATAAACTAAAACTGTGAAATCCACAGATGTGACTCCAAGCGTGAAAGAGGGCATGAAGCTGCTGGTTTGTTTCCCTAGTCACTTTTCTAAGTAGAAGTGCCTGGACATTCTATAACATAGATCAATGAATTTAGCCGAAGTCTGTGCTGGGCAAGTCAGAGTTCCACATAATCATTTTATCTTGTTAGGAGCTAATCTACTATGATAGACTTTACACAGATAGCTCATCAATTAGAAATGTCATATCACATAACTAATTTCAAATTATTAGTTATTGATGGGGCAATAAGAGTGTTGACATGGCTATCTGTCTTTTTTCATTGCTGCTAGCTATGCAAAATGTTTAAATTGAACCAGAAAAAAAAATCCACTTTTTGATGTTACAGCACTTTCCTAACTTCTTTGTAGATTATCATCAAATCAGAACTAAATGTTGATCATCAAAACTGCCCAAGCATTCCCACAAATATATAAAATGTAGCACATATACAAGGACAAAAAATATGGAAAACAATAAAAGGGGAAAATGGAATAAGGAGGAAAAAAGATAAAGTGTAAGAGAAACAGAAGAAATGTTTAAGAAATAGGCTGCCTATGTATCACGATAGTGGCTGACTGTCTTTGTTCAATTGTAAAAGGTATTTCTCAAGTCAAGAGTAGGTTACAGGTTCTGTTAACCTGTTAACTGTTTTTCCTGGATTTTTAACTAATGGCTCCTAGCAGCTGGAAGATCTCTCTGTTCTCCCTCAAATGCTTTGAGAGGAAAGTCTAAATCAGAAGGCAGTAAAGTGCCACCCCAGGTTATAATTGTCTCATCAGTAAGTTCTCTTAGATCAAGACCAGGTTCAGTGGATTCATCTGATCGACAGCCTTCTGGTGAAGTGTCCAGTTGGGTAGTCCCTGTGGCTACAAATTTGAAAACATTTACTTTCTGACCCACTTTCCAGTCCTTAAAATTTTCCGCAGACTCCTGACTTAAACACTGCCATGTACTACCAAATTTCTGATACCTTCTTCTCTCACTGCAGAAAAATTTACTGGATGTTTGCTTTCTAAAGTTTGTTCTTTTCCTGGTGGGTGGAAAGGGGTAGAGGAGCCTGGTTTTAAAGACATAATTGAGCAGCTCACTGGCTTTTTCTTTCAAGAAAGCTGAGAATTTGTTTCAAAGAATTTTTCTCAAAGACACACTGTAGAATCTGGTCGTCTTTGGGGAAACAGTTAATGTTTTTCCATATTTTACTCTTGCTTAAAAATGTGCTATATTTGAAATAGATTTGAGTGAATAAAAAGTTGATAAATTGCTCTCAACCTCCATCTACACCTAGGAGTGAAGGCAGTGGATCTGCAACTCTCTCTACCCCTTCCCTGCAAGCGGAGAGCTTGCCTTCAGGGAGTGCTTTAACCCAGGGACTCGGGTGAGATTCACCATTTTCTCTCCAGTGACTAAGACTGGACCAACCGGGAGGCACAGGCCTCACAAGTCGCAGGGCAGCAGGGACAAGATCCTCTCAACCTCTGTCTACACCTAGGAGCGACTCGATGAATCCACAACCCTCTCTGCCCCTTCCCTGCAAGCAGAGAGCCTGCCTTCAGGGAGTGCTTTAACCCAGGGACTCAGGCTGGACCAGTCAGGAGACACAGGCTCCACAAGTCGAAGGGCAGCCTGGTCAGGATCCTTTCTACCTCAGACCACACCTAGGAGGGACAACAGACCCACAGCCTTCTCTGCACCTTTCCTGCAAGTGGAGATTCTGTCTCCAGGGTGTGCTCTGACCCCAGAAATCAGGATGGAAACTGATCCACAGCCATCTGTGCCCAGAATTTACCAGAGGAGAGCTGATCTTCCAGAAGTGCTAACACTAGCTTACAGACCTATAAGAGGAACAAGCTCTAGTCAGAGACAGCAAGAACATCTAACACCAGAGATCAACAGATGGCGAAAGGCAAACACAAGAATCCTATCAACAGAAACCAAGAGGACTTGGCTTCATCAGAACCTAGTACTCCCACCACAGCAAGACCTAGATATCCCAAAACACCGGAAAAGCAAGATTCGATCTAAAATCATATCTCACGATGGTGTTAGAAGAATTTAAGAATGACATGAATAACTCCCTTAAAGAAATACAAAAGAACACAGGTAAAGAGGTACAAGCCCTTAAAGAGGAAACAAAAAAAAAAATCCCATAAAGAATTACAGAAGATCACGAGTAAACAAGTAGAAGCCCTTAAAGAGGAAACACAAAAATCCCTTGAGGAATTACAGGAAAACACAAACAGGTGAAGGAATTGAGCAAAACCATCCAGGACCTAAAAATGGAAGTAGAAACAGTTAAGAAATCACAAAGAGAGACAATTCTGGAGTTAGAAATCTTAGGAAAGAAGACAGAAAACATCACCAACAAAATATAAGAATAGAAGAGAGAATCTCAGGGGCAGAAGATACCATAGAAAACATTGACACAACAGTCAAAGACAATGCAAAATGCAAAAAGTTCCTAATCCAAAACATCCAGGAAATTCAGGACACAATGAGAAGACCAAACCTAAGGATAATAGGTATAGAAGAGAGTGAAGACCTCCAACTTAAAAGGCCAGTAAATATCTTCAACAAAATTATAGAAGAAAATTTCCCTAACCTAAAAAAAGAGATGCCCATGAACATACAAGAAGCCTATAGAACTCTAAATAGACTGGAACAGAAAAGAAATTCCTCCCGCCACATAATAGTCAAAACACCAAATGCACAAACCAAAGAAAGAATACCAAAAGCAGTAAGGGAAAAAGGTCAAGAAACATATAAAGGTAGGCTTATCAGAATTACACCAGACTTCTCACCAGAGACTATGAAAGCTCGAAGATCCTAGGAAGATGTCATACAGACCCTAAGAGAACACAAATGCCAGCCCAGACTACTATACCCAGCAAAACTTTCAAAATCAACATAGATGGAGAAAATAAAGTATTCCATGACAAAACCAAATTCACATGATATGTTTCCACAAATCCAGCCCTTCAAAGGGTAATAAATGGAAAACTCCAACACAAGAGGGGAACTACATCTGTTAAAAAGCAAAAGTATAATCTTCCAACAAAACTAAAAGAAGGTAGCCACATGAACGGAATTCCAACTCTAACAACACAAATAACAGGAAGCAACAACTACTTTTCCTTAATATCTATTAATATCAATGGACTCAATTCCCCAATAAAAAGATGTAGACTATCAGATTGAGTGCACAAACAGGACCCAACATTTTGTTGTATACAGGAAACCCAACTCAGTGACAAAGACAGACACTACCTCAGGATAAAAGGGTGGAAAACAATTCTCCAAGCCAATGGTCCCAAGAAAAAAGCTGGAGTAGCCATTCTAATATTGAATAAAATCAACTTTTACCCTAAAGTAATCAAAAAAGATAAGAAGGGACACTTCATATGCATCAAAAGTATGATCTACCAATTCTGAACCTCTATGCTCCAAATCAAAGGGCATCTACATTCATAAAAGAAATTTTACTAAAGCTCAAAGCACACATTGTACCGCACACAATAATAGTGGGAGATTTCAACACCCCACTCTCTGCAATGGACAGATCATGGAAACAGAAATTAAATAAAAACACAGTGAGACTAACAAAAGTTATGAAACAGATGGATTTAACAGATATCTGTAGAACTTTTTATCCTAAAGCAAAAGGATGTACCTTCTTCTCAGCACCTCATGGTACCTTCTCCAAAATTGACCATATAATTGGTCACAAATCAGGCCGCAACAGATACAAGAAGATTGAAATAATTCCTTGTATCCTATCAGATTACCATGGACTAGGGTTGCTCCTCAATAACAACATAAACAATAGAATATCCACATACATGTGGAAGCTTAACAACACTCTACTCAATGATAACTTGTTCAAGGAAGAAATAAAGAAAGAAATTAAAGACTTTCTAGAGTTTAATGGAAATGAAGCCTCAGCATACACAAACTTATGGTACACAATGAAAGCAGTCCTAAGAGGAAAACTCGTGGTATTATGTGCCTACAAAAAGAAACTGGAGAGAGCATATACCAGCAATTTGACAGCACACCTGAAAGCACTAGAA
>NW_022196912.1:106332104-106333121 GCF_008632895.1 Mastomys coucha | reverse complement strand
CTTGAAGTCCTAGCCAGAGCAATTAGACAACAAAAGGAGATCAAAGGGATACAAATTGGAAAGAAAGATATCAAATTATCACTATTTGATAATGATATGATAGTATATTTACGTGACCCCAAAAATTCTACCAGAGAGCTCCTAAACCTGATAAACAACTTCAGCAAAGTAGTTGGATATAAAATTAACTCAAGTAAATCAGAGGCCTTCCTCTACACAAAGGATAAATAGGCAGAGAAAGAAATTAGGGAAAAACACCCTTCACAATAGTTACAAATAGTATAAAATACCTTGGTGTAACTCTAACTAAGCAGGTAAAAGATCTGTTTGACAAGAACTTCTAGTCTCTGAAGAAGGAAATTGAAGATCTCAGAAGATGTAAAGTTCTCCCATGCTCGAGGATTGGCAGGATTAATATAGTGAAAATGGCCATTTTACCGAAGGCAATCTACAGATTCAATGCAATCCCCATCAAAATTCCAACTCAATTCTTCACAGACTTAGAAAGAGCAATTTGCAAATTCATCTGCAACAACAAAACACCCAGGGTAGCTAAAACTATTCTCAACAATAAAGGAACCTCTGGTGGAATCACTATCCCAGACCTTAAGCTGTACTACAGAGCAATTGTGATTAAAAATTGCATGGTATTGGTACAATGACAGGCAGGTAGATCAATGGAACAGAATTGAAGACCCAGAATCAAACCCATACACCTATGGTCACTTGATCTTTGACAAAAGAGCTAAAACCATACAGTGGAAAAAAGACAGCATTTTCAACAAATGATGTTGGCTCAACTGGCGGTTATCATGTAGAAGAATGCAAATCGGTCCATTCCTATCTCTTTGTACAAAGAGATCAAGGACCTCCACATCAAACCAGATACACTGAAACTAATAGAAAAGAAAGTGGGGAAGAGTCTCGAGCACATAGACACAGGGGAAATTTTCCTGAACAGAACCCCAATAGCTTATGCTCTAAGATCAAGAATTGACAAATGGGACCTCATAAAGT
>NW_022196912.1:106325631-106331245 GCF_008632895.1 Mastomys coucha | reverse complement strand
GGACTGATTGCTCTGGCAGCATGTGTATAGTAGAGGATTGCAAAGTCAATCATCAATGAGAGGAGAGGACCTCAGCCCTGTGAAGGTTCTGTGCCCCAGTGAAGGGGAATGCCAGGGCAAATAAGTAAGAGAGGGTGGAGTGGCAAGCAGGGGGAGCGGGAGGCAACAGGGGATTGTTCTTGTTGTTTTTTTGTTTTGTTTTTTTGTTTGTTTGTTTCTTTTGTTTTTGTTTGTTTTTTGGAGGGGTAACTGGGAAAGGAGAAATCATATGACATGTAAATAAAGAAAATATCTAATAAAAAAGTTGAAAAATTCTGTGAACTTGACTTGACCATCTATAGCCCTTTACTACAAACAATGAAATGGCTTCTCCTACTTAAGAAAATACTTAAGAAAAGACAGCTTTTGTTCTAATTTCTCCACAAACCATCAATTCCCTTGTTCTTCGAAGAGAAAGTCAAGACCAACATGAAATGTCTCTTGTGTAGTTTTTGTTCTAGATCTTTCTAGACACAGAAATACTGAGGACGAAGTTAGAAGGAGAGAAAGTGGAGGTCAATGGGCAAAACATTGGCGATGTAAGTTACTAAAGAGAAAAGCAACCCAGTACATTTACTGCCCCACAGAGGCTCCTCTGAAGAATGAAGTTAAATGGTTGTTTAAGGAAAGAGAATTATTCTGTAGTTTAACAGAGTGAAATGTTGGTCTTGGCTAATGTGTGGTGGAGGATCTGAAATTGTTCTTGGAGTGATAAAGTTCATCTGAGGAAAATCCAAGGGGAAGTAACAGCAATGTCTGTATTTGATGGTCACACAAGAAAGGAAAATGACTTTAGAAAATGAATGAAGCCAGAAATAGAATAGGCAAAGTTGAAACATGAAGGAGAAGCACAAGGAATATGACTTTTTGTTTATGTTTTGTTTTCTTTGGATTTATAGCATGGTTTTAGATGCTTCTTGGAAATAAAAGCAGACTGGAAGGGCATTTGAAAATCTCTTCATACATACTTCAGTGTACTGACAACTTTCCATCACACGGGAACTGGGAGTTAATGGTTTGTTATAGCATGCAAGAAGCATGTATGTTCTCATAACTCACAGCAAGGTACTTTGTTCTTGCCTGTGGATGAGAACTTCTACTGCATTTAATCACCGGCTCTGTCAACCCTGGGTGGTTACATTTCCAGATGGTGGCTAACTGCAAGGAGTGATAGTCTTTCAGACATGTTAGAATTTTGCACATCCCTGTCAATTCCAAGCGACTATGTATAGACTTTGCCCAGATTCTCTTTGGCAATTACATCTCCTTTCCTGGCATGATAAAATTAAGCGGCAACATAGAAGTACACTAAACACCATTCTTCTCAACAGTATCATCAGTTGATTCTATTGTGTGAAATTTTATATTTTTTTAGTTATATACAGAGGAGGGTCTGTGTGGGTGTGTGCTTTGGTGGGTGAAGACGTGAGCTGATTGTTTCCTTGTAGCTGGAGTTGCAGGAACTTGTGAACTGTGAGTGTTGGGAGTCCCTTCTAAAAGAGCAGTATGTACGCTCAACCTCTGAGCCCTGTAATGTTGGTTTTAGAAAATAGAAAAAGTGGTTGCAGCCCAGAAAATTACCCACTATTTTGTTAATTTGAACAAATAATGACTTGATCACATTATAGGCTAAACAATGGTCAGGCTTCAGACTTGTGTTCAAATGAGTTCAGATTGGAAAGAGCACATTAAATACAGACAGAGAAGATGTGAAGGCTGTACTTACATACTTAGGAGTGTGTGTGTGTGTGTGTGTGTGTGTGTGTGTGTGTGTGTGCGCGCGCGCGCGCGCGCACGCGCATGCAAAACAATAATTAAGGAAAAAAATTGGCCATGAAATTGAAAGAACTCAAGGAGGAGTATGTAGGAGGGTGTAGTGGGAGGAAGTGGAGTGGGGAATGATGCAATTAGATCATAATCTCAAACAAATAAAAAGATAAACCCAGCAAAGTGAATAAATTAAGCTTCTCAAACCTGTGAGACCACATTCCCACAGTCCCCCCTGCTTGAGAGACTAAGGCAGGAGGATTATTTGAAGTCCTCAGTACAATACCAGGTGAGGTAACACAGCAAGACTCTATCTCATAAATCAGTAACTGTAAGCGATTTGGGCATAGGTACTTTACAGTATTGTGACTGTATTTTATTCATTAATCATTTTTAAATTTCTGTCCTCCTTTGGATCTCTTGATTCCATGCAAAAGTCCCACATCCCTTAATTAAAGATGCAAATAAATGTGCAAAACAGACAAGAAATTTGGACAGGCTTCAGCTGGGTGCCCAAGCTTCTGAGGACTTGCTAAGATTCAATTAGAACTCTGGGCTTTTGAAAATCCTCCATTTCTTATAAATGTGATAACATAAACAATGATCCAGTAGAAATCATCTGAGCATAGAGCAGAGCCTGAGAGAATCCTGAGGTGCAGCAAGTGTCTTTCTTTTCTAATCAGAGGTGTTTGTCTTTTACTCCCTTAGTGTGGAGTTTTTACATCAAGCAAGGATGAAAATGAAGAACGAGAAGAAACACAAAGGTATACAACAGCCAGGTTTCTACTTTAGCCAGTAAGCTAGTCTCCTCTGATTGATATCTGAATAGCCATGTCCACTTTTGGTCAATTATTATCCGCTCCTTTGATAAATATCTGATAAATATCTGGATGGCTATGTGCACTTTGGGTCAACATTATGGATATCTGGAGAATTGATTGGTTTTTTTTTTTTTTTCATTTTCATCCGGACAGCAGGCATTCAACAAAGAGGCATTTACTATAAATTAATATGATATAATATGTTATAAGCCACAAAGACAGAGTTTTCAAACCATGCTGATTTTGATTCAAAGCATTTTCTTCCTCAGCTGTTTCCTGATACAAAATTCTAGGAGTCTTTGGAATATTATAATGGGCATTGGAAACCTGTCAATGTTGAATATACATGTCATAGCTTAGCTAAATAAAGGATAGAAAAGTGAAGTTTTAGAAGTCACTACCCAAAGCAGACAGACAGACAGACAGACAGACAGACAGACAGATAGATAGATAGATAGATAGATGGATAGATATGGCATACAGCTCAGATATAAAGCACTTTCTTGCCATATCTGAGACCCTGGGTTCAATCCTCAATACTAAACAAAAATAAAATCTATTTTAAAAAAACTCAAGTTCACATATCATTCACTAGAACTTCTGCCTACTGAACAATGGGACTCCTCTAAAGTCATGTGACTAGCTTGTCAAACAACTTGATTCAATTCTGAGGAAGGCAGGAAGGTCTAAGAACTGGTGTTGGAAGTATAGAATATTATAGAATTGTGGATTTAGACGTTTTTCTAGTTAATGGTATCTATGTAAGTACCTCAGAGCTCTTTCACTCCCATGAAAGAATGTGTGTCAAGCTGAGGCTAACATACAGGCTCTGTATATTTGGCATACATCTTTATGCTTTACTCTTTTGTATATGAACATTTCCATATAACAGCCACATAAAAACCAGGCACAGTAGTTCATGTCTGTAATCCAATTCTTGCAAGTCTGAAGCAGGAGGATTGCCATGACTGAAGCCAACTTAAGGTACACAGAAAATCCGAAGCCCACCTAGGCTAGCATGAGACCCTCTCTCAATAAGGAAGAAGGACGCATAAGAAATGGGAGGAAGAATTATTCAAAATCCTCTAGGTATCACCAAGGCCAACAGCACAGAACGACTTGGAAAAAAATTCAAAACCCAATTTGTCACCATGCTCACACAAGTGTTAGGTTTGGTTCTTCCGTTTCATCCACCAGAATGTATGCTGCATTCTTTTGTTACTGTTTCATTATGTCTTCATTCCCCTCAGCGTATAAACCCATCAAACATAAGAATCATAGGAAGCTAGCAAGATTCCCTTAAGTTTAGCATTCAGTATTGTTACTGGTAAAAATAAAAGGTGCTCAATAAACATTTGTTGAAGAGCACTGACTGCTCTTCTGAAGGTCATGAGTTCAAATCCCACCAACCACATGATGACTCACAACCATCTATAATGAGATCTGGTGCCCTTTTCTGGGGTGTATGAGGACAGCTACAGTGTACTTACATATAATAAATAAATAAATCTTTGAAAAATTATTTTTAAAAATGGGGAGAAGCTCAGAATAGTGAAGATACAACCCATAAACAACAAGAAACTCAAAAATAAGGAAGATCAAAGTGGATACTTCAATCCTTCTTAGAAGGGGAAACAAAATACCCATGGGAGGAGTTGCAGAGACAAAGTATGAAGCAAAGACTGTAGGAAGGACAATCCATAGACTGTTCCACCTTGGAATCCTTCCCATATTCAATCACCAAACCCAGACACTATTGTGGATGCCAGCAAGTACTAGCTGACAGGAGCCTGTTATAGTTGTCTCATGAGAGGCTCAGACAGTACCCAACTAATACAGAAGTAGAGGCTCATAGCCATCCATTGGACTGAGCACAGGGTCCCCAATGAAGGAGCTAGAGAAAGGGCCCAAGGAGCTGAAGGGTTTGCAACAATATAGACTAACTAGTACCCTCAGAGCTCCCAGGGACTAAACCACCAACCAAAGATTACACATGGTAGGACTCATGGCTCCAACTGCATATGTAGCAGAGGGTGGCCTAGTCAGTCATCAATGGGAGGATAAGTCCTTGGTTCTGTGAAGGTTCTATGCCGCAGTGTAGAGAAATGCCAGGGCCAGGAAGTAGGAGAGGGTAGGTTGGTGAACAGGGGGAGGGGGAGGGAACAGGGGTTTTTTTTGTTTTCTTTTCAGAGGAGAAACCAGGAAAGGAGATATCATTTGAAATGTAAATAAAGAAAATACCTAATAAAAAATTTGTTAAATGACTTATAGGTACATGAATATTTGCATATTTTATTCATCATATTTTATAAACTTCAAATAAATTAAATTCTTATACAAGTTCATTTAAGTACCATGTGGCTAAAATTAAACCAAGAAACTAAGACAAATGTGAAGAGCTTGTCAGTCATCCCAGGAGCCATGTGCTTTAACTGAAGTTGAAGTACCTACTGCTCACTATTCACTGCTGTCTAATCACCCACAGCAAATTTGCTGATGCAGAGAAATTCTTTATTCTTTGACTATAGATTGCTCTTCCAGCATCTGAGCCATAGCTCACATACAAATGGCCATTTCATGGATGGTAGAATCATCAAAAAGTAAGGGGTTGGAATTCATCCTTTTGCAAAAAAAATAATAAATAGAAGTTGATATTGCTAAATATTTTGGTTTTTTTTTTACATTCTTTAACTATAATTCACTATAGAATGACCATTTTTCCTTTTACCCAATGTCCAGTAGACATATATCACATTTTAAAGTCAGTCATTCTTACTGATGTGTTTATAGAAAGATAAAGAGGTATAAGATATGAGGGAAGGGAATATCTCAGCCGGCCGATGCAAAGACATCCCCTTTAGCTGAGGGACCCTGAGGGAATAGAGTTTATTCAGGGCATCGGGAGGGGAGTTAAGAGGGTAGTAAAGGCAGAGAAAATCAGAGAGAGAGAGAGAGAGAGAGAGAGAGAGAGAGAGAGAGAGAGAGAG
>NW_022196912.1:106315926-106325472 GCF_008632895.1 Mastomys coucha | reverse complement strand
GAAGAGAAGAGAAGAGAAGAGAAGAGAAGAGAAGAGAAGAGAAGAGAAGAGAAGAGAAGAGAAGAAAGTAGAGGCCAGCCATGACCACAAGGGGAGAAGGGGTAAGAGAATGGGGAGAGAGAGGGAGCAAGAGAGCAAGAGGCAAGAGAGAGAGGCAAGAGAAGGAGGAGGAGGCAAGCCAGGGCTGTTGCCAAGTAACTGTGAGGAGAAGCATACCTGGCTGTTGCCAGGTAACTGTGGGGTGGAGCTTAGACAGAATGCTAACACACCATCTTATTTTGTCTTTTCTTTGCTTTTATGTTATTTTATTTCACTAGGATTAAAGTATTTAAAATACACCATACAAATTCCACAGACCACCACCAAGTTGCAAACTATACTTGTTTTTGAAATATTTTTATTTTATTCATTGTGTATATGTGTGTGTGTGTGTTCCTATATACATTGTGTCTGGTGACTATATGCTTGTAGCATGGAAGTGAGTGTGTGCTTGCCTCTGAAGGTGCATGTGGGGGTCAGAGGCTGACACCGGGATATCCTTCTGAATCACCTCCCTCCCAGAGCCCCCCATGTTACATTTTTTGGAAGATTTTTCTCTGTACCTATAGCTCACTGTTTCTACTAGGGTAGATGTCCAGTGATGCCCCAAGATCCACCTGTCCTTACTCCTTTCCATGGGGCTGTAGATATGATGTGCAACTTTCCATGAGGGTGCTAGGGATTCAAACCCAGGTCCTCCTACTTGTGCAGCACACGTTTTGCCCACTGAGCCATCTCCCCAGCTCTACAAACTATACTTTTAAAAGCATTTTAATAATGAATATATTAGAATGATTGTAATATAGTTAAATGGGGTTTGATTTAGCTTCCATTTGTTTTGAATTCAGGATTGGTTTTCAAATCACCTTTCAAAAACTCAACTCCTCTCCCTTTTATTCTTCAGAAGTAGAGAATAATAATACAGTTGTCTACTGGTAAACTCTACAGTTAAATTTCAGAAAAATCAGCCATATAGCTTAACAGTTCTGTGAGTTTCGACAAGTGAGTTGTGTTTTCCTGTTGCTTTGCTCAGCTCAACCAAGACTATTGGCTGAGCTCTTACAAGATTAGAATGAGGGATCAATCTTTAATGTGGCACAGGCCTTTAATCCGTAAGTAGGAGACAGAGGTAGAGGTAGGTAGTTTCTGGTCTGCATAGTAAATCCAAAACCAAGCAGGGTTACATGGTGAGACATTGTCTACTAAAATAGATAAATAAATAAATAAATAAATAAATAAATAAATAAATAAATAAATAAAATATTGGAATAAAGAGTTTTTTAAAATGCACGTGAAACACCTGTCCATTTTTGATGAACTAATCATTGTACAATATTTACCATCATCCTGGGGCACTGGGAAACAACATCCTTTAATAACTTTAAGACATTCTCAGATTTCTACCTGTGCTATATTGTACTTCACAATATACGACAACAAAATTCCTACCTAAGTAGGGATAACAACTGTCAAGAAGAATCCCTATTAACTCTAAACTATGCCTCACCTGCTGGGACCTGGCAGAGTCTCTCTTGAGATGAGTGGGATCTGGAGCTCTTTTTTCCCACATCAACAATAGATTCACCCTCGCCCTCAGTCCAAATTCCATGTCTTTATTTGGCCAACCAAACCTAAAGCCTGGAGCTTACTTTTATACTCCATTTGCAGAAAAATAGTTCTGGGGAAAAAATAATAAAAAAAAGTTTAAAGTGATATCTGCTTATGTTATCGGGAGGTGTTTAAGATGTAATAATTAAGCAGAATTCAAAATGCCTCTTGCTGAAGCAGAATAAAATACACAGGAAGCAAACCATTACACAGGCAGATCCTTTCCTTAAAAACTCAACCCCCACTCCTTCTTCAGCCCAGGTACTTCACCCCTCTGCTTCTTCTTACCATTGGAGTTGATTTGAAAGAGGTAATACATGTATTCAAAACTGGAGAAGTAGAGAAAGATAATAGCAAAAGCAATTCAAAAACAGACCATTGCTGGGCCTGCCTATACCCCTTAACTCAAAGCATAACTAATAATCCAGAAATACAATCTCCAACTATTCCCCAACATCCCAAGTCATAGCCTCCTCTTGAAACTAGGTCCCTCAGAGACTTCATTAGTTTAGTGAGCATCTTTCATAAAAAGACAGAGGATTGATGATCTATCTAATGAACACATTAGACAGAACTAATTAAATAAGACCCTCATTGCCATAATATCAGGGTAAGATCTGAAGACAAATTTGGAAATGTATTTAATATAATGATCCTCAAAAGCTTCTGTACTAATGTCTTCACAACACTGGAAGTAGTAAGTGGTTCTTTCTTTCCTTCATTCCCAATGTTGTGTACGCAGTACTGTGATGGGGTAGCAGCAGGTTCACAAAGTTGGCTCTCTGGAAGAATAATGATGAGGGAATTAGCCAGTGGGGGCTGATTGCATCTAAAGCAAGAACTCTCCAAACCAAACTAGGTTCTATTAACTGGGTTCTACTAACACTTGGGATTTAAAGACCTTCTGCTTGTTGTCTAGATCTCTTCCAAAGTTTCCTACTAAAAATTTTATCCACATTCCAGTCCATTGGTGTAGCAAAGTACTACAAATTTAACAGCTTAAAACAGCAAAAGTGGGGCTGAAGAAATGGCTCAGTTGGTAACAGTGCTTCCAATGCAAAGAAAGTGAGGACATGAATTAAGAGCCCTAGTACCCAGGTAGAAAGCTGTGCATGGCTATCCCTGTGCCCATAATCTCAGAGCTGAAAAAGAGGAGAAAGAGGACCAAAAGAGATGGGGAGATGGCTCAAATTTAACACTTAAATTTGATAGTTAAAGAATAATAACTACAAAGCCAAGTATATTCATCAGTTGTACATAATCTGCCAAACAAAATGCAAATTATCTTTTACTAATGGGGTCATGTCTCAATAAGCCCAGAATGGGTTGAAAACATATGTGTCACTCAATTTTGTATGACTGTGACAAAATATCTGAGATAATACAAAAAGAAGAAAGACTTATTTCATTTCTTGGTTTTGGGATGTTTACTCTATGGTTGCATAATCCCATCCCTGGGATGAGGCTGAAGATCATGTCGGGGAGCATGTGGTGGAGAGAAGTTGTTCACTTCATGGTACCTGGAGAGCAAAGGAAGAGTTCACCTTTGTAACAAAAGCCAAACCTATTAAATTCTGAATCAATAATGCATTAGTCATTGGGGAGGTCAGGAGCTCACATAATCCAATTACCTCTCAAAAGTTCCACTGTATATATGCTTAATTGGGGACCAAGCCTTCAACACACAGGCTTCCAGGAGGATATTTCAGACCCCTAGAATCTATACTCTATAACAATTTTACACACCTAGTCTACGGAACACAATGAGCTGAAATATATTCGCACACTAAAGAATACAGTTGTATACCATAGAATATGATTATTCCCTCCATAGACATATATGGTTGACAGCCAAAAAATAGCTAGAGAGTATCATGATAAATGTTGCTATCCCTGCAAAGGGTCACTATTCAGAGTAGAGTTTCCACTAGATGTATATTTGTTTTTACACCAAAGTTGAAAAATCATAATAAATCAAATCAGCATAAGTCATGAATAGTCTATAAATTTGTCTGTTCAAGGCGATGGAAAATATTTGCTGCTTTCCCCCAAAAGCCTTCAAGCTATCTTCCAAATCTCATTGTGCTCCAGCACAGTCTTCAAAGGCCTGAATTATGACACTTGGGGTGGGTAGAGCTCAGCCAAATAAGATTTATACTGTCCTTTTATTCACACATTGAAAGAGATGTCTTTCTACCTCCAGCCTCCAAAAGAATTGACCTGTTGACTAGTCACTTCGGGCAAATTCCCTTTCCCTGCAAAAGACTCCCATAGCATTGTTGCCCAAAGAACGCCAACTTACTGGAAGTCCTATAGCATGTTGTAGGCCTCCTGGTAGCTCCTTAACTCTAACAAGATACAAAATAATATCCCTTTATCATCTGGCAGATATTCTGATGGAACTTCTGCTTGCCATGTACTAATACTAGGTCTCTTGGGACATGTGTCTCTGAAAAGTCACAATTTGATTCACAGGGGCTAGATGCTAAACAAGAACCAAGTTTTTGCTTCTTTATTCCCCCACCATATTACATGGAGAATGTGCGGAGTAAATTCATGTTGATTGCCTAGCTTATTAAACAAATTGTAAGAATCCTAATTATAGACAGATCTGCATCACAATTCAGCTAGATCCTGGCAGATTACACACAGTCTAGCTGAAATCCTTACTTTTATTGATAATGACAATGAGGTACAAATAAACTGATAATGTAAATTAAATAACTACAGATAGAATTCAGTTTACATCTCCCTTTCCTGCGTCCTAACACATTGTGCCTTTTAATTGGCCCCAGATATGGCAATGAAACTAAATCCTAGAGGCAGCTCCATTTGACAAAGTCTGAACTTGCTCAAATATCCAGACCAGCTCAGCTGTGCAAAGTCCGACTCTTCCCTGTCCTCACCTGCGCCTCCTCTTCTGGCTTCTCTTTCCAGTGTGATGCCGCAGCTGGTACTCATGACCTTCAGGGTTCCTGGCAAGCAATTCATTTCATTTAAAAATAATAATAATAATAAAGGAAATGTTCATATCACAGATCTATGTCTAAAATGCCCTGGGCGAGTTTCTTCTCTGAATTTGTTCTCTTTTTCATTTTCAAATTTCTTTTGTTTTTGCTGAGTTTTCATGGTGACTTTGATCTCAGAAGCATATGGCCTCTCCTTGTCTGACTCTCACCTCCCACCCTGAGATAATTCCATAGAAGTCCATCAATTCTTTCAAATCTAAGGTCAATTCCTGTCCACAATGGCAGGCAGGGTTCCTAGCACAGAAGGCAGATGTAGAGTGATAGGAAAGTGTAAGTGTACCTGCATATCAATGGATCCATAAAATCCAAAGCCACTCTTTATTCAGTGAACACATCACAGTTTCCCAGGCCACCTCTATTAACACAGTCTCTGGAAACCCTTATATCAAACTGAAAACAGTAAATATTACTCAGTGTGATATTCAAAGCAGGTACAGTGACCCTGAACTGTAGCTTGATCATTCCAATTAATAAGAAAGGCACTTAAATGAGGGAGATAGTTCCACTCAGAGCAAAAGAAATTCTTCTTTCCACCTTCTGTTTTCATAAACATTGTAGTTGATTCTGAGTAATAAAAACACGAAGTTAAAACAATGGCAAACATTTGGCAGGCAACTAGATGTGATTTACTTGTGAGACATAAAAGAGCATCATGTGTTTAAGGAAACCACAGTTTTGTGGTTTTTATTTCTTTGCACCTTAATGTTTATCTCTCTCCCACCCTGTTCACGAGGCAAGGGAGGACAGGAGAATAAAAGAGAGAGATGCAAATTTGGACTAACACAAACCAGCATGATTGCCTCTTGAATAATAAACCTCCACTTGTAAATTACCTACCTTTCTAGAAAATTCACCTCACTTAAAATGCCTAATGGATGTGAAGAGCTCTGAACCTAACATGGTGAAAGGAACTAAGTCAAAACATCTTTGAAAACAAACAAGAGAGCGAAAGACAGTCATCCCACCCTCGCTTGCCCTGGCTGTCTGCAGAAAAGCACCAATCCCGGCCCCCTAGGAGGGGATCCATAATTTTGATTTGAAAACCTCTCAGGGCGGTCCTTTGTATTTTCCCTTTCTTTCTTCGAAGATCACAGAAGCAATTTTCTTTTATCGTCAGCTATTTATAGTTTTCTTTTCTCAAAAAATTCTTGGCCAGAAAGAAGCTGTGCAGAAAGTGTTCCGACAGCTGCATTATTTTGTAGCACTCTTCAAAACTATTAAATACAATCAAGTAGGGGGGACCAAAACAGTTCCCCTCCCAACTTCTTCATTATCTTTTCCACTTGGTTTGCTCTCCTTGAAGCAGTAGAAGCCAAATAAATAATCTCCTCCTGGCCCCAGGGTGGTAAGATGTGCAGAAAAGAGTCACTTGAATGATCTCCTTTCTATACAGAGATGAAAATATACCAGAGGAAGAAGAGACTTGGTATAATAGCTTAGTGATTAGCACACATCTCTGTTCTCTTTCTCCTGTCTGAGATCTAGAAGCTACCTTATATGCTAGAGAGATTAGAGTGACTTTGACTTGACTCCAAGCCAAGATTTTGAGACTTCCCAGCAGCCAACAGCCCCCAACAGTCCTTTCTTTTCTGTTCCTTGTAGAGTTGTTAGAAGCATGATTTGTAGGCACACATACATTTGTTCAAGTTCTGCCTCTACTTTTTGCTAATCTCTTGACCTTGGGGAAATGCTTCTCTCAGCCTCAGTTTCCCATTCATCAAACAGGGGTGATTGAGCACTTAACAGAGAAAGAAAACACATGGTGACCACTTCCTGGGTACACAAGAAGGTCTATGTCATAGGCTACTGTGAGCTCTGGCCATGTTTGTATGCTCCAAAATACTTCAAGCTACAGAGAAAGGACATCATTGAAGATGGTTTCCATCTCTCTAACGCTGAGATTCCTTATATCTCTTGGAACTTGAGATTGGCTGTTTTGTATGGGAAGAAGTGGATAACATCACAGAGACAAAAAGGAAGAAAATGCAAGAGCACAACCCAGAAGTAAAGAAGCCCACAGCATGCTCCAACATCAGTGCCTGAGATTGGGTAAGTGTTCTACATGAATGGGTCTTTGGGGAAATCTCAGCCCAGACCTTTTAGTTTGAATAACTGTGTGACCCTGACAAGTCATTTACTCTCTCTGCAACTAAAAAGTGCAATCTATGAAAGTAAATATCCTAACTTCCTTGTCTATTCTATATCTCCAGTGCCCAAGACATTTCAAGGAACATGGCTGAACACACCTCTGTGAAAATTTTAAAGAAAGTAATGAGCATAACCTGTGTGGCCGCCATTGGATCATGCCATTTGGAATTGAGTTTCTTGCAGTGACTGCTATGAAGATATATGGATCCAAGTTAAATTCTAGATTTGAACTCTGATTTGCCGTTTCCTAACTATGGGCTCTTAAAGATTTGCTTAAAGTAATTCTGCTTGTGTACTTTGCTCAGAGTTGCCCATACATAGTAATTATCCCCAGTGCCATCCCCCTAAAATTCAATCCAAGTCTCATCCTGTGCCTAATTATGTCTCCAGTTTCATTCAGGAAGGTGTCATAGCCCTTCCTAGAGTTTCGAATAGGCAACTGGATCTGTGTGTAGCACAGTTGCTGAAAAAGCTATGTGTTAAATTAGGATGCCTTGACTCAGGATGACCCTGTCCTCTTCATTCTATGCACCTCTGCTCCACCCAGCCATCAGAATCCCCATTCCCTGAAGTCCTGGTATTACTATCTGCTGGCTATGTTTCTGGTCCCAGAGCTGTTGGCTATCCGTAGCTCTTTTTCATAAAGCAAGGTGAGAAAAGGTCACAGCAAACAGTGTTCTCCTTGGTTTATGTCCTTGAGTTATTCTCCACATCATCATATTTTCCTCTACCAGGCCATTGCTTATAGCTGAGGCATTTTTGTAACATGATTCTCTATGAAGAGCATTATGCAAACTGATGTTCCATTCCTACTCTAACTCTCTAACTTCGGGGCATTCTTCTCAGAGTTTAAAAATACTAAAGTCAAAGGAGATCACAATGCACATCATCTGTCTCCATTGCAGAAGCAGTGATGGAAATCCCTGCTAGCACGGAGCTTCGGATCCAAATGAGTATCTGCCTCATGCCCAGTAGATGCCTGCAAAGGACAGCAAAGCTTAAAAGATAGCTATCACATGTCAGACCTCAGTACTACCAACCCTACCAGGTGCAAGCACATAGCCCGGGGAGCTATGGGGTCAAATGTGTAGCATTTGTAAACCACAGAAAAAGAAAATACCGATGTCAAGATTTATCTGGTAGGGAAAAAAAAAACACATTAAAAAAAAAGCAGACAGTGGGTTCTTTGATTATCCTAATTTATTTTCCAAACATATGTATGGAAGGAGCATTTATAGCAGTGGTTCTCAACCTGTGGATCACAACCCCTTTGGGGGTCAAATGACCCTTTTACAGGGGTCACATATTGGATATTCTGCATATCAGATGTTTACATTACATTTCCTAACAGTAGTGACAAAATTACAGTTATGAAGTAGCAAGAAAATAATTTTGTGGTTGGGAATCGCCACTGTTGGATTGGGTTGGGTCCAGCACTAGGAAGGTTGAGAACCACTGATTTACAGGATGACAAGTGTGAGATTTTGCTCCTTTTTCTAATATAAAGACAAAGTGACCAGGAAATCAAGACTAACAAGAGAACATTGCCTGCTGATGCTCAGGCAGGAGGGAACATGAGGAGTTAGGCCATTTCCATCCATTTCAAAAGTGTCGAAAGCTGGGAGAACAGGACCAGAGCAGTGGCAAGGAATCCACCCTACAACCAAAGAGTATACATAGAGGGGAGGCAGGACTCCAGATACATAGATAGCAGAGGATGGTATTATCTGACATCAATGGGAGGGAAGGGAGGCTTGACAACCCAGTGTAGGGGGATGCTGGAGGGGTGAGGTGGGAGTGGGTGAATGGGTGAAGGAGCACCCTCATAGAAGCAAAGGGGGTGGGGGAGGGAGGATTGGATGTGGGGTGTTTGTGGAGGGGTAACCGATAAGGAGGAATATCAGTTGAAAAGAAAATGAATAAAATTATTAATAAAAAAGTTTAAAAAAATAAAGAACACTGGGGAATGGAATGTGAAATGTTCAAAACAGGAGAGAGCCCTACGCCACTAACCTTCCTTAAAACTGCTTGAAAGTTGGGATTTCTCGTCAGTAACTAGGAATATTTCTGCATCATTAACCAAGTTTCTGTTTCTCCCTCTATAAAGCGTAATAGTAATAGTACTATCCTCCCTACACCTTGCGAGGAGTAAACAAAACCTCCTTCCTCCAAAACACTTGTAAGCTACATTTACACATTTACATGCACTACCTCCACTCCACCTTCCGCTGACCCAATAGCTCTCTCTAAATAATCCACCATTTACAGATCGCCGTCTAAATACACGACTCCCTGCTTGGTAAGTACATCGGCAGCATCAGCCCTTGTCTTCCCAGCTGCTTCAGCAGGGTACGTATCACTCTGAAATGATACTCTCATCTCTGTTTGCCACCTAAATGACTGTGTCGTGACTTTCAAGCCTCAGAAATATATCCATGAAAAATGATAATAGAAATGGGTCAATTGATAAAGTATCTCCCATTCATGCATGGACCTGAATATTGATCCCCAACACCCACATAACAAGCTAGACATGGTGGAACAGACAGACATGCATACATATATACATACATGCATACATACATAGGTGTTTATATATATGTGTGTGTATATGTATATGTATATATATTATATATATACACATATATACCACTGCCACTGTTAGAGTCACAAATATACAGATATATGTGTGTGTGTCTGTGTGTATATATATATATATATA
>NW_022196912.1:106284197-106315916 GCF_008632895.1 Mastomys coucha | reverse complement strand
TATATATATATATATATATATACATATCTGTGACTCTAACACTGGAAATGCTAAAGATAAGAAGATCCATAACTAGTCTAGCAAACTGGCCATCTCCAGGTTCAGTGAGAAACCCTATCCCAAAATAAGATAGAAGGTAATCAAGGCGAATGGCCTCCACACTCACATGCCTATACACATAATGAAAATTGGTCTTGACTTTCTCTTAAGTGGCTATTAGCCCTTTTTTCTGCTGACTCAAAAGCAAAGTCATATCTATTGTGGAACTCCATCTTCAAGGTACAGTATGGCCTTTGCCAGCTTGAAATCATAGTACCCATGAGTGAGCATCATAAGCTAGAGACCATTACATATCCTATTGGAAAGAGGGGGCTCATGAGACATATCATGAGGTATGCTCCTCCCCAGGGATACACAAGTAGCTAACCATTTCTAGAGATGAAAGATTTGTCTTCAGTGGTATAGCTGTCCATAAATTCCCCATAAACCTATCAATAATCCCAACTAAACTCATTGGCTCACAAAGCTAGACTTTGATGGATCATTTCTTTGCCCTGTCTTTGGAGCAAGTAGACATTTTCTCACTTCACCCCAGGAAAAGTCATGGAAAGAAATTTCATTTTCCATGTGCCCTAGGCCCACATTCTTTACCTTCAGGCTGTTTATCCCCCTGCCCTATTCTTCACCCAGTTTCCAGTCACCTGCTGGTGCCATTAATAGCTTTAATCTCATATGCATAAATATATGTTCGCTTAGTCAGTGTCCATTTCTGCCATCACATCCACAACACCATGGACTGTGAGTTTTATATGAGAGGCTATGGTAGTACCAGTAACAGAGTTTCAGGCCCATAGTGGGTTCTCAATCAGTATGCATTGAATAATAGAAGCAGTGGGAAAGTGGATACAAAATGCCCAATACCTGTATGCCACTGCCAAGTAGTTCTCTCTCTCCTCCAGATCTGCTAAAAAGAGGCAGGAGGCATACATAATTAGCATAGTCCTGTACTCTCAGTACTTGAGTTCAAGGCCAGCTAAGAGCTCTACAGTGGGAAAGAAATTCAAAAAGAGGAACTAGAGAGACAGCGTAGCAGTCAAAAACTAGTCTTGCAGAAGACCCTGGTTTGGTTCTCAGAGCCCACATGACACCTCATAGCTATCTGTAACTCCAGACTCAGGGAATCTGCCATTTTTCTTCTGGCCTCTGCAGGCACTACTTACTGCACATGGTGGATACACATGCATGTATACAAACACTCATATATACAAAATTATTTTCTTAAATTTTAATATAAAATGTCAAGTATTATGATCTACATATATGAAAATCATAATGAAGGCCATTATTTTGTCTGCTACTTTCTTAGAAATTGAATATCAATAAGAGGATAAGTAGAGGTGAGGCAGAAGGCGTAAAACGTGCATAATAATGACTGTTTAGTTACACAACATTTTCCATAGCATTTGTGATCTCTTTCCCAAGGCACCAATGAAGCCACACCATGGTCCTCTGCATTTAGCCCCCATCTCTGGTTCCCCACATGATCTGAGAGAATTCTTTGTTTTCAAATCTCAGGCGATGTGTCTCTGATGTCTCCGCTCTGCTTCTGAAGCAAATCTTCCCCTGCTGTCAGGGTGTTCATTGTTCTCTTATCTTCAGAGAACCCAGTGCTGGGAGCATTCAGAGTTCATAACCCTTTGCCAAGAATACAACGACTGTGTGCAATTGCTCAAAAGCCAGACTTTGCATGCCATTACTTTTACCCAACAATGGATAAAAATATGTTTTGTTTTTTAAATCTATTACCCCCATCCTAGCCACTAGAGAGAGAAACTGTGTCTCCTTTGCCCTGTGCCCCTGCTACCTAATCAAATGTCCTATTTCACTGGTAACACCCTGTCTCTACAGTTTAACTCCTTCAGTACCATTTGCCCAGGAGACATCTCTCAAGCACTTTAATGAGAGGTTCTGCTTCTAGCCGCACTGCAGTTACCTTGACAAGCTTATGGCATGAGTCATAACTGCACACTTACTCAAAAAAAAAAAAAAAGAAAGACAGGGGAGTAGAATTCTCCGAGTGACTCATTTTGCTTCAAAAATAATGTGGAGAATAAAGACAAAACTAAAGATACCTTTTTTCCTAATCCCAATGCCCTTAAGCGCAGGCACCTGATAACTCGGTGTGATCCATTGCTTGAGCCACCCACAGACCCCGCATCCCATCCTCAGGCCCCCGCAAAGCCTCTGATGGTTACTCACTTCAGAGTACAGTTGAGAGAAATGCTCCTATTCTTACAGGGGGTCCCCTTCCCTCCTTATACACAGCTTCCCTCATCCACTGTGGGAAGCTATGGACCAGCCTAAATCCAGCCACTGCACTAGGCCATTTCCTGTTGTTTCAGGTGGTCTGAGGGTCCCTCCTTTAGGAGTGTCCACATGTCCAAAAGGACATGCAAAGGAGCAGACTCTGAAATTACAAAAGCCCAGTGTTCACCACACTAGGTGTTCTGGACACAAAAGAAGCTCACACATGTTAACCTAAAACAACCTTTTTTCTCCTGCTTTTTCAGGAATAATTGCTTTCTATTTTAACCCTATAGATGCATGGCCTACTCGGCCTCTTGCCTTTATCACGAGGGCCAGTTCTAAATTACATGCAAGAAAATTAGGTGTTCCATGGAAAGACATGCAAGTGAATAAAAGTCTGGAGTTGGATGGATCTCAAGACCAAAATTTCAGGACTGATCCTAGAAATAATTTTCTGAGCTAATTGGGTGAGTCTCTCACAGCTTCAATTTTGATTTTTCCTACCCAAAATACAGACAAATAAACAAATAAAGGATCAAACTTTCATCTCCCATCTCAGGGATATTATAAAAATATAATGAGAAAATATCAAGAAACTTATATTAGAATACAACCAGTGCCTTCTAAAATTAATGACTGATTCATTGTCATAGTTATGGTTGTCATCTTCACCATCATCATCATCATCACATCATTATCTTCACCATCATCATCCTCTTGACTCCATTTCGCACCTTAACTTTTTGTGTGTTGTACTACTGCCACCTTCCGGCGGACTGAGTGAATAGGAAGCAGTCTTAAACATTCAGGGTTTACATTTGCTTCGATGGGTATTCACTTGGACTAGTCAGAAAAATGTGCACACTAATAAAAAAAATAAAAAGAATCAAACAAAAATGATCACACTTGTTATACTTGGCAAGAAGTATTCAGACCCAACCTTGAATAAATGGGGCAGAAATGAGCCCAAGGTCTAGATTAAGAAAAATTCAACCAGGTGGTCTCATCCATTTTTTATTAGTCCAAATGTGTTTTGCACATAACAAGCCATGCTCCTATTAACTTCTAGGCATAAAATGGAAACATTTAGGGCAAGCTGTGGATTGACTGTCAGAATTGGAGAACGTGTGACATTTTGAAATACCAGAGACAGAATACTGGCTCTGCTGGCACCGGAAGCTGTCAGCCGCAACTGGTCAGTGGAATTGGACAGAGGTCCTAGCTGACCATCTTTCTGAGTTCCCAACTCTGTCATTACTCCCAGAGGATCTACAATGTTTCCTCCCCAATTTGACAAAGAGACAAATGCTCTTCCTCTTCTTTCAGGTCATTGTCAGAGACTTCTAGTTACAGGCAACAGAAACGAGTCATTTGTGCGTTTCCTTTCCATGCTGAATTTCGTCTGGAAGTGTGCCAAAATTCTTATAGAAATCAGGAAGACTGATTGACCTACATCCAGGAAATGAAGTGATGGTTTCATTTAGGGCCCATAAGCGAAACCTGCCCATTTCAATATGAATGTCTGTTTACAGAAATTCAATGGAGCACCAACTACAAGAACAATGGGCCAGAAATGTTTTGTCAAGACCGCTGAACTCAGGTTTCCCTTCAAAAGCAAGGAAATCTCAAGCCAGCCCACTGAAGTACTCCTTTGTCACACTGTCACTTGGGACTTGGTAATAATGGTGAGCATGGAGAGTGTCTGGATTTATAAGCCTTTGGAGTAAGAACTTGATATACTTTAATATACATTAAGCTATGAATAAATTTTCAATATGATGGAAGATCTTAGAAAAATGAGAACTTATACCTAAAGAAAACTAGAAGGCAGAAATATAAACTGGAAACATCTATTTGGAAGGCTGTTTACACTCACCACTATACCACCCATACTACCCAGAACAATCTATTGGAATTCATAACTTCTAATAATATTCCCCAGCTCTACCATAGACCCAAAAAGGGCAGCTTCAAATTTTCCCAACATTGAGGTGTTATCCTGCGCAACCATTCAGTCAGTAGCTCTTAGGGCTGGAATCCATTCTGCTCTCCCATTGGCTCATATATTGACTGCCTGATCCACGGCTTGTGGAGCCTTTCTGAAAACTCTGCACACTGTAGCAGATGGAGCCTGGACAGTAGGAGGGAGTCAGTAGGTGTGAGCCTATGAAGGTGATACCTGCTTCCCACCTACTTTGTCCATTTCCCAGTCTGCTGTAATGTAAACGCCAATTTCACATACTCCTGCCAGCATGGATCAAGCTGCTGTCAACTGCCATGCCTGTACCATCATGATGGACTGAGATCTGAAATAATGAACCAAAATAAATAAACCCTTTCTTCTTTTCCCCATTAATCCATTCATTTCTTCACTTTACATCCCAGTTGTGCCTCTCCTCCCCATTCCACCCTCACAAATCCCTTCCTCCCACTACTCCTGCTTCTTCTCACAGAACTGCCCTCTTGGGTACCCAGCTGCCCTGGAATATCAAGTTTCAGTAGGACTAACTGCATCCTCTCCAAATGATACCTGACCAGGCAATCCTGCTAGGAGAAGGGGCCCAATGGCAGGCAACAGAGTGAGAGACAGTCCCCACTCCAATTATTAGAGGACCTACAGGAAAATCAAACTGAACACGTGCTACAAATGTGTAGGTCCAGCCTTTGCATGGCCTTTGGTTGGTGGTTCAGTCCCTGTGAGCCCGTATAAGACCAGGTTAGTTGACTCTGGAGGTCTTGTGTGATGTCTTTGATCTCTCCAGCTCACTCAGTCCTATTCCCTACTCTTCCACACAACTCCCCGAGCTCTGCCCGAATGTTTGGCTGTGGGTCTCTGCATCTGTTTCCATCCAATGTTGAATGAAGCCCCTTAGAAGACAATTAAACCCTATCTTCTTAAGTTGTTCTGTCTGGTATTCCATCACAGCCATGCCCAGGTCTTCTAGATTGGTGAATCTAGAAGGACACTGATTTCCAGCTGAGTCTGGTTAGGTTATCTCAAGGTTAGGACAGAAACAAACTAGTGCGTATGATGTAACTTAACTATACCTCAAAAAATAAAAAATAAACATTCTGAAAAGGATCTATTGTTAATGTAAGAATAACAATATAAACAAGAATTGTCAAATAGACAATTTCTCAAAATTGTCAATAACAATAAACATGAGGGTGGATCTTCAAAGAGGCAAGAAAAAGACATTTAAATCCATGATATTTGCATTATGGTAATAAGTTTTATTTCAACTATAATACCTTGTTTACCATTGAGCTATTTTGTGTTTCTTCTGCCTATACCCTATCATATTTAAAGCATTGTTTGAAACCTTCTAGAGATTTTTGTTCATAACGAAATCACAAAGGAGTTTTAAGGGTCTGTGATGTCCAGGTACTTGAAGAAATTCATTTTATTAAATGCATACACTGTTTATCATAATCTACTAATAAGAAAATACTTAAAATGATGGGTTTTTTTGTGTCTCTGATAGGTTCATAACATCAAAAATTTAGATAGTAAACTAACATCAGGTAGTTAATTTAAAAAGTTTCCTACATAGATAGCCATAAAGTGTTAGAGATGCTTTTGTAGTTATGAAATAGCCCTACTATAAGAAGGTTTTGTAAGCATTTGGCAGCCCCTCTCAGTAGGAATGCTGGACATTACCTGGCTCAAGTAGGTGAGGATGCTGTCCTCATGTCTATTCTTCAATTACAGGAAGACTTCTCTCTATTTCTGTCTGGGTCTCATTGTTTCTACAATACTTCCATAGTTAGTCCTGTGTTTCTAACTGTATCTGCTTCACTTTTCCTATTCTTAATAAACATTCAACAACTCCCATTATGCTGCCTTCCTTGTCAATCCCTGTCTTCACTGCTGTGGCATGAACTGGGGTTTGTGGTGCCAATGTGTTGACTGCTTACCCATATTCAATCCACTTTAGGCAAAACAAACATAAAATTCTGGGCTCATGCACCCTACACAGGTCACAGTATGCCTATGCTGACCAATCTATTCAATCAAGTGTTACTAGATCACATATGCCTGCTTCTCTTTGAATATAAGCTTTTATTTCCTATTGCCTCAAACAATAGGAAATAAAACAAGTTCCTCTATATTAAAGCAAATGTGACTGCCTAGATCAATGGACTCATATTCTAACAGCTTCCTGACTTTGAAGGCAAAGGTGTTTCTCCTAGCCTAGGTTTAAAAACTCCCATGTAAGATCTAGGACGTGCCAGAATGTGTTAATGTTCAGTCTATAGCCAGAGATGGTAGAGAACTCCCCTTGGCTTGCTTTGGTTCACATCAGTTCCTATCGCTACAAAATTGGTGAGCTCCTCACTGGGGAAAACTATTTCTTCTGCTCTCAGCGTTCCTTAGTTGCCTGTAGTTCTGTATGTAAGGTTGGAGCCCTGTGGGTCTTCTCACATCCATGTTTGCATGTCTCTTATTGTTGTTCTTGTTCTACTCATGTTCAGACAGACTTTATGGCTATAGCTCCTGACATTCTTAGGAGACATAATCTCAAAGCAAACCCCCTGCTCCTCTGGCTCTTGTTATCTTTCAGCCCTCTCTTCCACAATGATCCCTGAGCCTTATTTGAGGGAACTGTATTACAGACATATAAGTTTGGGCTGGGATCTACTCTGTTTGTTTCTGTAATGATCTCCATCTTTTTTTTTTAAGATTTATTTTTTTTTTATTTATGGCTGTACAGATGGAGTGAGCTATCATGTGTGTGGCTGCTGGGAATTGAACTCAGGACCTCTTGGCCCTGCTTGCTCTGGCCCTGCTCACTCTGGCCCCGCTCACTCCAGCATAATTCACTGTAGCTGTCTTCAGACACACCAGAAGAGGGCTTCAGATCTCATTATGGGTGGTTGTGAGTCACCATGTGGTTGCTGGGATCCGAACTCAGAACCTTCGGAAGAGCAGTCAGTGCTCTTACCCGCTGAGCCATCTAGCCAGCCCAGTCTCCATCTTTTGCAAAGAGATGATTCTTCGATATAGGCTGAGGCAATATTGTTTTGAAAATGTATGGTTCATAAATGTTTTCTGTGTATAAATGACAAATTACTGTTTCTGTGCTACAACTTAAATAGTTAAAGTCACAGGTGCTTGAAAAGCTAAGAGGTTGGAATAAAGTTTTTGAGCATCTGGCACTGCCAAGTCCTACGGTTGAATGTCAACAAATCAGGCCATGCTCTTTAGCCTCATCTTTTTCTCCTAGACCATGAGAAAACCTAGATTTGCATTTAAATGTGATCATGAAAAGGTAAAACTTTAGTGATATTAAGTATTAAGTCTTCAGACTATTTTATGAATAGAAACTGAGACAGAGAGCCGATTTAAAAAAAAAAAACTAACTACATATTAAAACTTTTAAGCATGTAATGACAAGCTACAGAAACACCAAGTAAATGATTGTACAGCGTGGTTGACCATCTGATAGAAGCTAATTGGATATTTCATAGATATTTTTACCCAAGAGTGATAGAAGTCTTGATAAAACTAAAATTAAAACTTTCTTCTCTTTATAAAACAGTGACGTGCCTGGTCCCATCTGTAGATGGGAAGTTTTGTTGTGTGCTGGTCCCATCTGTAGATGGGAAGTTTTGCTGTGTGCTGGCCCCATCTGTAGATGGGACGTTTTGCTGTGTGCCTCTTGCTGAGTTATTCTTTTTTTTAATGATAGAAGTAGATTCTCACTGAGCCAAAATTTTTCCCAACCTGTGATTTCTTCAATTCTCACACATTTTCTTCCTTTCTTTTCCTGTTTTTCACAAGATTACTTTCGTTTTTTTGTATAAAAAATATTTTATTTTATATAATAATACAATTTCCACATTATATGTATGTGTTTCATCTTTTTTTTTATTTTAAGCATTTTTAAGGCCATTTTTTAAGTGTATGAGTGTTTTGCCTGCATTTATGGCTGTGCACCACATGTGTGCCTGATGCCAACAGATGCCAGAATAGAATGTTAAATCAGCTGAATCAAGAGTTAAGACAGTTGTGTGCCACCATATGGATGTTGTGAATCAAACTCAGGTCCTCTAGAAGAGTTAGACAGTGCTCTGAAGAGCCGATCTACATCTCTAATCCCAAAATTTGCATATTAAATAACAGAATTATTTGATAATGTTTTAAACAAAAGAAAAATCCCTTCTCATGGGAGCAAAGTTTAAGTTAACTTTTTCTTTCTTTCTTTTCTCCCTCTTTTATTGAAAATAGATTTGTGGGGGACAGTACTTTTAGCTCCATTGAGACAGCCTGCCAGAAGTGAGAACTGAAGGGGGACTCTGTGCCTCTTGGATGAAAAGCAACTGAACCTGGGCAAAGGAAATCCTAAGAGGCAAAAATCTCTTCATATGCATTTTTGTGCAAATCTGCTGGGAAGAGTACATGAAGCACCCGGATGCCGCTGTCAGCTCCTCAGAGTTCAGTAAGAAGTGCTCAGAGAGGCAGAGAACCAAGTCTGCTAAAGAAAGGGGGAAATTTGAAGACATGGCTTAGGCTAGCATGAAGACCTCCATATCGCCACCCGAAGGGGAGACCAAAAAGAAGTCCAAGGACCTCAGTGCACACAAGCAACCTCTTTCTGCCTCCTTGAATATCACCTAAAAATCAAAGGAGAACATCCTGGTTGGACCACTCGTGATGTTGCAAAAAACCAAGAAGAGCTGTGGAACAGCACGGCTGAAGGCGGCAAGAAGCCCTGTGACAAGAAGGATACCAAGCTGAAGGGAAAACACGAGAAGGATGCTACAGCCGACAGAACTAAAGGAACGGTTAGCTGCAACGGTTGTATGCAGAGGGGGAAAGGGGGTCATCAAAGCTGAAAAGAGCAAGAAAGAAGGAAGGGAAGGGAGGGGAGGAGGAAGAGGAGGAGGAAGGAGGAAGAGGAGGGGAAGGGGAGGAGGAAGAGAAGACAAGGAAAATGAAGTTGATGGTGAGGCTGAAATGGGTTCAGGTGCATTTTTTCTAGTCTATAAAGTATTTAACTCCCTCCACCCCGTTCACAACTCACTCCTTTTAAAGAAAAGAAATTGAAATGTAAGTCTGTGCTCAGATTTATTTTTCAATCGTGCAGTGCCTTTTTCGTATTGTTATCATACTGCCGAATAGCAGGGCAGTGGTAGCGCACGCCTTTAATCCCAGCACTTGGGGACAGAGGCAGGTGGATTTCTGAGTTCCAGGCCAACCTGGTCTACAGAGTGAGTTCCAAAACAGCCAGGGCTAGAAACCCTGTCTCTAAAAACAAAAACAAAAAAACAAACAAACAAACAAACATACTACCAAATGACTTTAGACAGCCCTGTTCTGCTGACATTTGCAATAGCCACTAACTTTGCCCAGTACAATCTGAGGTCGGTAAATCGACATGAAAATGTAAAGCAGGTTCTTATTGGTGCACAGCACAATTTAGAAAGATGTGGGGGTGGCAGTGTTTGGGGGGAGGAGGAGGTGCTCGGTTCTGCCTTGTTTTTCTCCTCTTCAGTTGTCTCTGATGAAGCTTATACAAATCGTTGTTCTGCTTACTGAATACCACTTTGTAATT
Source organism: Mastomys coucha (assembly GCF_008632895.1). Lineage (NCBI taxonomy): Eukaryota > Metazoa > Chordata > Mammalia > Rodentia > Muridae > Mastomys > Mastomys coucha. The sequence goes on along the minus strand of NW_022196912.1, from coordinate 106,306,050 downwards.
ACAAAAATAATAATAAAAAAAACCTGCTGTTTTGTTGACATTCCAAATGATTGTAAGTAAATACAATTTTTTATTTTTAAAAACGATAATTCTTTTTTATTTCTCACATAATATATCCTGATTACAGCTTCTCCTCCCTCTGCCCCTCCTAGTTCCTCCCCACCTCTCCTCCCATCCAAATCTACTCCCTTTCTGTCTCTCATTAGAAAAGAATAGGTTTTTAAGAAATAGTAAAAATATACATATAACAAAAATAAGATATAAGAAATATATATCAAAAACAATATAAGATGTAACAAAAAGTCTTTCATCAGAGTTGGACAAGACAAAGAAACAGAAGGAAAAGAACCCAAAGGAGGCACAAGAATCAGACACCCAAACGTTCACACGCTCTATAATATAGACCCAGAGCACCTGGTGCCACACGTACAGGCCATGTACGTATGGCGACTCTGTCCTTCTGAGTGCATATGAGCTTAAGACGACTTTTTCCAAGAGGATAGATAGCACAAATGTGATGATATATTCCCATCTACTTCAAGCATAGGAGAGTGATATTGGTTATAAAGTTTCATACCTCCTAGGAAATTTCAGAAGCCCCTGAAGCTAAAACTCTAAGAGCACATCCTTAAAGCTCTAAGCAGCTCATTTTATTACAACAAACATTCTCATTTTGCATCCTAGTAAGCTTTAAGAGAAGATTCAATTTAGAAGAAAAAACATGGGTTTCCAAGGCTGGAGTGATATCTCCATGGGTAAAGTACTTTCTGTGCAAATGCGAGAACAAGAGTTCAGATTCCCCAACACCCACATGAAAGCCAGGCATGGTGAGAAACACCAGCCCAAGCATTGGAGGAAGCAAGGGATTCTGGGACCAGTCTAACTGAAAAGTTAGTTAGATATATGGGCTACTCTAGTCTCATACTTGGTGGAAAGACACTCTGAAGAGAAGATAAGAGAAGATAAAAGAAGATAAAGAAAAATAGTGAAATATATTCAGAAGCAACTTCTGGCCTCCATATGCACACACAGATATATACACAAACACACACATGGGTTTCCATGACAAATTAATATAGGCAATGATGTGTGCCCAGATCAGCTGTCAGCAAATAATTTATTTGAAGCACGTGAACAAGGATGCATCCATATAAAAATCACTTTTTAGATGCTCAGAAAAAAGATATTTCCCAAATTGAGGGTACAAGTCAGATGTCACCTTGTGGCTCTCCCATATACTTGCTCTCTTATCTTAGACAAAAGCCACAATGACAGCGATATGGAGCCTTGGTCAGCTGTCTATAGCAGCAGCCACCACAGACCTGCTACCCAAGAATTCCTTGAGTTTATTCTCTGGCTTGCATCTCCAACCACTATTCAGCCCCCCAAATATTTGTTAGACACACTTTACATCACTAGGGAAGCAGGCCTATACAAAAACAAGACTGGGTTCCCTCTCTATGGTATTTATATATTTGCATGGAGAGTCAGAAAATTAATATAAACCAACGAATTGGTAGCTAATTGCAGATCATTTCTACAATGTAAAGAACATTAAATGGTTCAAAATAACAAGATAAAGTTGACGAGGCTACTTCAGATGGGAAGATACTAGGCAGGCCCTCTAGAGGGCTACATTTAAGTTGGGGGTTAAATGCTGAGAAAAAAAAACCAACAGGTAAGAACCCAAAGGAAGGGCTTCCAGGCTGAGTAAACTGAGCAAATGAAAATGGACTGACATACAGCTGGAGGGCTGACTCAGAGCACTCACCTTGCTAACTCAAGACCCTGAGTTTGATCCCCAATGCACACATTAGACAAAGGAATGGAGTAAAAGAAGATGGGAAGGCAGAATTGAGACAAGAGGGGTGGCAGTGCTCGAGAAGCAAAGATAGGCAGCCTTGGAACTCGGTGACAACAGTATAGTCTACTTGGTGGACACCAGACCAATGGAGAGAACTTGTCTCAGAAAACAAAGTGGTGGAAGCTAGAGAGAGAGAGAGAGAGAAAGAGAGAGAGAAAGAGAGAGAGAGGTGGGACATATAGGAAGGGGTAAGTAGGCTGCAACATGTTGAGGAGAGGGGAGCAGAGTGTAGCAGGAAATGGTAAAGTATGTAGGAAAGAGCACATGCAGCCCCAGGGAGTATAACCCATTACCACCTACATCCTTCCATTATTACACATATAACAATATGTTATAAAAGTTAATTTACTCTTCTGTCTCTTTGAGTAGATGGTTAGTTCCTTAAGTACACTATATCTTATTCATGATAATAATTATAGCTTCCATTTATTGAACTATACCAGGCACTAAGCTAGCTACTTTGCATACATTATCTCCAATATTCACAACAACCCTGCCAGGTAAGTATTATTAACATAATTTTACAGATTGAAAAAAAAATTCACCTAAGTGATTTATCCAAGGCCAGAAGCTAGCATGTGGAAAAGCTGGCACTCGAATCTCTTTCATCTAAGTCTGAAATCTGACCTTTTCTCTATGCCACACCATCTTAACCTTGTCTCAATTACTCACACTGGAAGCCCTGGCCAAGGATGCTCAATAAACGTCCCTAGGGCTGAATTGGAGTGAATCAAATGAATGGATCCAAGCCCACACAAGAGGAAACAGAACACGAAATACCACAGCTTTGGGAGAACTTCAAAGCCCCACTCAAGAGGACAATGAACTCACAAGACTATAGTGCTAGGGAGACTGCATGATGATAGAGGGCCATGCTAGCTACCTTCCTGCAGGAAGAATTAAAAGTATTGTGGAAACTGTCAGGGAAGGGACTGCACTTAATAAAACTAAATGGAAGCTATGGGGTTTCCTGAAAGCTAATGCATGACACAGTGACACAGCTGCATATCGTGTTCCGAAAACAAATTAATGGGATTTTAAAGAGAGAGACTGCTCAGTGTGCTTGCAAAATGGAGATACAGAAGAATGCACCCCAGCGACGAGGAGAGGAGAGCAGAGAGCAGGAGGAGGATGGCACTGTTGTAATTGCCTGTAATTTTTCCCCCTCCTCCTCCTGACTTTAATTAGGACACTTGCGAGACACACACATTTGTAAGAGTGACAGAGCTAATTGAAGAAAACCACATGTCTCATCAACAACCAAATCAGGAATAATAATCAAAGCAGCAGAAGCAAAATTGGAAGCCATGGAGCTGTCAAATGCAGAAGGAACTCAAATACAATGAGGCATGTAATTTAGAAAAAGCAAAAGGGCTATGTGGAAGCATTAAAAATGAGACATGAAATAAAACAGTTAACTCAGTGCAAACTGAAACGTTCACTCCCACAATCTGGTTGCAATCAAATTTGGTCAGAAATTCATCTAGCCCTTTCAGCTGTGGTCTGGGGGTGCTGGAGGTGGCTGCATTATTCTACCTTGCTGTCTAGAATGTTCCTGTTAAGTGAAGGCAAATTCCTCCCTCCCTCCCTCAGCTGTTGTCTTAGTTAGGGTTATTATTGCTATGATGAAACACCACAACCGAAAGCAACTTGGAAAGCAAAGAATTTGTTTAGCTTATACTGCCATATAAAGGAACTCAGGCAGACCAGGAGCTGATGCAGAGGCCACAGAAGAGTGCTGTTCACTGCCTTACTCCTGGTGGCTTGCTCAGCCTGCTTCCTTATAGAACCCAAGGCCACCAGCCCAGGGGTGGAACCACCCACAATGGCTAGGACCTTTTACATTAATCACTAACGAAGAAAATGTTCCACAGGCTTGCTTATATCCCAATCTTATGGATGCAATCAAGGTTTCCTCCTTTCACATAACTATAGCTTGTGTCTAGTTGACATAAAACTAGTCAGCATAGCTTTTCTTAATGCATACTGTTCTGTCATCCTGATGGTCACTTCTGTCACGAGTGGAGCTGGAAAATGCCAGGCTCTTATCCATAACTTTTAGTATTGCTTGCATTCAAAAGCCATTGTTGAGTTTTGTTTCATCCTCAGTGTCTAGACCTATAACACTAAGTAGCAAGTCAATTTAGAAAAGAATTCTCTAAATTACTTTTCTAGTTACTTTAAATTACTTAGTTACTTTTCTAGCTTTTGAAGTCAAAGTACATGACTTTCTTCTCTCAACAGCTTCTTTTCCGTTTTAACCAACAGGGTCAAGGGTAGGACTCCATTCTCGGGTGGAAGCAAGTATATGTAACATTTACTACAGAGATATATGCAAGTGACTGGAGCTGGCCAACCAGAACCTCAGCACACTCAAATAGCTGGACGGGAAAAGGTGCTTGCTATCTCTCATAAGGTGACTCTTGACATTTACATGATCTCCCCACCACATGGAGACAGAGAACGGTGTCTGGGAGAAAGAAGCTTCCAGAAAGAAAAAAAGAAGATGATTTATGTAATGCAGATCACATTATATAAATCCTGATCAAGTCAGCCATTTCTAATGCTTTTGTTGCTTGCAAACAATAGTCTAATCATTTATTAATGTAGCAGTAAATCATATAGCAAAAGAGAAATGAGAGTAGCTGACATGGCAGAGCATATTTTGAGTGTTGAACACACAGTCTTCTCAATAGTAGAACATTAACATTTTCAGTATCGCTATTTTTCTCTTTTTCAACCTAGAAATAGAGAACAAAGATTTACATAGTTTTTCACATTCTACCAAAAAAAAAAAAATGAAATCAGAAGCAGGATATTCATTCTTTGGAAGCTCATGTTCTCAAAAATCCATTGTAATGGCAATGAAAAAGAGAACTGTAAGAATCTTGCTACTGATGTATTGTATTGGTCAATAAATAAATAGAGAAAACCATGTGCTTTCCTCCTTCTTCTTAGCAGACCTCTAAACCTTCCTGAGAATATCATTTATACTTTTTTATCATATCTATTCCCTAACATATTGCTGCGTTTTGAACATGAAATGTCCCCTAAAGGCTTATACCTGCAGGCTTGGTGGCCAAGTGGTAAGATTTTTTTGAAGGTGATTGGCTATGGGGTCTCTGATTTCATCAATGGATCAATCTATCAATGGAATCCTAATTTGTTGGCATTATGGAGGTGGGTAGAGATTTAGAAGTAGGTCGCACCTACCTATGGTCCTTACACCCTATACTTCATGAAGGAAATGGGGCCTTGAAAGAGTCTAATCCCTAACACTGTCCTATCTCTTTCTCTCTACTTCTTGGCAGATGTAAGGTCAACAACCCTTTTTCTCAACATGATCCAGCTATGTAGGTGCTGGGTATTCAAACTCAGGTTTTAATGCTCGGACAGCAAGCATGTAGTCACTGAGCTATCTCTCTTGCCCTTAGAGACAGCTCTTTCCTTTTTCATTTTTTATTTTTTACACTCCATATTTTATCCCCCCATCCACCCTCCAACTGTTCCACATCCCATACCTCCACCCTACCCCCCCGCCCCATCTGACCTCTCAATCTCCTGGGGCCTCCAGTCTCTTGAGGGTTAGGTACATCATCTCTGAATGAACACAAACCAGGCAGTCCTCTACCGTATGTGTGTTGGGGGACTCATATCAGCTGGTTTATGCTGTCTATTTGGTGGTCCAGTGTTTGAGAGATTTCCAGGGTCCAGGTTAATTGAGACTGCTGGTCCTCCTACAGGGTTGCCCTTCTCCTCAGCTTCTTTCAGCCTTGCCTAATTCAACAACAGAGGTCAGCTGCTTCTGTTCATTGGTTGGGTGCAAATATCTATATATGACTCTTTCAACTGCTCGTTGGGTCTTTCAGGGGGCAGTCATGATGGCTCCATAGCCTCAGTAATAGTGTCAGGCCTTGGGACCTCCCTTGAGCTAAATCCCACTTTGGGTCTGTCACTGGACCTTCTTTTCCTCAGACTCCTCTCCATTTTCATCCCTGTAATTCTTTCAGACAGGAACAATTTTGGGTCAGAAATGTGACTGTGTGATGGCAACCCCATCCCTCACTTGATGTCCTGTCTTTGTACTGGAGGTGGGCTCTATAAGTTCCCTCATCCTACTGTCAGGCATTTCCTCTAAGATCCCTCCCTTTGAGTCCTGAGAGTCTCTCACCTCCCAGGTCTCTGGTACATTATGGAGGGTCCCCCCAACCTTTTAGAAACATTAATTATTAATCAAGAAGAGATTCCACAGACATGCCTATAGTCCAGTCTAATAGAGGAAATTCTTTAACTAAGGTCTCCCTTTTCCAGGTGACTCTAGCTTATGTCTAGTTGAAAAAAAAAGACAGCACAGTTGACCCATTGTCAACTTAACACACTGCACTAGGCCATAACCTTTCCTTTCTTGTTCATCCCAAAATTATGTTAGCATTTAGATTAAACTACTAGTACATCTTTTAAAAATTCCAGTCTCTAAATTTTCAATACTTTAAAAGTCTGATGTCTCTTTTAAATCCAAAATCTCTACAGAACTGCAAGTTTCTGTAAAAATTCAAACAACCATCTACTTTCCTACTTCCAGAGGCTATAACCAGAGCACAGTGATCATCAGAGCAAAGCAAAACCAAAATTCAGCAGTATGTGCTCAAAAGAACACTGGCAGCTGCACTTCTTCAGTTCTTCCATTTGCAAACACACAGCTCATTTCCCAGACTCTAGACCACTCCACTCCATACCTGCCACTATCCTAAGTCATTCCATGACCTAACATCTCCAATATGGTGAGGTTCCACTGGACTTCACCTCCACCTCACCTCTGAGCGCCCTCAGAGCCTCTCTTTAGAGATTTGAACCCTGCAATATAGTGTCAAGCTTCAGCTCCTCTCCATGACCTGCAGCATTCACACCTCTAAAACCAGTACCACATGGGAGGCACTTACACATTGCTAAGTGTGGCTGACATCTTGAATTGCAGCCTTGCCTCACTCCTACAACATCCCAACTTCACTCATACTGTAGTTTCTATTGTTGACCCTAGGAAATACTTCCCAAACATTTGAAGTCATTGATGCTGTACTCATATTAATCATAGCTGATTTTTAAAACCTCAGCTAACCAGTAGCGATTGTCCCAGTAATGCAAAGATTACACTTCGGTGGTTTGGGCCTTTTGTTAATCACAGCTGAGTCTTCATCCCCAGCTAACTGGAAACCACAGATTCTTACTTCAAAAGTATCAAGTCTTTCATCTTTCATTTCAAACTTGCATCTGAAACCTCACGAGCCAGGCTTCTGCCATCTACCTTCTTCTCAACATTATGGTCCAAGTGTCCATCACAGCTCATTAAGGGGTGAGGAGTAAAGGGATTTTACAGCTCAAATTTCCAAGACTCTCACAATCTTCTCCCAAAACAGAATGGTCAGGTTTAACAGAGCACGCTCCTACTGTGTGGTACCAACCTCTGTCCTAGCTTTGTTTCTGCTTCTGTCATGAAAGCAGCAATTTGAAATGGAGCTGGAACTTCATCTTTCAGGTCAGGTTACATCACTGAGGGAAGCCAAGGCAGGAACCTAGAAGCAGGATCTGAAGCAAAGACCATGGAGAAATGCTGCTTCTGGCTTGCTTCACATGGTTTGCTCAGCTTGCTTTCTTAAACAGTTCAACACTACCTTCCCAGAGATGGCATCACTTACGGTAGGCTGCTCTCTCATATCAATCATTAATCAAGAAAATATAATGCCCAGAGATGTGCCCATGGGCCAATCTGATGGTGACAAATTTCTCAATTGAAGTTCCCTCTTTCTGAGTAACTCTAATTTGTGTCCTGTTGACAAAAACTCTAACAACCATGTGGCTATTGCTATATATACACACACACACACATACACACACATCATTGTTCTTGCAAAAACAAAAGGTAAGGAGGATTCAGAAAAAAATAAGTTGCTACATTAGAGAAGAAAGAAAATGTGATAATCTACAGTCAGGATCTTCTGCTTTCCAAGCCTCTCTATGCCATCACTCCATGCCAGTGTGATCGACTTAATAAAAGTTTGTCTGGGACAACTTTATTCTTGTTTATGATAACCTTCTTGCTACCACCTGAGCTTCCGAACATGCAATGCTATATTTCGTTCTTACCTGGGTTAAGCATGAAAAAGGGGAGACAACTGTGCTCTGCTGATACATATAGTCCTCCTAAGACAACTGTATTTTGTTTTAGCATTTTCTTAACATCAGGGAAGAATTGAGAAGGAAGAGATTTCCGAGAATCAAGAAGCCTAACAACCTTATAATCAATTAGATCATCATAAAGTCATTTCTTGGTATTAATAGAAAAATATAAATTTCGATTTATAACATACTCAGACATTTTTATTTTTCAATAAAAAAGCTTACACTTTTTTCTAGTTGGCTTCTGAGTTTTAAAAATCATGAACTGCACATTCTCATTTTGTCTGAATACCAGATTAAGAACAAAGCCAAAAGCTGAACAATTTCTTAACAATATAATTAATGCACAATACAGTGTCTATATTTGGCTGATCAAATAGATGAAGAGTCAAGAAAGATGTTCATAATTGATGTTTAAATTGTGTTACTAGTACATCCTTGGAAATCAAAAGAACTGTACTCTAAAACTGTAGCATATTTTCACCACCTATGGACCACAGTCATGGAAATGTGATCGGTCACCTAGCTTCCTATTCACATTCACATTAAAGGCTTTTATAAGTATAAATATAGTTAACAGTTCATCACAGGAACAATCTATTTTCTGCACCACTGCCTCTAACTGATGAAATGAAATTTTTAATGAAAAATTTTCTTTGAAAACATGGAACTATAAATAAATGAGACCATCTCCCTGGGAAGAGTAAAATATATGTGTGTGTTTCATGTATATTCATTTATATAGATATATACTCACACATATACACATCTACATGTAGGTATAAATACATATATATTATTAATGTGCCTCCAACTTATTATGCTATTATGCTAGACTTATTATGCTAGACTGATTCAAAATATAATTTGATCTTTAAAGTAATTACAAGGCCAAAGGTTACGCATGCTCCAACTCTAGACACCTCTTCTACTATGCAGATTCTAAATGTAGCCATAACAGGAAGAGACAGTAAAGCATAATTCACAATGTGACAGGATCAGAGGGATTCAAGACAGTAGCTATTTAGGGTTGAAGTTCATAGAACTGGGCCCACACAGATGGCTTGATGGTTAATGTCACCAGTTTCTCTTGCAGATGACCTGAGCTCTGTTCCTAGCACACAAAGTGGGTGGCTCACAACCACCTGTAACTCCACCTCTAAGGAGATACAATGCCTTTGGCCTCTATGAGCACTACATTCAAGTGTACAAACCCACTCTCAGATACACATGCAAACACATCATTGAAAAAGTTTAAACTTTTAAAATGCATAGAGCTGTTTTATTTTTTAATTTATTCCCTTTACACACCAATATCAGCCCCCCCTTCTCCCAATACCCTCTGACACGTATCCTCCCCAACCCCTCTCCCCTTCTTTCTGAGAAGGGGGATTTCCCCATCCCAATCCCTCCAGAAAACCAAATCACTGCAGGACTAGGCACATCCTCTTCCACTAACACCAGACAAGGCATCTTAGTTAGGAAAATGGTAGGGCCCACAGGTAGGCAACTGATTCAGTGACAACCCCTACTATTGGGGGACCTGCATGAAAACCAAGCTGCACATCTGCTATACATGTGGGAGGGCTTGTTCTGGCCCATGTATGTTCCTTTGTTGGTGTTCAGTCCATAGAACTATTTTAAAAAAAAGTTTCCTTTTTAATATTCATTGGGATCTAATCAATGGAAAATAAAAATAAACTACAGGGGAAAAAAGCAAAGGATCTAATAAAATATTACCAACCTAGTCACTATAGATACACTGTTCATAGATTATTTATTGTTTTACACAGAATACCACGGCCATCAAAGACTGCCAAAAAGCAGACTCACCCTTACCTGACCAAAGGCTCCCTGCAAATACCTTGGCCAATGATATGAAGTTAGAAACTCAGAAAGTAGCAGCCCCTGGTCAGCCACCTACCAGCTCAATTCATTTCCTCCATGATTAAGTGCAGCAGCTCAAGGGCAAGAAGTAATGATGCCCCCATCCAATCAAAACTCCAGGGAAAGTCAGAACAAACAAATGTGATTATTGGATTGGAGCTGCTCTTCAGCAATATCTTTCAGATTTAATGTTCTTATCCACATGGAAACAGAGAAGCCTCTTGAGACACAACTGTTTTCTTCCTTCATCCCAAATGGAAATACAAGAGTGATAGAATTGTTGATAGGTTTAACTTCAGCATAAACTTTAGGAGACACTTGCTAAGGTTTTACCAACCTACTTTGATGTGCATGAACTAGATTATTTAATAATATTTTTTCTTTTCTCTTTAATTTTTAATCAAATTTTGAATTTGGAATATATCCCAACCACAGTTACCCCTCCCTCCACTCCTCCCAACTCACTCCCACCCCCCTTCTTCCCCAGATCAATCCCCTCCATGACCCTTCAGAAAAGAGCAGGACTCCAAGAGAAAACAACAACCATGCACAGCATAACAAGATACAATAAGACAAGGCAACAACCTCAAAGCAGGACAAGGCAACCCAATAGGAAGAAAAGAGTTTCAAGGGAAAGCAAGAGTCAGAGACACACCCACTTCCACTGATAGAAGGCCTACACATCAAGCTAACAGCCATAAGAAATATGCAGAGGACCCTGGTACCAACCCATGAAGGCTCCATGCTTGCCATTTCAGTCTCTGTGAGCCCGTATGCACCCTGCTTAGTTGATTTAGTAGGAGATGTTTTCCTGGTATCCTCCATCCTCTCTGACTTCTATAATCTTTCCTTACTCTCTTTTTGAAAGATTCCCCAAGCTTTGAGAGGAACAACTCAATGGAGATCTTCAATTTATACTCTCTCAGCACAATGTCTAGCTATGGATCTACTGCCAGAGGGAGCCTCCCTAATGATGACTGGACAAGGTGCTGATCCATGACCATAGCAGAATATCATTAGGAATCATTTCACTGGATTTTTGGCTTGGTTTTGTTTCTTGCCAGAATTTGGTTCTACCCAAGGTTTCTGAGCTATTCAGTCTCTGGGCCCTGGCCATCCAGGCAGTGTAGGGCATGGGCTCCCTCTCATGGTGTGGGCCTCAAGTTAAAGCACACATTGGTTGGCCACTCCTACAAGTTCTATGCCACCTTTGCCCCAGCACATCTTTCAGACAAGACAGATTGTAGGTCAAAGGTTTTGTGGCTGGGTTGATGTCTAATTTGTCTTTCTGTAGCTTGTAGTCGACCTTCCCTTGCCAAAGAGATTAGAACATAGAACTGAAGACTCCATGAAGGCAGTAGCTTGACCTCTTCACATTCAATGAGCTGTGTGGATGTTGTCTTACACAATGGGGCCCCACAGTCAGTGTTTGGACAGAATGACCCTCTGCCTTAGCATCAGCGTGGGTTGTTCAGGGATCTCCAGAGGACTCCCTCAGTCAAACATCAACAAAATGCAACCCTGTCCCACCACTGGAAGTCTTGACTTCTTATATAAGATGGCCAGTTCAGACTCCATATCCGCCATTACTAGGAAGCCTTACAGTGGGCATATGCAGGCACTCGCACATGTGTACACATAACTTTAATGTCACAAGTTAGAAATCTAGAAAGGGAACAACATGTAGTTCCAGACAAGATATCCACAAGATATCCACCCAATAGTTCACCATTTTTCAATCCTTTGCACTATCAGAATAAAAAAAGAAACAAAAACAATAAAAAGGAAGTTATATGCTACCATCATCATTATTTAAACATACATTTATTCCTTCTAAAAGGTTCTCTGTTGCACTCTTACAACTCCACAGTGCTTCTCTGGCATTCTACATTAAAATATAAAAATTGCATTATATTACTAAAACAGAGAACCCCCAAGAAGGCAGGGGCATCCCTGTATTTCCTCCTAAATAGGTACCCAGTAAATAGCTATTAACTGCATGAGCAACCAAGGGAAATGTTGAAGGCAAAATATATAAAAGCTATCTATATCATCTTTTGGACCTCTATTTACTGAATAACCCCCTCCAGTATATCAAGTGAAAGTCTGTGATATTGTCTATCCTTAAGTATATAAGCAAAGAGTCCTGAATATTATTAAGACCCTGTTACAGTATAAAGATGTAAAGCATCTCTGTAAGCTTCTGTGTTTGAGCATGTAGCCCTCAGCTGCTGGCGCTATTTTGAGGATCTGTGGAACCTTAGGTGAAGGATCTACATGAAGGAAGGAAGTTAATAGGGATGGGTGTCAGGTATGTATTATCCTGGCTGCTTCTTAGCATGCACTTTTTGTTTCTTGGCCAAGCAAGATGTGAGGAGTCTTCCCCTGTACATGTTCATGCCACCATGAACTCTGCCATGCCTTCCCTGTCTTCCCACTCTTTCAAACTGTGAACAAAAATAAGTCTTTCTTCTCTTAAACTGCTTCTTTAGAAATATTTGGTCTTAAGGCTAGGTATGTAATACAAACAACTGAGCCAACGATATACAGAAAGCTCCATTGGGCCTGATTAAAACTACCCTGCATACACAAACACGAGTATCCATAAGGAAGCAGGATTACTAGTCTCCGCTGCTTCTTTGAGCACTGGCAATTAGTGACTTCAGAGGCAAGCAGAAAAGTACCAAACTAAGAATAGCCTAAACAATAGAGACATTGAACTTTCTCAAACAGCAAGAAGTGCCCATGTAGGCCATCCAGCTCTGAGCCAACTGTTGGAGAACTTTATCCATCTGTGCAGCTGTGCTTAACATAAAGGTCTCTAGGCTGTTTGCATCATGTTTTCAAGATAACTACTATAGCTCCAGTTGTAGGACTCTTGAACATGACTCCACAGTAACAAACCGTTCTTATCACGAACTATGAGCTCATTAGAGGGGAGAAAACTTCCTATATCATCAAATGTGTCTTGTATTGGCCTGCTCTTGGGCTTATCCTCAAAGCTATGACTCAAGGAGAATGGGACTATGCTGCCTACCTTCAACAAAGTAGGATTTGTCCTCTAAGGTTGAGAAGTAGTCTGCCCATTTTTCCTGATGGGATCAGAGAAGGGTAATGAGTTTCTAAAACTGAAGAAGGACAGAGTCATAATCAAGTGTAGACAGCAAGTAAGAGCTTGCTCAACTTCTTTTGAGAGTCGGTATGGCTTCAGTATGTGCCTTGGTTCCTTTTGTGCCTAAGAAGTGTCTTGGTTCCTTTTGTGCTTCTGTGACAGAATCCTTGACAGAGCAATGTAAGCAAAGACGGATTGGATTTGGCTCATGGTTTCAGAAGCATCTGTCCATCATAGCAGGGAAGGTAGAGCAGACCCATCCACAGGGTGAAGGGGGTAGGGAGCCAGAACCAGGGGGTGGGGACAAGCTGCAAAAGCCTACCCCAGTGGCCAGTTCTCACCAGTTAGACTCTATCTCCAGGCAGTGCCACCAGCTAGGAACAAGAGCTCAAAACATGATGTTGTGGAGAACAATTCAAGTTGAAATCTTAATACTTAGACTCCTAATTATTCTTAAGATGACTAAGTAAGCATTATCCTAACCAAAAATCATAGTCTACACCCCAGAAATTAGGAATGGATTTTAGTGTATTTATATCTGTACTTATATGTGGGTATATACAGATATGGGAGGGTATTATATACATGAACACAAGCATACACATGCTCATGTATAAGCACACACAGGTTTCTGTCATCTATCTGTCGTGCCTTTAACAGTCATGAAATTGTCCCATGGAATTGTCTTCAAGAAAAAGCCTCTCTTGCTTGCTAGGCACTTACTCAGTTATGCAATAGACCATGTGATGGCTTCAGTCTATTTACCCAGAGTCTTTCCCATCAATCAGCAACACTGAAAATAATTACAGCTTCATTTAAATAAGTGTTAAGTATCCCAAAGCTAACAAAGGATGGAATTAGATCCACTCCTGGCTTCCTTTCCTTGGGTTTGCAAAGAGCCGTTTCAACCGGTGTCCAACACTCTGGAAGCCCTCGTTTGGTGTGAAAGCCATTAGACCACAGTTATCAACTAATGAGGCAGTAAGTGTTTGGAAGCAGCTTAAACTACCTCAGCAGATCCAAGTTAAAATAAGGCAAATTAGTAGTAAAATCAAATTGGTTTAAACTGTGAAGTGAGTGTGAAACTATTTTCCCCCTGAAACAAAATATCGTGTCAAATTGCTGCACTGGGACACAAAAGATGAGCTCAACCTACAGGAGAAAAAAAAATGCTCCTTTTAATGAATTTCATTCTTTATAAGGTAGTGTATCCTATCCTGACTATCTAAAAGGCTTCTTTATTCATGGGGAACAGGGTGGAAGAAGATATCTAGAAAGGTAAATAGATTTGATTCCTCCGTCAAAGAGATGTGTATTTTGTAAATAGAAAAACTAGACCACTAGAGGGGAATAAATGTGGGTGTATAGTGATTACTTATTAAACAGGAATGGCAGGTGCAAGCTGAAAACATCTAGATTTTCTGACAATATTAGGAAGATTTCCAAAGAGCTAATGGGGGAGAGAAATCTTCTCCACCTATAATGCTCATGAAAATCTAGATGTCTTCTTTGAGGTTTGAATAGAAGAAAAATAATAACTATCACTTAAATGCAGTACCAAGGTCAAAAATGTAAATTTCTTCCACTTTCTCCTCTCTCAACTGCACATTAAATACCCAGGTCTCCTCTTCAGCAAACGGTAAAACAGCATCAACCAAGATTGAAATTCATCATTTAAAAATTCAGCGTTACATGTAATGATTTGAAAACTCATGGCCATTCACTGGATCTAGCCCATATATGCCCCCTGCTTCATTCAGATGTCCCCTTGCATTTGAATCTCTCATCAATATACAAAGATCACAGTGGTTCACTTCCACGGTTACATCTTTTCAAAATCAAGATATGACAGGCAAGATCTCCATGCAAGGCAGCAACCAGTAAAACCGAATGGTTTCTAACCCCTTGTCTTAGGTTGTTTTTACGAATTGAGATTCAGAGTGGCAGGCCAAAGGTTGACTGGAATCCACTCATAAGCAATTCAGTATGGGAAAGTGAAGGTAAAATGCAGTTTAGAGAAAACATGCCCTAAATGTGCTTTTCTCTGAGCCTGCCAATCTTTCGATTCCAGGACTTCTGGAGTATCCTCAGACTGTCCCACACTGAGACATGGACACTTAATTTCTGCAGTATCTCATATATCTGTCTCAACAATCAGCCATTGTAGGGATGAGTTAAAGCCTTGAAGTTTCTTGTGTTTGGGGACAGTACCTATTGAGAGATGTTTCAGTGAGCCCTTGATAGCCAGGTGTGGAGGAATATGGTCCTGAAGGAGGGAGATTTGAAGAGGGTACAATAACACACACTAGTCTTCTCTTCAACAGGCTTGTTCTCTGCAGTTCACTAAGCCCCAGACAACATACATGAGTCATATAATACTATGGCCAGTGGCAGCACTGAGCATAGGCTCCATCTTGTGGCATGTATCTCAAGCTGGAACAATCATTGTTCTCAGCCACTCCTGCAATTTCTCTGCCACCTTTACCCTAGTACATCTTGCAGGCAGGACAAATTGTAAGTTGAAGGTCTTGTGGCTGGGTTGGTGTCTAATTCCCACAACTGTAAGTCTGGTTACAGAGGTGACTGGTTTTATGCTGCGTGTCCTCCATTACTAGGAACCCTTGCTAGAGTCAATGTCATAGAATCCTGGGAGTTTCTATGCACTAGGTTTCCAGATCACCCCCAAATGTCTGATAATTCCAGTCACTTCTTCCTGTAATTCTTCCAAACTGTAGGATCCAGAGGGATGGAAGATACTAGAACACTGCCCACCAAATCATCTAAGCAGGGCTCATAGGGGCCCACAGAGACTGAAGCAGCAATCATGGAGCCTGGGACTATATTAAGTCCTCTGCAAACATGTCATGCTTGTTATCTTGGTGTTTTTGTGGGACTCCTCACAGTGGCAGTAGAGGTGTCTCTGACTCTTTTGCTTTCCCTTGAAATCCTTTTCCTCCTACTGAGTTGCCTTATGCAGCCCTAGTATGAGGGTTTGAGCCCAGTCATATTGCAACTTGTCATTCCATCATTGGTTGAGATCTCTGGAGGTCCCACTCTTTTCTTAAGAGAAACAGAGGATTGATGGAGGGGCAGGGACTGGGAAGAATGGAAGGATGGAAAACTGGTCTGGATGTTTTGTATGAGAGAATAATATTTAAATTTTTTAAAGAAATACATATTAGTATGCTATATACTATAGATAATATTGTTCGGTCCTTCTTAGAAGGGGGATCAAAATACCCATGGTAGGAAATACAGATACAAAGTTTAGGGCAGAAACTGAAGGAAAGGCCATCCAGTGACTGTCCCACCTAGGAATCCATCCCATATACTGTTACTAAACCCAGACACTACTGTGGATGCTAATAAGTGCTTACTGACAGGAACCTGATATAGCTGTCTCCTGAGAGGCTCTGCCAGTGCCTGACAAATCCATAAGTGGATACTCACAGCTTTCCATTGGACTGAGCACAAGGTCCCCAATGAAGGAGCTAGAAAAATAACCCAAAGAGCTGAAGAAGTTTGCATCCCCATAGGAGGAACAACAATATGAACCAACCGGTATCCCCAGAGTTCCCAGGGTCTAAACCAGCAACTGAAAAGTACATATGGAGAGACCCGTGGCTCCAGCCACATATGTAGCAGAGGGCCATTGGTCTCATGAAGGCTCGATGCCCCAGTGTAGGGGAATGCCAAGACAGAGAAGCTAGAGTTGATGGGTTAGTGCTCAGGGAGAGGGGAGATGAGATAGGAGGGTTTTCAAAGGGGTTAAAATTTGCAATGTAAGTAAAGAAAACATCTAATAAAAATAGATAGCATTGTTATTAGTATACATAAATAAAGAGGTTCTTCTTGTAAGGAAGGGAGGGGGAGGGAGGGAAGGAGAGAAGGAGGAAGAGAACGTTACTTTCTTCTTTCCTAGTTCATTGTTCCTTGCTCTCTGGCCTCCTCATATTAACACTAAACCTCAACTTCTGGAGCCCTGAGACACGGGAATGATCATTTTCATTTGGTATTGCATTCCCAAGCTGCTGCTTGTATTCATTTGACCCTCTGTATTCAGACGTGACAAGCACAAAACTTTGAGACCAAATACTAAGTTCCACCTTTTACCCTCTTCCCCATGAAAGAGAAGACACAGTTGTTTCCCTGGTGACGAAAAGCACTGTCTCCAGTACTCCCAGTGCTTGTTTGCTCTAAGAGTGTTAGCTTGTAGGTGTTGGGACATGCATTATACAAATCAGCTATTACTACAAACAAAACTATTTCAAATTTCAAAAGCATAAACAATAGACACTTACAGTTTCTGTATATCAGGAATGAAGCCTGAATTTTCTGGACGCTTCTGCCTCAAGGGCTCTTATAACACTGAAGTCAAGTTGTCATCTGTGGCCACTTTCTCTCTTGCAGACTCGGAAAAGCCATTTGTAACTGGTAAGATTAAGTTCCTCAAAACTGTTACTGATATCCATTTCCAATATTGACTATAGCTTTCTTCTGCTTCTTACCATAGCTCTGGAAACATAGCCAGTAGCACCTATCAATGCTGACCATAGAAGCATGAGCTAGAGAGCTCTATCTAGACAGAAATCACAAACCTTTGGTTACCTAATGTTGGAAATGATATCCTGCAACTTTCACTTTCTTCTGTTCATTACAGACAAGTGAGCAGGTCTACCCATATGCAAACAGGAGGAAGTGATGATGACGCAGGGCCACAAATAGCAGAGTAAAGGATGGCCAGTGAGCTTCTTAGACTCTCTCTAGCGCATGGGCCCTAAAATAAGTTTTCAGTATAGGTGAGAGGCAAAACACATCCATCGGCATGTTAAATGGTGAACAGTCATGCTTATGTTGATACAAGGGACATATGGTAATTTTTGCTTATGAAACAAAATATGGATGAATGCCAAATGGCAGGTATGGATGTCAGTGCACTGAAGTAGCTGAGATCGCTCAGAAAAGCCTGCATGGAGGTGATATGCTCAGAGAAGAGTCATTCGGAGATTATGGCAGTGATTCCATATGAATAGAGACACATTACTTTCCAATGATCCATTTGTACAAATTAGTAATGAGAAGAATACAAATGTCACACAGGCATGTGGAGGTGATTAAATATCAGAAGTTGTCTTTGCTGCATTTCTGGTTTTTGTTGGGTTAGTTTTTTTTTTTCTTTTTTGTTACTACATTTATAATTACATTCACACTCTTCTTGGTATAAAACTCTTAAGCAAAGGATTAAGGAATAATGAAAATAACGGTTAGGCTCAAGAAAGACTAGAAAAAGATAAAACACAAGTTCCTCTTGACTCCCCACCACATCGATGTATGGATTCTATACATTCATCTCCACAATGACATGGCCTGTCAACACTACAAGCAAAAATAAATTCACACTCAGAGGTGTGCTATGTGCCTGATACTGGGGATAAGTTCCTGGTATCTCACTTTGAAAAACAAAAATGAACAAGGTTGGCTTGCCTGCTCCTCCATCTTCTCTTCTGTCCTTTCTCCCTCTCTCTCTCTCTCTCTCTCTCTCTCTCTCTCTCTCTCTCTCTCTCTCTCTCTCTCTCTCTCTCTCTCTCTCTCTCTCTCTTTCTCTCTCTCTCCATCTGAGACAGAGCCTCCTTCTTTCCTCAGTCTTTCAGCTTCCTCTCCAGAGAGCCCCGGCCAATCATTCGCACCTCGGTGTGTTCTCAAGTCACACCTAAGGTGCTTTCACCATGAACCTATTACTGACTGCTCCGTGAAAGACATTTTTTCCTATAAAACACATTTCAGGCATCGCTAGGCACATAGGAGCCATATTTGGCATTTAGAGGATCAAGGGAGTGGTATTTCAGTCCTGAAATGAAACCATATGGGGAGTTACCTACCCATCAGGCTGGCCTTGGACATGACCCATGTAATGGGTATTTAGTTAATAAAGAAGGCCTTTCAGTCCCATTGACCTTTTGATCTAGCCCAAAGCGGACACTGTTTTCCATGCACTAATGAGCTAGACTGGCTTCTTCCTGCCCCAGTAAAAATGTGTTATATTTTTTTTTCTCTTTAAATCCCTAAAACTGGCAAGAACAAAGTTTTCAGAAACTCCTGCTGGTAAGTAGTGAAGACAACCTGAGCTAGTGAAGAAGAATAAATTGTTTTTCCTCATCCCAGGGAAGC
Source organism: Mastomys coucha (assembly GCF_008632895.1). Taxonomy (NCBI): domain Eukaryota; kingdom Metazoa; phylum Chordata; class Mammalia; order Rodentia; family Muridae; genus Mastomys; species Mastomys coucha. Next base: position 106,286,845 of record NW_022196912.1, on the reverse strand, counting down.
TGGTAAGGATCATGTAGCAGGCCACATGGATGCCTCACTGTGGCTACACTTGCTGCCTATGGTCTTTGTGGTGAATATGGGCTCACAGAGACGTCCAAGACCCCATTCTTGTTTTCATTAGGCAGGAGACTCTCTATTCGTCTGTATACTTCCAAGATTCACCTTTTTCTTCATCTGTTTGAAATAGGTTTTGTTTTTCTACAAAAGATTAAAATGAAGAAAAATGAATGCTTTTGCCTGTCTTCAGGGGTCTTTCTCACATGCATATAATGATCTTCAGCAATCTAGTAGCAGAAAAAAGGATTTAGTTCCACTGTGCAAATTTGCTGCTGAGAGCTTTTTATTTTACTAATATCTCTGTGTAGGACTGGGTATGTGTGGGACTGAATGTCTCCCCAGTCCCATCAATGAAAGGATTGCTGAAAGAGCTTGAGGCCCTGGATTTGAATCACTAACACCTATGTAAAACCTGTGTATGGAAGTATACACTGTACCCCAACACTGGGTGATTAGAGACAGGGAGATCATAGGAACTCACTGGACAGTCAGCAATGCTCAAAAATCAGTGAGTTCAGTGAGACACCATGTCTTTAAAAAAAAAATGTGAAGAGCATCCAAGAAAGAGAGCCAACATAGACCTTTGACCTCCACACACATGTACACACACACACACACACACATGAACAACACATGTAACACATACACACAAAAAACTGGGTATGTAACTTATGGAAATACATGAACATTTGTAATTTAAGAAATATATCAATCATGAAGCCCCATTCTGGGCATATACAATAATAGTAAACTTTGGGAGATGGTGATTTATCAATTCATCCTAGGTTATTTGAACTCTAATAGGCTCAAGTAGTATATCTTTGCTGCTGATTTGTCTGAAGAAATCACCATGAGCTCCACAGCTCCAAGTAAAACCTGTCATTGAGGATGGCCAAGTCAGTCATCAATGGGAGGAGAGGACCTTGGCCCTGTGAAGGTTCTATGCCCAAGTGTAGGGGAATGCCAGGGCCAGTAAGCAGGAGAAGGTGGGGTGGTGAGCAAGGGGAAGAGGGAGGGAACAGGGGATTGTTTTAGTTTTTGGGTTTTTTATTTTTATTTTTTTCTTATTTTATTTTATTTTTATTTTTTCTTTTGGAGGGGAACCTGGGAAAGGAGATACTGTAAATAAAGAAAACATCTGCCGGTCTGTCTGGGCTGGGGACCAGAGCAGACCTTGGGTGCAAGCTCTGCAGCCAGTCCCACAAAACCCAGAGGAAACTCCACTCCCAGGCTCTCTGACACACCCAGGATCAGAGGTCAGCAGGTACCAACATCTGTCCCAACACTGGGAGTAACTGGGACTAGCGGGACCAGGCACACAGGAACTCCACCAGCCCAGTGACTCGGATTCCTTCCGGTCTGTTTGGGTTAGTGTTCTGAGCAGACCTTGAGCACAAGCTCTGCAGCCAGTCCCACAACACACAGAGAAAGCCACTCCCAGGTGATCTAACAAGCCCAGGATCACAGGATCCCAGAATCACAGGACCAGAGAGACAGCTTGACTCTGAAGAGTTCTGACACAACCAGGATCACAGGAAGGACAGGCTCCAGTCAGATTTAGCAAGGGCAAATAGCATTAGAGTTAACCAGATGGCCGGGGGCAAGTGTAAGAAAATAAACAACACAAACCAAGGTCACTTGTCATCATCAGAACCCAATTCTCCCTCCATAGCAAGTTCTGGACACAGCATCACACCAGAAAAGCAAGATTCAGATCTAAAATCACTTATCATGATGATAATACAGGACCTTAAGAAAGACATAAATAGCATGCTCAAAGAAATACAGGAGAACACAGGTAAAGAGCTAGAAGCTCTTAAAGAGGAAACACAAAAATCCCTTAAAGAACTACAGGAAAACACAATCAAACAGGTGAAGGAAATAAACAAAACCATCCAGAATCTAAAAATGGAAATAGAAACAATAAAGAAATCAGAAAGAGAGACAATCCTGGAGATACAAAACCTAGGAAAGAAATCAGGAGCCATAGATGCAAGCATCACCAACAGAATGCAAGAGATAGAAGAGAGAATCTCAGGGGCAGAAGACACCTTAGAAAACATTGACACAACAGTCAAAGAAAGTGTAAAAAGCAAAAAGCTCCTAACCCAAAACATCCAGAAATCCAGGACTCAATGAGAAGACCAAACCTAAGGATAATAGGGATAGAAGAGAGTGAAGACTACCAATGTAATGGGCCAGTAAATATCTTCAACAAAATTATAGAAGAAAACTTCCCTAACCTAAAGAAAGAGATGCCCATGAACATACAAGAAGCCTGTAGAACTCCAAATAGACTGGACCAAAAAAAGAAACTCCTCCCATCACATAATAATCAAAACACCAAATGCACTAAACAAAAAAAGAATTTTAAAAGCAGTAAGGGAAAAAAAGGCAAGTAACATATAAAGGCAGGCCTATCAGAATTATGGCAGATTTCTCACCAGAGACTATGAAAGCTAGAAGATCCTGGGCAGATGTCATACAGACCCTGCAAGAACACATCCCAGGCTACTATACCCTGCAAAACTCTCAGTTACCATAGATGGAGAAAATAAGATATTCCATGACAAAACAAAATTTACACAATA
>NW_022196912.1:106278558-106282557 GCF_008632895.1 Mastomys coucha | reverse complement strand
TTTAAATGTTAACAAATTCAGATAAATTGAAATCATGTAACTTTTCTCATCATAATGCAATAAGTTTTAAAAAAAAAAGGAAAAAATGATTTAGACAAAAATAAAAAAATAAAAAATAAAACATCTAATAAAAAAATCAAAACAAAAAGGAACAAAAGAAACTTATTTTAACTTGATTTTGTTTCTTTTAAGAGAGGAAATTTGAAGGTGGCTACCTATAGCGTACCCGAGACGCAAAGAGGGAAAAGTTACACTTTGGGTCCGCTGCTTGGGTCAAACCATTTTGCAACCTATCACTTTGGATTGACTCCTGCCTGTTAGCCTTTATCTCTCCTTGTCAAGATGGTTCCCCAAACCTGGACACACACATTCATGCCTGGAAACTTGTACATATGTTCACAGCATCACTGTTTTAAGGAATGCTCTTCACCTCGGTTTAAGGAATGCCTCAGCTTCCTCCCAAGTTGGTGCAGGGCTTGAGGGCTAGGGGACCAATCTCACTCTGCGTTCAACAGAGGGGCTTCTTCACACCTCTGCCGAAGCAACTCATTTTATAGTTTAGTGGGAGGATCCCTTTACAGATATCCTTGGGTTATCCCAATCAAGGAAAAGAAAGATTGAGAGAAACTTGGGGAGAGGAGAAATTGCTTCTGGTTGCCAGGCAAAGTGAGAGAAAAGAACTACCATCTTTAAGTGCCTACTATGTGCTAGACCTTTTTTTTTTTCTCATTTCAGGGAAAATTCTCTGTGAAATACGCTAATATTTTTAGTTGTCCCTTGGTTTGTGATAGTCTTCTGTGGACCCTACCCTGTTTTCTTCTTGGGGGGTCACATGGAAACTAGAACCCACTCATAACTGTATTGGCCTTAGTATCTTATTTGGAAGAAGGAATGAGTGCAGAATGTTATTAATACTAAGAAAGCGGAGGGGTAGCCTACACTTTCCATAGATAAAAGATTTGTAGCCATGCCTTTAACTATGCAAAGGCAGCTGCTTCCATGTCAGTCATAAGATAATGCTGTCTACTTTCCGTAAAAATTTACATTTCCATGTGTAACCTCATGTAACCCAGACTTCTGCCAAAGGAATTCAGGATACAGCTAACAAAGATAAATAAATCAGTGAGAAGACACAGTCTGTGTTACATACAGTTCTTTTCAAATAGTCTAAGACTGGCCAAAGAAAGCACAGCTCAAGGCAATTCTTTATAACCCAAGAGGCATCGAACTGTGGCATAAGATTCTTTTTCTACATGTAATAGCCTCAGATACTGTTGTAAGCAGTAAGCATACCAAAATGTCATATCTAATAATAAAATAAATCACAGTATTTTGTTCCCTGTCTTATTGGTGAGGAAATTGAGAACATAGAGATTAAATTGACAGTGTCAGGGTGCTGCGTGTTTGTCCTAGGATTAGGACCAGTCATTAAGACTAAAATATCTACATACTAACCAACTAAACTTTAAAGCACATATACACCAGCACTCAAAACTCTCTGTATACAGGCCTGTGTGTCTGAAAATAACAGAAACAGAGGCCTGAAAATCAGATTCGACATCCAGGTGCCTGAGAAATGAGTCTGTCTGGCCTTCTTAAAAACAAAAGTTAAATTCACCTGCCAGAAAATTGAGAAAACATCACAACAACCACAGAGAGAATATTTTCTGTTTTGACCTCCATGATTAATTACAAAACAAAAATAGGGACTAAATGAACATTAAGACAACCTAAAGGAATTAAAGACTTTATAGCAGAGGAGAAGCAACAAAGATGGGGCCCCCTTAAGTCTAAGAGGAAAAGTACATCAAACCTATAACTATTGGACAAACAGAATAGAGTATGTAAGGGAAACTCCCCTTCCCTAGGAATTCTAATCTGGTCAATGTGTAACTCAGGAGACAGTAATTTGAAAACCCAAAGATTTTTTTTTCATATTGTCTGTAGTCTTTTATTATTAGATATTTTCTTTATTTACATTTCAAATGATATCTCCTTTCCCAGTTTCCCCTCAAAAAAAACAAAAACAAAAAAACAAAAACAAAAACAAAAACAAAAACAAAACAAAAAACAAAAAACAAAGAAAAAAAACCTGTTACCTTCCCCCTCCCCCTGCTCACCAACCCACCCTCTCCCACTTCCTGGCCCTGGCATTCCCCTACACTGGGGCATAGAACCTACACAGGACCAAGGGCTTCTCCTCCCATTGATGACTGTCTAGGCCATCCTCTGCTACATATGCAGCTGAAGCCATGAGTCCCATCATGTGTACTCTTTGGTTGGTGGTTTAGTCCCTAGGAACTTGGAGGGTACTAGTTAGTTCATAATATGTCCCACCATGTATACTCTTTGGTTGGTGGTTTTAGTCCCTGGGAGCTCTAAGGGTACTAGTTAGTTCATCCTAAGGGGATGTAAACCCTTCAGCTCCTTGGGTCCTTTCTCTAACTCCTTCATTGGGGACCCTGTGCTCAGGCCAATGGATGGCTGTGAACCTTTACTTCTGTATTAGTTGAGCACTGGCAGAGCCTCTCAGGAAATGGCTATATCAGGCTCCTATCAGCAGCACTTGCTGGCATCCACAATAGTGTCTGGGTTTGGTGATTGAATATGGAAAGGATTCCCAGGTGGAGCAGTCTCTGGATTGTCATTCTTTCAGTCTCTGCTCCATAGTTTGTCTCTGCAGCTCCTTTCATGGGTATTTTGTTCCCCCTTCTAAGAACAATTGAAGTATCCACACTTTGGTCTTCCTTCTTCTTGAGTTTCTTGTGGTTTGTGGATTGTATTTTGGGTATTCTGAGCTTCTGGGCTACTATCCACTTATCAGAGAGTGCATACCATGTGTGTTGTTTTGTGATTGGTAAAACCCAAGGATTTTTAAATCAAATATAATTAGAAGAAATAAAATGCAGGTAACACATGAATGGCAAATTATTAGAAAAAGCTGGTGTTTGTAACTTGTTTGTCATTCTAGAGAAGTCTCTGTGATTAAAAGGGTCCATTCACTGCCTTCTTGGGGATCTCTTGATCCATCTGATCCCACACCTTTTTAAAAGCATTTAAGAGCACAAGCTGCCTAAGTGCTATCCTTGCATTCACCCTAACATACTCATTCGAACTGAATTCTAAATACTTATCCTTACACCCACAGGTAAGGGAAACTCTCACCTATCATCAAGGAAGCTTCCTCTTTAGCAGGTGGAGAACCTCACAGAAAGACACACATGATTGAAATGTGGAGGACAACAGGTCATGTGGTGCCCAACGCCAGCTGATACACTTAACAACCCCTGAAGTAAAAATATAAGGGGAGGCAGAACCAACCACTGCAAGAGCCAAAGAACCAGGATGTCTACTGCAAGATACTGTCTTCTATAGATGACAGAGTGCCGTGCTCATGAAATCCTGACAACGTGCTGCCCCAGACTAGACCTGCAGGAATTAGTCACCTGATAGGCCATCCACACCCAAGTGATCATCCTTAGAAACAGAGAAATACTGCCATCACTAATTGGGCTCATGTGTGTACGCTCATAAGTGTGCACCACAATACACACTACATAATACACAAGACACAACTGAATAAACAGAGGTCAACAATTTGAAGGAGGCATGGGAGGACTTAGAATGGGGAAAACACATTACAGTAGAAATGATGTAAACACCATGTTCATGTATAAGATTCTCAAAAAAAATATTAAGAACCTTGCTCTCATGCATGTATATACTGTGTGCAGAGTTATTTGTAAAAAGCATGGAATGGAAATTCTGCCACTGCTGGGCATAGTGGCACATGCCTTTAATTCCAGAACTTGGAAGAAAGAGGCAGGCAGACCTCTAATTTCAAGGCCAGATTGGTCTCTAGAGTGAGTACCAGGGCAGCCAAAGCTAAACAGAGAAACTGTGTCCTAAACAAACTCATACACACCACACACACACACTCACACACACTCATACTCACTCATACTCACACACACACACACACACACACTCGCACACACA
>NW_022196912.1:106240740-106278351 GCF_008632895.1 Mastomys coucha | reverse complement strand
GAGAGAGAGAGAGAGAGAGAGAGAGAGAGAGAGAGAGAGAGAATATCCGGGCACCAAACCAAAGTCAGAAAATAGGATTCTACACCCAGTAATATTAACATCATTTTTGACTCACTTATATATTTATATACCCATAAGGCAATCATATTACATCCTCATGAAATCCAAATTATCCAACTTTCCATGAAATTCACTCAACTAATATATGCATATATGTATTATGTACTTGATGGATCATCTACAAGGCATGAATATGAAAGGGCAGAAGTTGTCATTGTACTATAGGAATATGAAGGAGGATTTGGATTCCAATGTCTGAACTGTAAAGTCCCTTCTTTAAATCTTCACCATGCTTCCTGTCATACAGACCTCATGATTCAGCACTTACATCAATGGTCCAGACTCTACCTTTCACTGCTCATAAATCCATCTACACTTCCAAGACCAGCAATAAAATTCCTCATAGGCCAATGCAGGGAGATTAAATGGGACAATCAGCTTATAGCTCTCGAGCTGAAGAAGTCACCGTGTCCATGACATATGGGGGTGGGGGACAGCTTTTGGTGGAAAGATCCACTTACAAAGTGACCATTAACTGGCATCTGGGAATTGTATCTCAGAAAGCTCCCCATCATTTCACAAACTGGCAAGAATAACTCCTTGTGCCTGAAGTATTTGTACACACAGCATGGCTTATGCTAGGTACCTGTGCTACATACAGTGAGAAGCTCTGGTACTCACCAGGCAGAAAGTATTCACATGAGAAGCCTCATGCTTTGTTGGCAGAAACCTCACCAGAACTGCCATGACTCTCCACTATGAAAACTAAATATAAACTATGTGACCATGCTGAGGAGATGTGTGCTTCGTCTCCCCAGACTTCACCCCTACATGCTGCCTCCTTTGCTGATTTAGCTTTGCATACTTTTCGTGTAAAAAGTATTAGGGGTGCCACTGTGTGTTGAGTCCTTTGAGTCCTTCCAGCAAGTTATCGAAACTACGGGTTGTCTTAAGGGACCTTAACAGACCCCTTCATCACACCTCTGCTAAAGAAGCTGTTGGGAAAAGATGGAAGAAAGACCTGAATTTAGAAATCTAGGGATTCGTAAGAGTCTCTTTTCTAAGAGCTATTCTGGGTTTCTTCTGTGCGCACTGTTCTCTCTAGTGTGTTTAAGAGAAAAGTTCCTATTATCCTCAAAACTCATGACTCCTTTTTTTGTAAGCTATAAAATAAGATTTTGCTGACCCTCTATAGTGTCCAGAAAGTATAAGGAGCCATCACTAAGAGTGTGCTTGGACACTCATGCAACAAGACTGCTCTAAAAATGGTTTCAGGATGTTTAAGAACCACAACATCTTTTGGGGATGGGAAGGCTCTCCATACACAAAAGCTGCCTTGCCTGCACTTCATTCTCCAGATGAACATGTTTTTGACAAAAGTATGTCCATTCTTGATGGCAGAAATTATTCCAGGAGTTTCCTTTTCCTCCACCTCCTATGACTAAAATAACCATGAGTCTAGATTTGTATTTCTAAAAACAGATGTGCAAGGCCATCCTCAGTATGTCCTGGGGAGCAAGATGGAGCAATGAACAACAACGCCTGCACCCTGTAGACAGTAAAACCATCTCTGCAGGAAACAGGAAACTCTAGAAACCTCTTTCACAGAGATATTAAATCAGATGTAGCTAACAGATAAGCATCTGTATTCGGAGTTTGATTTCTTAATGAGTGCTGTTACATTAAGATTTGATATTATTGCTGTTTTGTGGAGACTCTTCTTTTAAAATCAGTTTTCTGTAATGCAATAAGGTTTGCATGGAATTAATCCAAACTATGCTGGACCGAGTGCCTTGCACATCAATCACAAGATGAGATGCCTCCCTAGTAACAGAGTTTGTCTATCTTGACTGTGGCAGTTGACTCCAGAGAATTTCTTCCTGTCAGTTTCTCTGGAGTGGGGAGAAGTGGGTGGATGAGAGAAGAAAATTGGGGAGTTGGGTTTATTACTCCCAATATGCTCTGTGCTGCTGTGCCTGGCTACACATATGCCTGGGACTCACAGCATATGGCCTGGGGGCCATCGGTGGCCCGCTTAGCAGCTGTCTCCACCATATTTTGACATAAAAGCCATTATATTTCTGGCTGGCTAATTGCTTTTTACTAAACAATGGTTGGAAGTTGGCTGATAACTTTTATGAATTTCAAATGAAAGCCTCGCAGAGAACTTCTGAAAGCAAACAGTGTTTGGTCCACCTGGGAACATTTGAAAGGGCTGGCATTCCGTCTGCCAAATAGAACTGATATCGTGCACATCCACTGAGAAGTAGAGTGAAACCGGTTCGGTTTTTCAGAGTACTAGGTTCTCATACAAAGTTCTGAGAAAAAAAGTAAACAAAACATTCTCTCCTTAAGATCCAAATGAGAGATATAATAAATATCCTTTCTCTGCCCCAAAATTATTTCAACAAATGTAGTTGAGTTAGAAAAACAGTTTAGTGACTGAATAAATAGTAAGCCAGGATATCACAGATAATACACAAAGAACTTTAAAGGCAAAGAGAAATCCAATACTATTCATTTTACAGATGTTTTCAGATCAATAATAGAACTGGTCCTCAAGTAAGAAGACTAAAGAGCATATAGATCACGCATGATTTATCCTAAGGAGCACAATGGATCATGCATGAATTAGCCTAAGGAATACCATAGTTCATCCATGAATTATTCTAAGTTTACCTGGTAACTGAGGAGAAATCTCTTGGCAAGATGGGGTAGGAGTTGGTTAAGGCAAGGGGAATTTCTTTGAGCAAGCACGCTCCTAGTATTTTAAAGAAAAAGTAAAATAGCAACGCTGACTCCCCTGACATCATATAGCAAAGAGATGGCTCCCAGGCCCTTTGGTCAACAAGCTGACAAAAGGTGTAGTTTCTAAAAGAGCTATTTCGAAAAGACGGAAAGTAACTACATTCACAAGTTTCTAAAAGTAAATGTTCTGATTCTTTCTTTTTAAGGGAAAATGACTTCTTATTTTCAGCAGAGAAAAAAATCAGCTTCTTGTCTCTTAATTCGCATTTTCCTTGACAAATCTAATTTTCAAATGATTTGTATTCATGTTTCCCTGGGGACCTCCACTCCAGCTCAGATCTTCCAACTGAAGATAAAAGTAAATGCAATGAACTGTTTTGTTCGTTGTTATGTCTAATTGTCATTCTAAGCTCAGGAGAGAAAGGGGAGGGAAGGAGAGAATAAGAAGTGAGGGAAAGAGAAGGAAGAGATCACAGAGAGAGAAGGGTGAGATTCCAAAACAGCAAGGGAAATAGAAATAAAAGCAGGAAATACATTGGTGCTCATGGAGGCTTTTTTAAGTTCTTTAACAGCTACAAAAGGGAAAAGAGAGTTATCTTTTAAGAGAAAACTGAAGTTGTGGTAGAAGCTCTGTCTCCTTTAATCTCATTTTATTCCCAGACTGGTCACAAGGTCTTCCTCTAACTCCAGCTGGGGTCTCTCAATGTCTGCCTCTAGGAAAATCATCTTAAAGAATGTGACAGTCCTTGGAACAATTCCTCCACAACTCAAAAAAATTCTTCAAATGGCGGTGGATCCTTTGGGATTATCACACCCAGCATAGAGACTTCCACACCCACCCTTCATTTTAAGCTCTCTCAACTGGTCCCATCCACCTGAAATAACCCATGCCCTCTCCCATCTACAACACTTGTTAACTCCTTTACATCCTTTGGGGACTATTTTCAAGCTTTTCCTCTGAAACAAACTCCCAAAGTGTCCTGTGCATCCCACATCCTGGATGCCATGGGGTACCTAAATCACAAACAAAGCACATTCTAAGTGAACACAGGCATGGGATTGGGGTGGGGACAAGTTTAAGATCATTGAGTACTAATAAGCATGTCTGCTGACCTAATTCCACAAAAAGGCTGTAGACCAATGACAAAGAACATGTCTAACAGACTGTGGACAATAAGAAGCCAAATGCCAGTCAACTAGTTAAGAGATACTTTACTGGAGAAACCTGCAAGAAGGAAAGTCTTTTGTCCTGCATTACCTCCTCATCCCTCAGAAATCGTGCACAGATAAGGAAGAACACTCCCATCCTACTGGTCTACCTTCTTAGAGAGCACCTCCTGGGGAGAAGAGGGGATGGAACACAGATACCATGCCATCAGAGGGAAATGAATACCAGCTCTGTGGAGTTGTCTGAGAGAGCGAGCTGTACCACCTGGCAAACACTAGAAGAAAGAAGTCTTTGCTACCTCAGTCCGCTAAATCGATTATCTGTGTACCGTGCCTTCCTCTGAGAAGGACAAGGACTTTGGCCAGGCACTCTGAGGTTCTGAGATCTTTCATCCATCTTCTTTATCTCTTCCACTTTGGAACAGCAGCATATACCCAGAGTGTGTAGCCCGCCCCACCCGGTGATATAGTATCAGTTGTCTTCATGGGGCTGCATTCTTGAAAATGCAATGCCCAGCATGTAGTAGACACTTAAAAATAGATAGTTGAGTACGTGAAGAATCATCTTTACAATTTGCAGAAGTATCCTAGTTGCGAGAGATTGCAATCTAGATGCTCGGCTGCCTTCCGAAAGCCTCTCCTGTGAAGAACGCTAGCAATGGAAGCAGGAGAAAAAGCATGTGCTGTCAACTCGGTATTATGACTCCCTCCCATTCCTTTTAGTAGGGACTCCTTTATTCTCCAGGGCTTTGCTCTACTTCATTAATGTTAATATCAGATCTAACCTTTTCTCAGCTCTCTGCAGGGATGGGACTTCAATTCCATTGCCTAATCGCTCCTGGTGTTCATCTTTCAAAATGTCCACCCTAAACTTTTTCCCTCTTTAGCTTCAGGCCATTTCATGCCCCTTCTGAGACTTAATCATCTTTTCCTTTGCCGGGTTTTGCTGAGAGAAGTGGACTGAAAATGCAGAAGGGCTTTAGAAAATAAGAGGGAAAAAATCCTGCATCAGGAATATTCTTATAAACGGTAAAAGGGTCATCCATCACATGTTCCCTTTTACACTGGGAGTTGGTATCCTTCTGGTGGGCAATTTGATGTCAAGGCATGGGCTGGGGAGTGAAGGGATCTGCGTATCAACCTGACCCCAGAATAAAATTAAGTCAGAATTCTGGCAATTTCTTCTAACAGCCTACTTGTCTTACAAAAGACAGTAGCTTTCTATCAAGGTCACCCTCTCTTCAAGGCAATAAGCAAAGGAACTATTAAATCTCTAGGCCCCTTCTTGGGAGTCTTATGGAGTTAAAAGACAGTGAAACACAAGGAGGAAAGAGAATTAAAGGCTGGGGCTCACAGCCATTTCCAACTCAAATGTCCCCAGACCTAATACAATAGCATCTTGCTTCTTCCAACAGCACCTGTATTTAGGCTATGTGAGTCTGGGAAGATTATTAAGCAAACCATCACAAGAAGATATGAGTGTTACTGAAACCCATGTGCCACCGTTACTAAGTAGATGGAGACAGAGACATTAGAGAATGGGATAGGGTAGGGGAAAGCAATCACATTGCTCACACTCTGATTAGCTGCTCAAAGAAAAAAAATCTAACTTCATATTCCATGTCTCACTGTAAATCATGATTGTCCCTTAAAGTGTCCCTACCATATATGTGGAAAGAAAATTAATAAGCTCCAAGAATGACTGAAATGGCTCTGGGAAAGCAAGAAAAGAATTTCCCAAATATAACTATTAAGGTCAGGACAAGAGTCAGATAGTCAATATCAACATTCTTAATCATACTCAAGAAGGGCATCCTAAAATAAAATGGGAAAGAATATCGAGCAGCAACCAATATAATTTTAAAAATTAGTTGCTCTCATTTCTATCTAAAAGGTCCACGTCAATGATCTTGATGAACAATGACTGAGAAGCAGCCATGAGCATACACAGGGAGTACTGTATTTGCTACTGAATTTCTCTTCCCCAAAAGACTGCTAAAGGCTGTACCCCAAACCCACCTTCAAGGAGTGCAACACACAAAGTCAATTTCAGAATAGCAGGGCATGGCTTCTGACACCTCACAGACCGCCTAAGTGCCTTTGATCTTATCAGTTCCGCTCACAGACGCTCTCTTCATTTTTCATTATTCCCCAATGCGGCCATCTTTTGCTCTTCCTCAACTCCCAGATTCCCACTTCGCTCATGGAAAATTTGAAGAGACAAGCATGTTTTTTATTAAAGTCATATACAAGGCATCACTGCTCCTCTCACCCTCTGGCAAGGGTACATATTGGTTTGCTTTGTTTCGGTGGGGGCTGGAGAGATCAGTGGCATAATTTTTTTTATTATTGTTATGGTTTGTCTTATCCATATCTGGATGCCAAGATAATTAAACTTGGCATATCATCTTATTAGCTAATGTTGTTTACAAAAAATTTTTTTCTTTGCAAATTTGCATTTACAAATGCAAATCGGGTTGCAGGTTTTTCTTTCCAGTGCATTTTGAATAAAAATATTTTAAAGTTTTTCAGAATATGACCTGTACCTACAGAATAAAAGAGTTTTATGCTTGATCCTGAGCTATTATTTTTAAATTGTATGTGTGTTCATGTGCACATGCTCACACATGCCTGTGTAAGTGTAGCACCCATAAAGATATTAGTTCCCACTGCACCTACAGTTAAAGGCATCTGTGAGGCTCTCAACTTGGATGCTGGGAATTGAACTTGGGTCTTCAGGAATGACAGTAAAAACGTTTAACTAATTAACCATCTCTCTAGCCCCCAGAATAAAAAATACTGGATATGAACATTTAATTACATTGAGATAAATAAAAAAATGATGACCAAGGAGCTCTAAAGGGAAAGTTGAATAGGGAAATAATTAAAGTACCCAAATAATTTAGAAGGTAAGGTGAGACAGGGTAAGGTAGCCCAAGAGGGAGGGCCGTGAGGGATAAAGCAGTATATAGGAGAAGATGGAGAAAGAAGGGGAGGAAGGTGGGAAGAAATCAGAGGACAAAGAGAGAGAGAGATGAAGGGGAATGGAGAGATAGAAGGATGGGGAAAAGAAGAGAAAAGAGTGAGTATATGGGAAGGGAGGAGGGCCCAAGAGCCACTGCTACCAAATTACTCAGAGACGCCTCAGGATGCACTTTCTTACTGTCTTCCAACCAAGGGTTAATTAAGTCACTGCCATCAGGACTGAACAGCAACAAAGCAAAGCACTGTTTTTATTAAATGGGAAATAAAATAGATACTGTGCCATTGTTGACTACTTTATTCCCAGAAAAAACTGCGAAGAGAAAAGACGTGGATGGACAATGCTAAGACCACAGGTGAAGTCAGACCGCTAAGGCTGAAATCTCAGAGCTACTACCCTTTCCTGGGCTTGAAATGTAGCTCTTCCGGCCTTAGTTCCCCACATTCAAGACTCGATAATAATAGCTCTTCCTCATAAAGCATGGTGGGAATTAAATAATAAATTAATCTCTGACATGTCTTTGCAAAGTTCCTGGTGTATGCATGTGTGTATTCAGATGTGTCACCGCTTGGTGCGTGCCTGCTACTGTCATCCCATTGTTAGAACTTCCAAATTTACAATTCTTGCAGAGAAGACCATGCCCAGGGAATAAATCTTAATAACCAGATCATCAGAGTCATCGCGGAAACGTCCACCTATCCAGAGTCTTCACATACTCTAATCTAGAAGGGCCTTTCTCACATGTAAGCCAGGAATGTGTGCAAGTATTTTGTTCTCTGTAAATTGACTGAACAAAGAAATTCTTCTAGCAGGATGACTCTGTGTACGGAAACAGATCACTTTTGGCAACCGCATCAGATAATGAGCCATTTGTTGCATGAAAGAGTTTACTAACTTGGAAAAATTCTGTAGGGAAGAGACAGAGATAGAACATTTGAATGAAAAGCATTTTTAATGTAGTAAGTACTCACCTGGTGGTTTTTTTTTTTCAATAACCTTTTCTGAATGGCATGTCACTGATACAAATGTGAGCTAATGCTCTATGCTGGCCTCCTGTTTTCTCTAAATAGAAATTGCCCCTATGGTGCAGTAGAGAGTAGTATAGACAGTGCCTATGCTCAGAGCATCCTCAAGCTGCTATCCTGTTTGAATTCTTTCTGTTCATATGGGCCTTCTGTCATCCCAGCTTTTTGTTCTCATTTGCTTGTTTATTGCATACATTGGGACTGATGCTATGAGGAAGACATAAATGTAATACAACATTGCTAACTGTCCTAAAGGAGAATATACAGTTGTTATATCCCATTCTACATAGTATGTGTTTATTCCTCACCTCTTAGCCATTCAAACCTACCTTACCCTCTCTCTCTCTCTCTCCCTCCCTCCCTCTGTCCCTCTCTCCCTCCCTCTCCCCCTCTCCCTCCCTCCCTCCCTCTGTCCTTCTCTCTCTCTCTCTCTCTCTCTCTCTCTCTCTCTCTCTCTCTCTCTCTCTCTCTCTCTCTCTCTCTCTCCCCTCCCCACCCGCGTGCACGCGCGTGCGCCAGAAATCCAATTAGCCAAGCTGGTTAAAGCTATTTTTAATGGACTCAAGCAAGCCCTGAATCAGGAGTTCTCCTTTTAGCAAAAATATATGAAATTTATTTTAATGATCTTGATGCAGGTACCTCAGCTGGGTAGAAGTGATTGATTTCCCACTATTATTTCCTCTGGCATTCTCAATAGATGAGGCTGCCAGAGTAATTACATCTGGATAAATGAGAAATTGGTGTGTTATAGTAAATAAAAGCCAGCATAGTTAGCAGACACCTCAGTGTGACTGTATCATAAAAGCTGAATGCTAAGCAACGTTTGCGGTTTGTTTGCAATACCTTTGGAAAGCAAGACTGTCCCTCAGATTCTCATTTTACAAACTGGCATTCAACTTCATTCATCATTTTTCTCAGATTGCACAGACGCATGTATAAGAATTAGGATATATGGAGACACAAAAAGAGGAAATGTTACTTCAAACAAGACATGAAACTCATCACCTCTAAGAGGCTCCATAACCTGTATGTATAAATAGGTTCAGATGCTCTAAGGGAAGAAAGCAGGATGCCATAGGCTAAACTTTGCAATATCTCCAAAGCAAGCACAGAAAAACCAATAGCAAACATAACCAAAAATATGGATGTAAAGAGATCCTTTTTACGTAGGGCAGTGGTGGTGCATGCCTTTAATCCCAACACTTGGGAGGCAGAGGCAGGCGGATTTCTGAGTTCCAGGCCAGCCTGGTCTACAGAGTGAGTTCCAGGACAGCTTGGTCTACAGAGTGAGCCAGGGTTCTACAGAGAAACCCTCTCTTGAACACTCCCCCCAAAAAAGAGAGACATCCTTTTTACTTTCGTTTTCTGTTTGTTTGTTTGTTTTTATTACTATTTTTTTTTACAATCTAGTTGTTGCCCTCCCACAGTTCCTCATCCCATTCTGCCTGTCTCCAAGAGGATGCCCCCCCACCAGCAAGCCATTCGACTCCCTGGGGCCTCAAATCTCTCCAGAGTTAGGCACATCTTCTCTTACTGAGGCCAGACCAGGCAGTCCTCTGCTGTTTATGTGTCAGAGCCCTCAGGCCAGCTTGTTTATGCTTCCTGGTTTGTGGCTCAGTATCTGAGAGATCTCAGGAGTCTGAAATAGTTGAGGCTGCTAGTCTTCCTATGAGGATGCCTTCCTTCTCAACTCCTTCCAACTTTTCCCTAAGTCAACCACAGCAGTCCCCAACTTCAGTCCATTGGTTAGGGGTTATCTGCTTCTGGATCAGTCAGCTTCTTGTTGGGTCTCTTAGAAGACAGCCATGCTAGGCTCCTATCTATAAGCACACTATAACATCAGTAATAGTGTCAGGCCTTGGAACCTCGCCTTGAGCTGGATCCCAAGTTAGGCCAGTCACTGGACCTCCTTTCTCTCAGTCTCTTCTCCATTTTTGTCCCGGCAGTACTTTTAGACAGGAACAATTCTGGGTAAGAATTTTTGATTGTGGAATGGCAACCTCATCTCTCCACTTGATGCGGTCATTCTACTGGAGGTGGACTCTATGAGTTCCTTCTCCCCACTGCTGGGCATTTCATCTAAGGGCCCTCCCTTTGAGTCCTGAGAGTCTCTCATCCTCCAAGCTCTCTGGTACGTTCTAGAGGGTCCCCTACCTCCAGTCCCCCAAGGTTACATATTTCCATTCATTCTGCCAGCCCTTGGGACTTCTTTCCTGTCTCCACCCACCCCATACCTGATCACATTCCCCTTTTCTCCTCCCCCTGCCCTCTCCTAGCCATGTCCCTCACCTCCTGCCTCCTATGGTTGTTTTCTTCTCCCTCCCAAGTGGGATTAAAGAATCTTCACTTGGGCACTTCTGCTTGTTAACCTTCTTGAGTTCTGTGGTAAAAATACCCAATAAAATTCTAGCAAACTGAATGCAAGAACACATCAAAACCATCATTCACCATAATCAAGTAAGCTTCATCCCAGAGATGCAAGGTTGGTTCAACTTGTGAAAATCCATTAATGTAATCCACTATATAAACAAACACAAAGAAAAAAATCACATGATCATAGATAATTAGATGATTTGAAAAAGTATTTGACAAAATGTAACACCCCTTCATGTTAAAAGTACTGGAGAGATCAGGAAGTCAAGACACATACCTAAATGCCACGGACTGGGTTCGTTGCAGGTACCTCGTTTTCCACAAGATGAGAGTTCTGGTCAGGTGGGCAACAATTCGGCGAATCACAGACAGAGTTGACACAAGGGAGTGCTGAATCTGGATATATTTCTTAAAAATGGCATGAGGTTTTGCAAAAAAATTGCAAAAGAGAAAGATGAAATCTAGCAGCTCAGCAGTTGAGGTACATCTGAGGCCATCTAAAACACACTAGGTCTAAAGCACCCACCTCTTCTGGATAGGCGCTGCACCACCACCACCACCACCCCCCAGGCCCAAGAGCTCTGGGCCTGGGGGGCTGCGGACTGCATGAATCTAAGTCCTAGTCCATCTAACTTCTAGTTCTAGTCAATGCACCTGCACAAAGTGAAAACCAAGCTTATATGGATTACAGAAAACAGGGCGAGTGACAAAAGTCATGTAGGCAGGTGACAGTCACATCAAAGTCAGTAAGATCACGTAGGCAAGGGATGGTTACATCAAGGTTGGTAAGATCAGATATCCAGGTGTGAAACAGGTGGAAGAGCAGTGGTGCCCTCCCCGCTGGGGCTATTTTGGTATTCCTATTTTGGTATTCTCTGGGTCTGCTGAAGGCAAGCACCAGGAAGTTCTGATCTAACAGTTCCTGCTAATGCCCTTAAGAGAGGGAAGCCCTTTGATTACTCTCTAGTATGTAAAAGAGTTCTGTCTTCTGTGGGACTGCCCTGAGAATTCTAACTATGTGCTTGACCTCTGTTGCTAACTCTGAGTACATCCTATCTGATAAGGCAGATTCCTTGTGAGAAATTCCAAGCTAAGGACAGCTTGGAAATAAATTAGGATATATTGGAACTTTGTGCTGGCCAAGAAACAATGCCCAATCTTATCCATTTATGAATCATTTCTTGGGGTATTTTTATGCCTAAATAAGAAGGCATGTTGAAGATTGGAAAGACTAATCTGGAACATGTCTGAGTTAGGAGATGTCAACGACTGACTGAGTACCCAGGAGGCACAAACTCCCTTTGAAGTCATAAGGCCTCTTGTCCTTAATCAGGCTTTTACCCCCAATATTGTAGACTTTACTGGAGTAGACAAGTGGGTGTGGCACCTAAACATAATAAAAGCAACATACAACAAACCAACAGCCAATATCAAATTACATGGACAGATACTTGAAGCAATTCCACCAAAATCAGGGACAAAACAAGGCTGCTCACTCTCCCCATATCTAGCCAATATAGTACCACTATATTCAATATAGCACCACTGCTCCAAGTTCTAGCTAGAGCAATGAGAGAACAAAAGAAGATCAAGGGAAAATTGCGAAAGAAGAAGTCAAGGTATCACTATTTGCAGATGATATGATAGTATACATAAGCAATACCAAAAAGTCTACCAGAGAACTTCTACAGCTGGTAACCAACTTCAGCAAAGTGGCCAGATATAAAATTAACTCAAACAAATCAGTAGCCTTCCTTGATATAAATGATAAGCAGGCTCAGAAAGAAAATAGGGAAACAACACCATTCACAGTAGTCACAAATAATATAAAATAACGGTATAACTCTAACCAAACAAGTGAAAGATCTAAGTGACAAGAACTTCAAGTCTCTCAAGAAAAAAATTGAAGATCTCAGAAAATGGAGAGATCTCCAATGCTCATGGATAGGTAGGATCAACCTAGTAAAAGTGGCCATTCTACCAAAAGCAATCTACATATTCAATGCAATCCCTATCAAAATTATTTTTGTTTTAAACCTTTTCTTTTCTTTTTTTTTAAAGACTTATTTATTTATTTATTATATATAAGTACAATGAAGCTGTCTTCAGACACACCAGAAAAGGGTGTCAGATCTCATTACAGATGATTGTGAGTCACCATGTGGTTGCCGGGATTTGAACTCAGGACCTCTGGAAGAGCAGTCAGTGCTCTTAACCACTGAGCTATCTCTCCAGCCCATTTTAAACCTTTTCAAAAGCAGATGTTTAAAGCATGTTTGAGGATCATAAACAAGGGGTTGTAACATATACAGAAACAAATCATGTGATAGCAAAAGCACAAAGACAGGGAAAACAGAACTGTGCTTCTCCATTATTTACAGAATAGTATTTAATGGGAGATTCAAGTCAAAGTTATGGGCTGTGGTTCCTACTATCATAACTAAAAGCAACCTTAGCTTTTAGTTATGAGTAACCAACAGCTGTCTAATTGGACTTCTGGCTTCATAATAAGAGGGAATTCAGGTAAACTTGTTACAGAATACTATTAACCTAGCCAACAACTCAAGACCAGTAAAGTCATGAACCCTAAAAGAGAATCTGCTACTCCCATTTTCCTAAACCAGGATAATTTCTAAGTGTATTCTAAACATTTATCCTTACCTCTAGAGATACGTGTTAATACACCCAAAGGAGCTTATTTTTGCAGCAGATAGAGACCATTACAGAAAGATATACATGTTCAAAATTCAGAGAACATCTGATCATGGAGTTCACAACCCCAATTATTACACATACAATACTACCCCTACATGTAAGTCTTGAGAACATTCCAGAAGAAAGAGTGGAAAGATTGTAAGAACCAGAGAACTAGGATATCAACTTTGAAATAGTGTCTTCTGCATACGATAGGGAAATTATACCCAGGAAATATCAACAACACAATTGCCTAAACAAGACCTAAACGATGACAACATCATGAATGTGCCAGTGTGGATGAGGAAAACACGTAAGACCCTATTCCAGATGAAGAGCTATAAGCAAAGTGAATATTCAGAGAAATAGAATTAGTTTTCCCCCAGGGAGCCCTGGTTTTATCAAGCCTTCACAAAACCAAGGGCTTCCCCTCCCACTGATGCCAGATAAGTCAATTCTCTGCCATACATGCAGCTGGAATCACGACACCTTTCATGTGCACTCTTTGGTCGGTGGCTTAGTCGTTGGGAGCTATGGGGAGTCTAGTTGGTTGATATCGTTGTTCTTCCTATGGGGTTGCAAACCCCTTCAGCTCCTTCAGTCCTTCCCCTAAGTCCCGAATTGGGGTTCCTGTGCTCAATCCTATGGTTGGATGCAAGCATCTGCATCTGTATCAGTAAGGTTCTGGCTGAGTCTCTCAGGAGACATCCATATCAGGCTCCAGTCAGCAAGTACTCCTTGGCATCAGCAATCTTGACTGGGTTTGATGGTTACAGATGGGATGCATCCCCAGGCGGGGCAGTCTCTGGATGGTCTTTCCTTCAGTCTCTGCTCCACTCTTTGTCCCTGTATTGCCTTTAGACAGGAGCAATTCTGGGTTAATATTTTTGATATGGGTGGTTGGCCCCATCCCTTAATGGGGGCCATGCCTAACCTCTGGATATGGTCTCTACAGGTTCTCTCTCCCCTTTGTTGGGTATTTTAGCAAATGTCATATCTGTTGGGTCCTGGGAACCTCTTGCTTTACTGACTTTATAGAACTTTGTGTAGGCTACCCCCAGTTAAGATAATGTATTTCAATATGACATTTCATGCATGTATCTAATTTGGTCATCAGTCCCCTATTATCCTCTTCTCCTTCCTCCCCCACTGCTCCTCCTCTTCTTCACCTCCTACACCTTCCTTCTACTTTCATTTATTCTCTTTATTGTTTTCTTTTTCTTTAATTATTATAGTTATCTGCAGACATACATATAAATATATAAATAGAACCTGCTGAGTCCATTTGGTGAGGCTCAAGTAAGACAAAGTTAGTCATCATGATCCCTATAGCAATCACTGAAAATTAAAAAACAATGGCATTTATATGCTGGGTGTAACCAAAACTGTAGCAAGGTGTCAGATATAAACCAGGCTATTTGACAAATGATCTAAAAAAAAAATCGAGATCCAATTTCACTAGACATAAAAAATTACTTAAATAAAAGGATGTGGATGTGTCATTATGGACTCTAAAACCCAAGGCTCAGGGAATATCACAAAAGACAGGAAGGAAAGATTCTGGGAGTTGGAAAACCAGGATATTGGCTGTGAGATAGTGTCTTCTATACATGACAGGGAAGACACAACTATAAAATCTAAATGACAACATAAGGTCTGAATAATGACAATATAAGTTAACATGCCAATGTGGAAGAGTGAAGTCTCACAAGGCTTCACCCCTAGATGAAGAGCTAAAGGCAATTGATAGTTGCTAAGATAGGGGGAGACTCAGGATTCTCCAGGGACTGAGTAGGGTGTGTGTGTGTGTGTGTGTGTGTGTGTGTGTGTGTGTGTGTGAGAGAGAGAGAGAGAGAGAGAGAGAGAGAGAGAGAGAGAGAGAGAGAGAAAATAACTTAAAAAGAGGTCATGAATTTGGGGAGCAGAAGAGAAACATGGGAGGAGTTAGATGGGGGAGAGCAATGTGGAAACAATGTAGATACAATACTCATATATTGAATTCTCAAAAAGAATTAAATAAAGAGTGGAGCTAAAAGTTAAGATGAAAAAGAAAGCCAGGTGGTGGTGGCACATGCCTTTAATCCCAGAAGTCAAGTGGATCTCTGTGAGTTCAAGGCCAGCCTAGTCTACAGAGCTAGTTCTAGGACAGCCAAGGATACATAAAGAAACTCTGTCTTGAAGAACAAAGAAGGAGGGGGGAAGGAAGGAAGGAAAAGAAGAAAGGAAGGGAAGGAGGGAGGGAAGGAGGGAAGAAGACATGAAAAGACAGAACGAACAACATAAGCACTTATAGAAATAAGTTCACGTGGCCACATTGACAGGAGACAAAGTAAACACTAGAACAAACAAAATACAGAGGTAAACATGGTAAGAAGGGATTCAGGACCTCACAAATGCAAACCATGCTTCTGCCTTCCAAGCCCCCTTAAGAGACTTGCAATTTTGTTTAAACTTGTAAAGCTATGATATTCACACGGTTTCAGAATTAGAGCTAAAAAAACAAAACTCACTCAGTTTTTAACTCTGCTTCCTCCCCTTCTTTGCCATATTCTTCTGGAAATTTGGCTTAGAATTCTATTTGAAAATTAAGAAAAAATAAGTATTATTCATGTACAAATATGTATGTGTTGGCTGTCTACCTTCTGGCCTAGACAAAATGGAGTATACTGTTCTTACTATTCTGCTATCTTATTTTAGTCTTAAGTTGTTCACAGGACCCCATATAACAGCACAAGATTTTCCTCACACAGCAAGTTGAGTTTTAGTTAAGAAACAACTCTTCCATTTTATATCCCAGAGTCATATAGCTCATATTACACTCTTTAGAGAATCATAATTTTTAAACCCATGAATCTTACATTTTATTTATCATAACTAAACATAATCCCAGTATATCCAAGTTCATTAGAGTATTCTATTGATAAGGACTCACTGCTTAAGAAGTACCTTTAGCCTATTTTCTCAAAGGTCAGTCTAACATGCTTACAAAGAAACTGAATCATGTGCATCATCTTTTCTTTGGGTATATCCCTTTCCCACTAATCAGGAAAGAAATAGATCACATGCCCTCCTCACACATGAAATAATTCTGACCTAAACATAAAAAACCATTAAACTCAGTTATCTCTGAAAGATAAGTCAGGAGAAAATGAGGGAGAAATTTTTTTTTTAGATATTTTATTTATTTACATGTAAATTTCTCCTTTCCCAGTTTCCCCTCCAAAAAACAAACAAACAAACAAAAACAACAAGAACAAACCCCTGTTGCTTCCCCCCTCCCCATGCCTGCCACTCCACCCTCTCACACTTATTGGCCCTGGCTTTTCCCTACACTGGGGCACAGAACTTTCACAGGGCCGAGGTCCTCTCCTCCTATTGATGGCTGACTTTGCAATCCTCTACTATATACATGCTGCCAGAACAATCAGACCCACCATGTGCAGTCCTTGGTCTTAACCACCAACCGAGGGAGAAATTTTTAAGACTATATGAGCCTTTGTCATTTTGTCAATATAATGAACTTTTTAAAATGTACTGGTTTTTTTTTTTAAACATAGGGGTTTTTCTAGTTTGTTTTTCTGTTGCTGTGATAAAACACTTGAAAGGACAATATAAATCTCATTTGCCTCCATTTAAGGACCAGGCCTGATTTGGAAATAAGGCCACAAGACACCAGCTCCAAGGACAGACCGTAAAATCCAGAACAAGATCATAAAACCCCTCCCAAAGAACAGCCTGGGAATAATCACAAAAAATGGGGAAATATCTTATCTCAGAATGGGCCAGCTGTGCTGGACAGCTCTATCTCATCCTAAGGTTAAATGTTCATGACATAGGAATGCAGACCACTAACCACCTGTGACCTACTAGCACCCACCAATGAAATTTTAGGCTACCTAATCCTTCCAGACAGTTCCCTCAATTCCCTATAAGGAACTATAAGGCCTATAAGGTACACCTTTGTCTCTGGTTTCCATTTCAAAACCAGATGGTTGCCCCCTGCATGCTGGTTGTTTCTGCAGAATAAATGCTCTTTGACTTTGCATACTATCTGAGTCTGGGGGTCTTCCTTCAGCAATTTTCAGAACCTTACACATCGACCCAAACCTACTTGGGAAAGGAGTTTCTTTAGCTTATAGATTATATTCACAGAAAGATTGTAGTAACTGGAGGCCTTAACTGAACTAGAAACATGGAAGAATACAGCCTCCTGGTTTGTTCTACCCTACCCCACCCCCACCTCAGGCTTGCTCTGCTGCATAGACTACTGGTGCTCTCTGAACTTTCACCAACGAACAGTCTTCTTATACAGAGGGCTAGTTAATGCAGAGACTCATAAACTGTTCAAAGTGCTAAGAACACGTGGCTATTAAGTTATCAACCGTAAACAGGACAAGTAGGCTTAGCGAATGTCATAGAAGAAGAGACATCGAAAAACATGAATGCTGGAGGATGAAAGGTGGTGCTGCAAAGCCCTATCTTCTGAACGTGACATGGAAATGGCACTCATAAACCCACAGCAGCTGTGGTCACCTGCAGAAGACCGCCACAAGATGAGGCCCAACAACACTTCATCATGGACATGGGAAGGGTTCATGAGCCCACGCCCCATCAATGACTGTTGGTAGTTAATGGTTGCTAAGGGAACATACAATATTTTCCTTAGTGGTGTATCCTGTGCTTCTTGTAAATAAAGTTCCCACCACATTCATGAGAGCAGCCTTCATTAAACTTCCACACCCAACCAAACCAAGAGGACATGACAGTAAGAGGGTGACAGATTGGGGAAAAGAAGGGTATCAGGAGGAGAGGAAGAGTAGATAAAAGAGGGAGAGAGGGGTACAGAAGACTAGAATTCAAAAAGAAAGCAGAACAACCAAGTACCCACTCCACTAAGAACAACCAGCATTTGAATTAAAGATCACTTAAAAATAAAATGGCACTATTTTCAAATGAGTTCAATCTCAAAAGAATAATTTAGATAAGTTAATGGGTTATTAAGTCTATGGTGAATTCGAATGAGAAGATGGAATGTATCTGAAAAAAAATCCCTAATATTTCAAAGAAAGCTAACATCTTTGTTATGGTGGTTTGAATAAAAATGTCCCCATAGGCTCATAGGGAGTAGCACTATTAGGAGGTCTAGCCTTATTGGAGGAGGTGTGTCACTAGGGAGAAGGCTTTGAGGTCTCAGAGACTTAAGTGTGTCTGTCCCTCCTGCTGCCTGGGAGATCCAGATGTAAAACTCCCAGCTCCCTCTCCAGCACCATGACTGCCTGCATGCCACCATGCTTCCTGCCATGATGATAATGGACTAAAAACTATAAGCCAGCCCCAATTAAATGTTTTCCTTTATAAGAGTTGTGGTTGTGCAACAAAATCCTAACTACCAAACAACCTTAGTAGAATCGTAAGAAATGAGTTTTCAAGCACCATGATCTCAAGAGTGAACCACTACAAAACTTCAGGCTCTTGAAACGTTCTCCTTAATCCTCATCTTGCCCAACTATTTTTCAGTTCTGAGCATTGGATCCATGACCTTATACTTGCTAGGCAAACACTTTCTGTTGAAATGCATCCCCAGCCTTCTTTATCCTTCAAGATGGAGGAGACTCTGTAGCATAAGCAGGTCTTGATCTTGCGATCTTCTGGAGTATTTATAATTACAGGTCAGCATCACCAGACCTGGCTATAATGGATTTCCTTTGACAGTGATACTGAGCATGCTTCCGGGCCTTATTCAAGCCTGGTAAATCCTGGATCCCTTGCATTTGCAATCTTTGAGTATCTACCCCGAAAGCTGCCATTATCTGCAACTGGGCGAAGTATACTTTTTCCAAAGAAATTGTTTTCTTCCCTCTTTGCAGCATTAAAAGCTTAGCTATTTCTGTCAAGGTCTCACACGTATTCATATTTCTTCTAAAGGGCAGAAAATTCCATTGTTAAAGATACAACCATCACTATATCAAATTGTAAGTTTGACAACTTTTGACTCTGAGTAATTTGAGCATGAGTTTAAGAAAATATTATAACACAGTATGAACTGAGTTTACATATATAGTATACTTTTGAAAATCCTTAAACTGTTCTTTTAAGGTAGAGCACATTTTCAATGCAAAATAACTACTGAAATTGGCACGTGTGACTCCATGAGGGGCTGTTACCTTACTAGACGAGACCTGAATTTCAAATTATGTTTTCATGGACTGTTCCTATAGGACAGAGTTCCTTGTACGTACTATGAAGCTTAAGGTATTTTATTCTTTAAATAAGAATTTTAGCAATGCAAATTACAGTGTGAAGAGTGTTAGAGGTATATTTAAATATCATAATTTTGGAGACACTGGGAATATCTGGCAATACTGATTTAGTGTCCCTAAATCTCAGAGAGTAACATGCCAGGAGTTGAAAACACTGAGAAAAGTGTTTCTTTATTTGTGTGTGATTTCACTGTGTGTTAGAATTCTAAATTGTGTCATTGTTTACAGATAAGCATACTTTGTGTTTTTCTAAAAGAAGATATAAATACTCCACTTCCCTATGCAAAAAGAACAGGCTTCATAGAATTACTATCAATACTCATAGAAATATTTGTAAAACATATATAGTGTTTTCTATCTCCAGTATTTTCTAGAAATAAATGAATAAATAGCATGGCAGGCCTGACAACATTGTTATCCTAATTAACACTGCTTCCACAAAGACCAGGGAACATGGAAGCTAGCCCTGGCCTTCTAACCCCTAGAGCACAGTAGGAGAATTCCAGACAGATCCTGAAATAAAATTAAACATGACAGTGGCATCTTAACTTGCTTTGTTCTCTATCAACTACTGCCAGTAGCCATCATGGCCTGTGCTCTCATTAGAAAAGAAAGGCTTCTGAGAGATAACAAAATATAAAAAAATAAAACATCATAAGATAAAATAAGAAAAAAAACACATCAAAGTTGGAAAAGGCAACCCAACAGAAGGAAGAGACTCCAAGAGAAGGCACAAGAATCAGAGACCCAATCCTTCACACACTCAAAAGTCTTATAAAAATTCTAACCTTAAAGCTATAATATGTATACAGATGACCTGGCGCAGTCTCATGCAGGCTCTGTTTGCCACTTCAGTCCCTGTGAGCTGATTTGAGCTTTGCTCAGGTGACTTAGAGGAAATCATTCTCCTGGTGTCCTCTATCCTCTCTGGCTCTTATACTTTTTCTGCCTCCTCTTTCACTGGGGATAAGAGTGGACTCCTGACCTTTGAGTAGAGGGATTTGATGGACACTCCATTGTTTAGCTTACATTCATTACATTCTTTAGCCTACAATTTTTTATCTCCTGGAAGTAAACAGAAGCTTAATCTGCCATTGGAGCTATTGATCTGAGACCCCTTGACACCTAAAGCCTTTTCTATTAGAAAAAGGGGATATGGTGTATTTTGAAGCAAACTTTAGTAAGCACATAGAAATGAAGATGAAAAGGACTTGTCTAGGAGTTTTTGTTTAGGTAGAAAGCTTTCTTTTCTGAAAGGCAGAGTCACCAACAATAATAGTATATGAGACAGATGGAATGGATTTGTGTCTTATGGTTTTTTTCTAATAAGCCTTCAATTATCCACAGTATCTCTTCCTGTTATTTGCTAACTCTTGCCACAGAGGCACCCAAGTACCCTTCCACCTTTACTGCCAAAGGTAAATTAGGTTGAAGGGATGGCTCAGTCATTAAAAATGCTTGCCTTGCAAGTATAAGAACATGAATTGTATCCCCAGACCCAACATAAAAATGCTAAGCATGGTGTCCCACACTTGTAATTCCAGGACTAAAAAGGCAGAGAAAGAAAGATTCCTTGAGCTATCTTTCCAATGAGTCTAGACTAAATTGGTGAACTTTAAATCAATGACAGACCCTGTCATAAATTATGTGGATAGTGTTTCTGAGGATGACACCTGAGGTTTTCCTCTGGCCTCTTTGGGCACAACACACACACACACACACACACACACACACACACATAATTTCAAAAGACAAATACAATACAATAGTATGCTCCTTTGAGGAAACCTGATAGAAGCCAAGGAAGGAACAGAAGTTTGAGTGGCAGCAGGTTTGATAAAATATAGAAAATAGCCTTTCCACTCAGAGAGGCATGTGTTCAAGTCCTCATTCTTCCATAAATTAAATTATTAAATTCCCCCTCACCTTCTTTTTCTCATTTGTAAAATAGGGAAAGGACAATTATCAGTCATTGGGCATAGCGATTAAAGTCATGCAAAGACTTTAGAAATATGTTCATTACGAGGTAGATAATATTAGCATTATTGCTACATGCTTAATCAATTGTCATTTTAAAGTTAAGGACAGAGGCTACTGTACATATTAAGCACATACCTGCCCAGCTTAGAGATACTAAATGGGAAGAAAACAATAAAGTATTGGAATGAGGGAAGGGCAAGCAAGATGACACAAGGAGCCAACCTCTATGGAACTTTGATATTTGGGTACCTTGTCCTCCAAATTCTGGGGTTACGGGGGATAGCCAAAGTAGCCATGTGTTATTGCAGCAACAGCCATTACCTCCCAACCTGTCTGTGACTACTAATGTTACCTAGCTCTTTCCAACCAATTTCAGCCTAATTTTTCAGTAAGAAATGATGTGAAAGAGAAAAAAAATGACCAAAATAATTTTCCATGCCCTTTTCCCCCATACGATATGGTAAAAAAGAAAGAAGGCTAATTTTTTAAAGATTCAAAAGCTTGCACAGAATGAGCACATCAAACAAATCAGAAGCACCTGGAAGGAGCTCTCTGATCCTCCCAGTTCCAGAGACAACTTTATCTTCCCAGCAGTGCCAGCCTCATCCTTTAGACACAATGGTGAAGGTCAGAGTGAATGGATTTGGTCATAACCTGGTTACCAGGGCTGCATTCTTACCTGACAAAGTGAATATCACCATGATCAACCCTTTCATTGACCTTATCTAACATGGTCTACATGTTCCAGTATGATTCTACCCACAGCAAGTTCAACGCCACAGTCAAGGCTATAATGGAAAGCTTGTCATCAATGGGTATTGCCAGCCAGCGGCAACGATAAGATTGGGTTTTCTGGAATACGGAGTCAGAGGGAAATTGGCTAGCCATAATTATATCTTACCCACGTGGAAGGCACTTAAAAATTAGACAACAGGAGATATGATCACCCAGTCATCTTCCATTTAATAATCTCTTTGTTACAAGCCAACAGGTAGAATAGGTGAGGCAAAACCCCCTCCCCCAAGTTCGTCAGCATATAGGTCCAATCAGCAGCTTCTTTAGTCTCTGTAGAGGCGGGACTTTCGATGTAACTGGAACCAGGAGCGAGGCATGGCAAATAGCAGGAGGTGGGCAGAGAGGTGTGGTTATAAGAGGCAGGCAGGGTCAAGCAGGAGGGTTACAAATGGGAAGACCGCTGCCATCTTCCAGGAGCTAGACCCCACTAACATCCAACGGGTGATGCTGATGCGGGGCATGTTGTGAAGTGTACCAGTGTCTTCACCACCATGGAGAAGGCCAGGGTACATTTGAAGGGTAGGGCAAAAAAGTTATCACCCCAGCTCCTTCTTCTGATGCCCAATGTTTGTGATAGGAGTGAACCATGAGAAGTATGACAACTCACTCAAGATTGTCAGCAGTGCTTCTTGCACCACCACCTGCTTAGCTTCCTGGCCATCATTCATGACAACTTCGGCATTGTGAGAGGACTCATGATCACAGTCTATGCCACCACTGCTGCTAAGAAGACTGTAAATGACCCCTCTGGAAAGCTGTGGTAGTATGGCCATCGGGCTGCTCAGAACATCATCGCTGAATCCACTGGTGCTGCCAAGGCTATGGATGAGATCATCCTAGAGCTGAACAAAAGCTCACTGACATGGCCTTCCATGTCTCTACCCACAATGTGTCTGTCATGGATCTGACATGCTACCTGGAGAAACCTGCCAAGTATGATGACATCAAGAAGGTGGTAAAGCAGGCATCTGAGGGCCCACTAAAGGGCATTCTGGGCTACATTGAGGACCAGGTTGTCTCCTGTGACTTCAACAGTGATGCCCACTCTTCCACCTTTGTGGTTGGGGCTGGAATTGCTCACAGTGACAACTTTGCAAACTTTTCCTGTCATGCCAATGAATATAGCTACAGCCACAGGGTGGTAGACCTCATGGACTACATGAGTTCCAAAGAGCAAGAAGCCCTGGACTAACCCACCGCAGCAAGGACAAGAGAGCCCTGACATTGAACATCTCCAGTTTCCATTCCAAACCCCCAGAATAACAGGATAACAGGATGGGACTAGGAATCCCTATTCTCTTGAAGATCATCAATAATGTTCACACACACACACACATACACACACACACACACACACACACACACACACATGCACACACACACACACGCACGCACACACAGTATCTGCAAGGTACCATCACCTATTTGGAGAATGGAGTTATGCATTGTGTTATTGATACAGGAATAAGCCAGGAACCAGGGTTGTTTTGAGATAAATTTTCACCTGTAAAATCATAGGTATATACCCAGAAGGAAGAAAATACATTTTTAAGTGTAAAGACAAAGAGCCCTTGTAAATCCTTCCTTCATTGTTGTTCTTTGTTCTGGAGCTTCCCAGAATGACACTGGAAGAAATCTCCAGGTTAGCTTTAACTAGCACTCTCTGCTTTTCTGCCAAACTCCTTTCTTTAAATTTGCATGCCTTGGAATAAACTTTCTTGTTAGCTATATTTCCACCAAAACTGAAAAGTCTGAAGTTGTTTTATTCTTGAGCAGTTTTATTCTCTCCCAGTTGCTTCCTTATTATTCCTACTGAGAATTTTAGTGTTCTCTCTATTAAAACTCAATCTGCTGTTTTAGAGGTTAATGATTAACTTTAATATGTCTGTGCCTTTAATTGTCATCGAGATTCTGGAATTAAATCAAATGTAATGGAAAGAATAGAATTAGGACAACTGGGCTCTAATCCCAGTGCAACCAATAAAGTGTCCGACCTTGGGAAAGCTTTCAACTTCTCTGGGACTCTGTCTATAAAACAAGAAGCTTGGGAGATACAGTCTTCTAATATATGTGATTTTAAAACCCTGGGCTCCTACAAACTAGGAGCCCTCACATTTTAAAGTAAACTGATTGCTGGTAGTAATTTTCTTGTTACTTAATTTGGTGTTAACAGACAAGAACTCAAGACCCTGTTTTCCTTTAACACACAACTGACTTTTGAAAAAGTCATGAGAAGGAAAGGGGTCCTTCTCTAGCAGTGAGCAGCCAGGTTCAGAGATGATAGTCATGTGGGTGAGTGGACCAAGAACGACAGAATGACAAAATGAATGAACTCTCACTCTGCCGTTTTCTTCTCCAGGAAAGGAAGCTGCAGTAACAAGGGAAGATGGCAGCATGCAAAGTTGTAGCCTAGATAAATCTGTGAAACACACAGCTAAGGTTCAAGGGAATGTTGTGAAAGAGAGGCTAGAAAGATTGTAGGAGCCAAAGGATCAGGGACTTGGCTGTATGAGTTGCCTAGAAATGTCAGAAGTTATATCCATAAAGTCTCACCAACGTGGCTGCCCAAACTCAAGCTGAATAAGGAAGGCACCAATAACTGTGCCAAATGAGGTCAGAGAAAATCCCACAAGGCTTCAACCTTACACTAAGAACGACAGGCAAGTGAGTAAAGCTTGATACAGGAAAGGTGGTCCTCCCCGGGGGAGAGCCCACCAACTGGTTGCTCAGTGGCAAATGGTCAGTACTCAAAGTATAATACAAGTAACACTATACAGACTCAGTAGGTGATATTAAGGAATACAAATGTATATACAAATCCATATATGCCTGCAACACTAATGAGGGGAAAGGGAGCCATGAATTCTAAGGAGAGCAGGGGAGGGCATATGGAAAGGTTTGAAGGGAGTAAAGGGAAGAGGAAAATGTAATAATTAAAATACGATCTGAAAAACAGTCACTCAGCAAAATTTTTAAAAGGCAAAGAAAGGCAGATGGAAATAATAATGAAGCCACCCAGAGCAGAGCCACACAGGAGAGCCCAAAGACCCTTTGAGGTGGGTGTCATCAATCATCGGGATGCGTTCGCCTCTTTTCTTCAACCTCGTCTTGCCTTCCTTTAAAAAATATACTGAATAATCTCTTCATCTGAGCTTTGTGGTGAAGCAAAAGAATACTGACCCTCAAGTAAAGGCTTCTCCTATGAGAGAAAAAAAAGAAAAAAAAAAGAAACTGAAGAGAAAAAAATGTCTGTTTATGGAAAAGAAATGATGAGGATGGGCGATTTGTCTGAAACTGACTGTGGCTGCTGCACCTGTTAAAAATCAACAGTTTGCAACCCTTCGGATCTAAGAGGGAAGCACCTCGGGCTTGAGAGGGAGCTGGAAGCTGGAGGAAAGCCGAAGGATACGATGTGTGCTACGGTTCTTGGGGTTGTCCCTTTTATGTGTGCCTTTGAGTGCCCTAATGGAGTCTATTTTAAAGTGGAGAGAAAAAGTACTGAATTGAACTCTCTGACTCAACAGCTGACAGCCTGCCCTTGGCAAGAGGCGTCTCTTCCCCTTTGTTGCCAGATTTCTTTAAGGAGGCAGAAGTCATGGTAAAGGCCCAGGTCAGGAGTTGATGCATCTAAGGCCATTTGCAGGTGCTATTCTCTCTGAACCAATCAGATGTGGTGTCTTTTCTATAAAATGAGATGGTACTCAAGAATATAGATTGGTTGCCTACAAGCAGGGTCAGCACGAATGAGTCTATTCAAGGCTCATGTGTAAATGTGGAGTTACATAAGGGGCTCGTTACTCTTAGAAGTGAATAGGATTGACTTCAGTGCTCTGGGCATGGATTTCCAATAGCCAATTCCTTCGGTTCCTCTTTGCCTTTTCCAGAGGTGAGGGCGGTAAATTATTTTGGAAATTACAAAACATGAGAAAATTCCATCTTCATTGTCATGTTACTTTGGAGTCCTGGGCTTATGTGATGAGCTGAGGTCACAAACCACCTCTCTGGGGTGTATTGCCTTAATTTGCATGGTGATAACTGATTTATGACTCATATTTTTTTCTTATCAATAAATCAACAAAGTAAAAATCCTTAAACACAGGTGGCATGTGTATGTGCATGTCAGTGGCTAAACACATCTTTCCTGCTGATATGAGAATATTGATTTCACTACAGTTAAGCAAACATAGTTAACCCCAGTGTTCAGGATTCGCTCCGCCCCTTCCTGAAATGAAGGAGGGGTAGACTTCTCTCTCCTACCTGAATAAGGAGCTCAGCCATGTGACTTCCTTTGTTCCTGAAAATGTGAGAAAGCCCCGTATCTTCTATCTTGAGCCCAGTCTTTAAATGTGCTTACCTAAGGCTTCCGTGGCTGCTCGTGCTTCCGATCTGCTTCTTGAGAAATCCTGGCCTGAGGTAGCCACTGCTCCTTCACCCAAGCCACAGAACACAACTCCCTAGAACAAACTTGAACATCTATAGCCTGGAGCACAGCTGCTGTAGCCAACTGTACTGACCCGTGGAAAAAATAGCAAGTGTTTGTGGTTGTAAGCCGCTGAGACTTGTGGGGCAGGACACGGAGGGGGGTGGATTGTTGTAAAAAAAATTGCTTCAGCAAAAACTGACTTGATCATAGAATTCTTCTGGAAAAAAAATATATACAGCAACAGCAGAAACTTCAAACTGAGTATTACACATTCGTGTTTTTAGACTTCTTTTTAAATGCTTCATTGCCATATATTTGTTATGCCTAATGATGCATTTCATTATAGTATGTTCATGTGCACATACATTTCAATCTTACTGGAGTTACTTCTTGTTGCCCAACTGCCACCCAACCACTTCCCCCATTTTTGCTTGTCACTTTGCTTGGCTTTGTCACTCATTAGTCATTTCAACCCTTAAAATTGGCCGGGATCTTCCAAAGAAATTGCACTGAGCACCCTCCAGTCTTACACTTGGCATCTCCAACACGACTGACTACTCAGCCCTCCAAATCCTAAAGTCTCCGTATGTTACAGAGGATGGGTCAGCCTTCTAGACTAGGCATCCAGGAAAAAGAATGGTCCTCTCCTGCAACAGAAGCATCCTCACAAAGGGAAGCATGTTTGCCTGACTTTACTGTTCCTCTGCATCACACGCTCACATGCATGATGTTATAATGAGAGCCAGGGAAAGTTTCAAACAATCCCTGACTCGAAGTCAATTTATAATCTCTTATCTTCTCTCTCTCTCTCTCTCTCTCTCTCTCTCTCTCTCTCTGCCTCTGAAAAGCAACTATTTTCCTATGACTGTGAGGAATACAATTTGATGTGTTACCAATTAGCAAGGAAAGTTCTCTCCTGTTTTTCCTTTAAAGCTCCAATTCCATGAAGCGATGAGTACTTGGCCATCAATAATTAAGACCTATCCCTGGGAAACACTGTCACAAAAAAAAAAAAAAAAAAAAAAAAAAAAAAAAAAAAAAAAAAAAAAAAGCTAACAGCCCTGCTGAATAATAAAGCAGGAACAGATTTTTCCAAACCACAATGATTTTCTTTTTATATTTTCACAGTCCTCCAAGGAAGAACAAGCAACCACTTTAGCAAGATCCCACAACAATCCCACATCCCTAGGTAGCAGAATTACCACAAAATACTCTGGTAGCTTTGCCCAGGGTCAGCCAAGTACAAATAATAAATTGTTTTAGAAATATATTGGCATAATGGCCACTGGAATGTAAAAGCCACCTGAATTTGATTTTAAGCAAGAAGAACGTGTGTACTTTATTTTCTTATCAGAGGGCAGGCCACTCTGATCCAGGAACATCCCCACCACCCACTGTGGTCTGCAAACACAGAATAGAGTGACAGGGAGAGGATGGAAATTGTTGACCTCTGTTATGCACAATGAATTCCAGAAGTGTGGATGGTGAAAACCTGTTTGTTTTTAATCGGTGTGACTTCTTAACAGCCCCTGACTCCTTAAAACATAAAAGAGCTTTGTAAATTCAAGGCTGGAGAGATGGTTTGGTGGTTAAGAGCAATGGCTGCTCTTTCAGAGGACCCTAACTCTCACAGGCGTTCTCCACCTCTCCTTCCACCCAACCCTACATCCTTTATCTCTCTTTAGATAGCTGAGAGAGACTCAAGAAATAGGCACACATAAGCAAAACCCATAAAAACACAAAGTTGGAAGCTATAGCATACAAGCAAAAGAATAGTAAGACAAAAAAAATGCTCAAAAAAAAAAACCAATGAGACAAAAACTCTACAGAAAATATCACTGAATTTGGTTTGTGTTGGCCATCTACTACTGGGCATGAATGGGGCTTACCCTTAAGTGTAGTTATGTCCAGAGAGATTCCATATGAGAAAACTGCTTTTTCCTTTGCAAACAGATGTCAACTGGAGATAGCTTAGAGTCATTTTTCTTTTTAAGTGAGGGACATTGTATTATTAACTTTTGCATCAATTTGACCACAATACCCGAGAGGAACAAGTTACATGAGAAAGGACTTACATTACTTCATGGTTCCACAGAGTCTCAGTCCATCATGGCAGAAATCTGCAGTATTATTGTGAACCATATTTTGGACAATCATACAGGGTTCTTTCTGGAATGTGAGAGACTGACTGCTGGCTAAAGCAGTCCCCATCACTTAGGAGAGGAAAGGCTATCCAGTTTCTTAAAGGATGAATCAAAGCTAGCCAAAAGCCGAGTCAGCAAGTAGAGAGTACCTGGCAGTGTGGGGATGCTAACATTACCTGGCAGTGTGGGGATGCTAACATTACCTGGCAGTGTGGGGATGCTAACATTACCTCACAGTGTGGGGATGCTAACATTACCTGGCAGTGTGGGGATGCTAACATTACCTGGCAGTGTGGGGATGCTAACATTACCTGGCAGTGTGGGGATGCTAACATTACCTGGCGGCCCTGAGAGAGGATATTCTTACTGTCACTTTTCAATATGTTTTTGTTTCAAAGAAAAAGTAGTGAAAATAAAATCAATAGCTAGGGGTTGTACTTTCATGAATATATATTATAATTGATTTACAAAATCTCCATGTAACCACTTCACTTTCTGCCTTAATAAGTAGGTAATTCTCCCTCAGAAAGCCAGGCCTTCACACAGACACACTGTCAAGGGAATTCAGAACGGCCTCTAAATGTCTGAGAAAAACATAAGCAAAAGGGAACTATGGTACCAAAACAGATAAAGCAAGTTTTCCCAGTTCAAAAATACCATTGCTATACATTTTACCAATTAGATTTTCAACTACATCAATGCTCTCCACTTATTTTCTTTTTCCTTTATGGGGTTGGAAGATCTCACATAGTCCAAGCTGGCTTGGAATTCCCTAAGTAACTGAGAATAACCTTCACCTCCTGAGCCTCCGGCCTCAGCCTCCCCAATATTGAGATTACAGGTATATACTGTCTTAGTATTCCTATTCCTTTCAGAAACACCATGACCAAAAGCAAGTTAGGAAAGAAGGGTTTATTTCAGCTTGTACTGGTAGTATGTTGTGAAGGGAAATCAGAGTAGAAACTTGAGCCAGGAACCTGAAGACAGAACCTGAAGCAAATGCTGCAGAGGAATGTTCTGACTGGCTTGTTCCTAATAGCTTGCTCAGCCTGCTTTCTTTCTTTCACCCAGGCCTACCTGCCCAGGGATGGCACCACTCAAAGTAGATTGGACTTTCCCATATCAATCATTAATTAAGGAAAATGCTCCCATTAGCTTGCATGCAAGCCAATCTAATAGGGGTATTTTCTGAATTGAAATTTCCTCTACCCAGATGACCCTAGCTTGTCAATTTGACAAAAACTACATGAGCACAAGCACCACTCCCTGCCCTTCCCCTCTGATAGCAAAGAATGGAGTTAGTAAAGTAAGACTAAGCTCCTCCTTTGTGTTTTTCTCATTTCCATCAGTTAAGCAAGTATCACTCTCCTAAGCTTTTAGCCTTCTCTTTAATCCCCAGTCATTGCCTGAACTTACAGGTATTATCTTGGCTTCCTTCCTGTCTCTGTTATAAAATACACTAATGAAAGCAACCTAAGGAGAAAGGGTTTATTTTAGTTCATAGTTCATGGTATAACCCATCGTGGTGGAGAATTTTCAGTAACAGAAGCTTGATGCTATACCATAGCCACAATTAGACAACAGAGAGGGAGAAATTCAAGCTTACTTGGGTTCATTTCATCTGCATTTAACACAATCCGGGGTCCCCTGCTCAAAGAACAGTCCCATCATAGCAAGATGGGGTTTCCCACATCAAATAACATAACAAAGATAATTCTTCACATGCATGACCAGAAACCAATCTCTCAGGTGATTCTAAACTATGATGAATTAACAGTTAACATTAACCATCAAAAGTGCTTGAATCCTATGGAGATGTTTTTAGAATGTGTCAGAGATCTATATGGATGACTGAAGCAGGACCCACATTTTTTTTTAGACTGAGTGTTTCTTTCTCAACTTCCCACTTCCTGACTCCTATGGTAAAAGTCAGGCACTCCAAACACTCATTAAATATAGTACTGAATCCCTACATTTCTATTCAAGTAGTTGGCCATAATACTCAGCTCTAGCTAACAGGATTTAAACTTAAGTCAGCTGGGCCTTCTGTATCTGGTTAAAGAAAAGATCCTACTGGTGCCAACCTTTGACCCCTGCACTCTGCCTTGACAGAAACCACAACCTAATAAAAGGCCAAGAGACTGACAAAGAGCATCGGTGGTCTCAACCATTGAACAAATGTCAATAGCTAGTTAACTCCAGCTTTCTCATTTTATGGAGGGGGGCGCGTAGGAAAAATGCAATAGCTCACACTACTATTTGCTATTGTGATGAAAGAATGCTTAGCTGGTACATTTCCTTATTCAATGGGAGAGCTCAAGTTTAAATAGCCAACACTAATGCCCAAAAGCACACCATGGAACGAGTCAAGTGAGGGCCATCAAGCTACTAGATGCTAAAGCTGTTTTTGTGCTAGAAACAAACTCTTTCTACAACTAACACCACACTATCAGCCCTGACACTTCTTGGTCAGATCCATAACTTTGTATCCCCACAGAACATTACTAGATTCATACTTTACAGTAGTTGGTGAAAATTGGATCTCATACATATTTACCTATATGTGAAGCTTAAGTTACATGGTATTTTCATCTTTTATGTATTTATAAGATGGGATTTACCCCTGCTTCAAAAACGGCTGCTGTGTTATCTAAAAGAATTGTACGTCATCTTCTCAGTCTGGTCAAAGGTCCCTAGACCACATTTGTTCACTGATCTCCAGCCCCTGTATTTTGAACATGATCACTGGGAATGGCTCTGAAATCTTACATTCTAATTCAGATCCCTTCTCAGGCAGGTCCTTCCATGTATTGCTTCCACTTCCTGTTCTTACAAATGGACTTGGAAAATAATGGATACTCTGTAGGCTGTTAAAGGTATAAAATTGACAGAATTTCATAACTGGGTTGGAATAACACAAGAACATGAGTCAAGAATGGTACCCAAGTTGTGGGGTGTGGAATTAAACATGAGGGAAAGATTCAGAAAGTATCACCCTGTCATTTTACAAATATGCTGGAACATATGGCGTCATTCCCTAAAGAACTGGAAGTGTGAAAGTGAACAGAGAAAGGCAGACTAGAAGGATGGATTTGAGAGTCATCAACTTACAGGTGATCATTGAAACCATGACTCTGTCTCATCCACCTGCATCTCCTACCTCAGTGAAGGGCATTCAAGGAGGTAAGCTTGGCATTCTACAATGAGGTTGAATTTCTTCCCTACCAAAAAAAAAAAAAAGTATATCTGGATACCAGAAACCAAGTACATCAGTCACTAAGAGCTGCCTCCTGATTTATATCCAACTTTACTTCAGCTACTTCATGTGGTTCTCACCATCTTCACTGGGCAGTCCCCCATCTGTCTCTCATCACACACAAACACACACTGAGAGAGAAAGAGATATAAAGAAAGACAGAGACACAGGGAGAAACAGACAGCAACAGAGACAGAAGGAAACTGTGCTAATCCTTGGAGTAAAAACGGTCTGCCTCCCTCTATTACAGAACAGAAGTCTCCTTCTCAATTAGACGCATACAAGCTGAGCTATCTGTAAGTCTTCAGCTACATCCAATAGTCTGCTTTGCCCAGAATACATTCAGCTTAATGGAGATGCTACCCATTTTAGTCTTTATTTTATCTTGCATAGATTTTCTTTGAAAAGAATGTTGTTTCAACCTACATGCAACACATTGTATATCAGAAAGGGAATCTAGCGTCTCAAATCTAGCTTAGGAATATGATTGTCTCACTTTGCAAAGTGTCTATTTGTATTTATAAACAATGCAATTTTAAAAGTAGGAGGAACAACAATATGATCTAAACAGTACCCCTAGAGCTCCCAGGAACTAAACCACCAACCAAAGAGTACACATGGGGGGACTCATGGCTCCTGCTGCATATGTAGCAGAGGATGGCCTTGTCGGTCATCAATGGAAGGAGAGGGCCTTGGTTCTGTGAAGGCTCAATGCCCCAGCATAGGGGAATGCCAGGGCCAGGAAGCAGGAGAGGTGAGTTGGTGAGCAAGGGGATAGGGAGGGGATAGGGGGTTTTCGGAGGGGAAACCAGGAAAGGGGATAACATTTGAAATGTAAATTAAAAAAATATCTAATAAAAATAAAATAAAATGTATGTATAATGCAAAAAAAAGTAATAGTATATTTTTTAAGTGCATAACAGTGCTTTTGAAAATTCACTCAGTAAAGGCATACTGTTCCTCACCATGAGTTCACATGATAGATACCCTTGGGTCCCTCCTGTTTATTATCCATCTACTTCGCCGTTCTTGTTGGTACAGATCTTCCTCAGCTCAGCAAGTGTTCTGCAGTGTTTGTCTATAAGTGCAGAGGTCTTTCAGAGGCCTTTCTCCAAAGATCAGGATCCAGGAGTCAGCCTAAACCACTCCATCCTCGGGGAGACTGTGGGACGTAAAAGGCTAAGCTTCGGTGAATCAGAACTAGAGGCTATGAGGGGGGAAAAAAACTAAAAAGGTTAAGCCTCTTGAATCAAAGACCTTGGTCTCTTATCAGCTGAGGCAGCTTGCTTTGATGATGCTGCACAAAAACGTTAAGCCCAGAGATATTTTTTGCACTCTATTGAAACTCCTCACTTCCTTGCAAGATAAAACTTATGTGCCATCTAATGACTGAGCTTGGTGTCCTGCTATGAAACATGAGACTGTATTTATCATCAGGAATCAGATTCAGAATTTTTACAATTAAAGGTTAAAATCCTCTAAGGACTTACTATTGAATAAGTCAAAGACTGAATCCTTACAATCACCGTACAAAACAGATTCTATTGTCAACTTCACTTGCACATGGAGAAACTGAGGCTAGATTTAATAACTTCACCAAGACCCAAGTATGAAAAGTGATAGCATTTACAAGCTATTTCAAAGGACAAACTAAATGTTTAAAGAGGCCAAAACCTGCTGTTGGTAGCAAATATCTTCAAATGAATAAAGGAATGAGTGAAAGGCCTAAATAAAAATTCCTGTGGTGAGAGAAGAAAGAAGCCATTTCAGCATCCTCATCAGCATGATGATGCTATTCAAGGTAGCCAGGAGCTTCGGTGAATAGGAATACAGACAACGTTCACAGCACTATACTAAACACAGCACGTTTCATGCCACACCTAAGGTGAGGAATCTAAACAGAACTTTTTCTCTCCCAGAGACAAAAAAGCACTCTAGGCTCTAAGCAGCACTTAGCCTGTGGCTATGAGCATGAGAAAGTAGAATGCAGATTCTCAGATGCACTATTTTAAACTAGCTATTGTGATAAAATGGGTTAGGTGGAATTGAGAGATTCACAAATTCATCTAATAATTATTCACTTTCTACCATATGGTAGGACCTAAGACATAGAGACATAGAGAACACATAAGGGAAAAAATTTGCTTACAAAGAGCTAAAGACAGGATTAGGTTAGCACCTAAAAATGGAGTTGAGCTGGCTCTGTGGATAACATGCTTGCTGGGCGATTATGAGAGTTCAGATTCATGGGACCATGTAAAATCTAAGAGTGGCAGCACAGATCCATAATCCCAGTGCTGGAACTGGGGTCTGGAGACTGGGTAACCTGCCAGTCTAGCCAAATTAGTGGGAGATCCTCTCTCAAAAAAATAAGTAAATAAAGTAAGTCAGACCAGAGAGCTTGCTCTGTGGTTAAGAGAGCGTGCTGCTCTTGGAGAGGATCAGAGTTTATTTCCAATCACTCACAACAGCCTCTAACTCTAGCTCCAGGTAACCCAACACCCTCTTCTGTCCTCCACATTTGTGTTCATATGCACACATGCAAGTGTGCACATATACGCTCACAAATTAAAAATTAGGAAAAATCTATAGTTACATATATTTCCTTGCATGTTTACAAGTATAGTTTTATTTCAGTTTGTTCATATTCATGGGTGATTTTGAAATTTAACCATAGCTAGAAGAGAAAACAGTAGAGAGAAGGAACAGAGAGATGAAGAGCGAATGCCTGGCAGAGTCTTTGAAAGAAAAACCCAGATCTCTCTGAGAGAGAGAACCTGCAGTGGCAGATCACCAGAGAATAGGAATCTAGATAAAGCCAAGGGGCAATTTCATCTCAGATGTTCAACACATCAGTTGCTTCCATCTCTGTCCTTTTCCCCCTCAAATTAGAAAGCTCTTGGGACCAGAAAAATAAGATAGGTCCTTATGAATGATTTCCAGAGACTGTCAATGTTCTCAATACATCTGTAAAAGCAGTTCCTGTGTGTCTAATTAGCATCAGTGAACTTGCCTGACAAAACTCCAAACCCTACTCCGTCTTAAAAATACAAAGAACTCTGAACTATGCAGAGGACTGTCTGTCATACTATGTTCCAGTTATGCTTCTATAATGCTTGCTGCTCTTGCAGAAGAGCTGGTGGGTTCAGTTGCCAGCACCTATGTGGCTGTTGATAACAGTCTACAACTCTAATTCCAGGGGTTCTATTGGCCACTGAAGGTATCCACAAGCACATCACACAATGGTACACACATGTTCATACAGGCGAAATATTCATGCACATAAAGAGTGTTTTGTTTCTCTATAAAAGGTTATATTGGGCTCTCATAACACAGAAAGATGGAGACAAAAACTATAGTTGACAACAAAACTCTGCTTGGTGTTAAAAGGTTTTGTTTTTCTTTACAGGTTTGGTGTGTGTGTGTGTGTTGCTTTTCTTTACATTTTCTACTCCCTTTGTGTAGGGCATTTCTGCCAGATACTGACTGACTAAAGCCTGACATCTAACCTTCTCCAGCTGTAAAACACTTACCAGAAGTGGCTTTTGATGCATGGAATAGTTATTGTTATTGTTCATTGTTTAAAGACCTCTTTAAATGAAAAAAAAATGTATCTATCTCACCTCAGGAAAAGTGGAATTTACAAGAAAATAGATGAAACCTGACTTCCTTGAAGAGTCAAGATGGCCCGAGGAAGTCAACTTACTCTAAAGTAAATACCGCTTTTTTTTTTACAGGTAGATATTGGCATGTTTAGCAGCTTATAAGAGGTCATATAATAGCATTCTGTCTTTGGATAATTTTCTCATCACATTCTCTTACATTCTCATGGTGCAAGGCTGGGCCACTAACCACTGCTGCAAAGGCAGTCTCTCCTCCACTGGGGAACAGCTCATTCATGTTCACTTTAAAGAAAGTTGTGACACCTTTTACTATGGCACCCCAAGGAGGTGACACCCATGGCTTTAAGCACATTTGGAAAAAAGTACATAGCACATTGGAGAAGCATTATAATTCTCTAATGCCAGTAAGCATTTTCTTGGGGGAACAGATGGCAAATATTCCAAACTTTGACGACAATATAGCTCAAACTGAAATGGTTCAACTACTGAGTTAGTATGCATTGTAGCCCCAAAGGAGCCACAAACAATATAGAAAATGAGTGTGGCCTAATTAGACCAATTCTCCAGACTTTGTCCATCATGGTATAAAGAAAGAATGAATATATCATTAGAGGATTTACTTTTCTATATATGTGAACTTTCCATTGACATTAAACTCTCTTCTTTAAACTAGTAAAGGTTATAATCTATTTCTAGCTAATTAAATTTCCTAATGAGGGTATACATTTATATTGACCCATCTTTTCATAATGTTTTATTTATCTTTATTTTATGCATATAAGTGGTTTTCCTGTATATATGTACATGCAACATGTGTGCACAGTGCCTGCATCAGAAACCCTGGAACTAGAGTTACAAACTGTTGTGTAATGCATGTAGGTGTTGGGAACAGAATCCCAGACCTCTGTAAGAACAGCAAATGCTATTAACTGCTTAGTAATCTCTTCAGCCCCAAGGCCCACCTTTCTTGATAGTCATATTCAAAACACAACTGTTTTCCTCACATGCCTCACAATTATCATTAAAGAAATTATTCACAATTTAACTCACATTCTCTGAGAATTTGGGGCTGGAAGGCAATTGAACCCACACTCAGGAACTTGAACTATGACAATTCCACAGCATTATGATAAAGTTATGTCAATGTATGTTCAGAGCTCATCAAATAAGAATATAGCTATATAATTCACTTTGGATGATATGCAAAATGCCAAGAGGTTTGCTTAAACACCAGAAGTTTGTTTGTTTTTCCTTATAGTCTTAGAAGCTGTGAATCCATTGGTAACATGGTCAAGTTCTGAAGAGGATCCTATTTTTGCTTTGCAAAATGCCCAACCTCTTACACCCTCACACAGAAAATGAGGAAAGAAGAGAAACTTCCACTTAGTCAATCACAGCCCTGTTGGATAAGGGCCCTACTGTCATGACCCTATTTACCCCTCATCACTTCACTAAGAACCAAATCTCCAAATACAATCACACTGAGAGCATCAGTACAGGAATGGGGTCATGCATTAGTCCTTAGCACAAGCTTTCACCCAGAAGGGACCCATGCTCGCATTTCTGTGGACAAAGGAAATTGTACAGCTGTGGACTCCCTCCCCAAAGCCCGGACAGTAAAACAGCAACCACTTGGGCCCCAGGGCTGCAGCTGCCCACCTGTTGAGCGAAACCTGGTTCCAGTTACATTCAGAAGCTCCACCCCCACAGAGTAACAAGGAAGTCACTGATTGGACTGTTACACTGACATATTTTGGGGGAAGGTTTTTGGCCCAGGTAATATATCTGTTGGGAGAACAAAGGATTATTATTAATAAACCAGATGGCTGAGTAGTAATGTCTCCCGTCTAATATTTTACCCTTCCACGTGGGTAGGTATGTCTGTGGCCACTCTATCCTATCTCTAACTCTCTCTAGCAGCTGCTCTCCTTTCTAACTTCATTTTTCCAGGTTACCCACTGTTTTATGTTACTGCAGGTCGGTAACATACAGCCATGTTTAAAGC
This sequence comes from Mastomys coucha, assembly GCF_008632895.1. Lineage (NCBI taxonomy): Eukaryota > Metazoa > Chordata > Mammalia > Rodentia > Muridae > Mastomys > Mastomys coucha. Next base: position 106,240,815 of record NW_022196912.1, on the reverse strand, counting down.
CAAAGAAGACCAAATACCCACGGAAGGAGTTGCAGAGATTAACTATGGAGCAGGGACTGAAGGAAGGGCAAGCCA
>NW_022196912.1:106212744-106239734 GCF_008632895.1 Mastomys coucha | reverse complement strand
AAAAAAAAAAAAAAGCCAAAAAAGGATGGAATTTTTTTCCTATTAACAGAAGGAAAAGAAAAGTATCAATACTGAAGTAATACCTACCAAGAAACACCAAAGGATTTTAAGCAGATCTGTGACGGAGCTTACAGGCATCATAGAAAGAGCCCTCTTAAACCATGTGGGAGAAAGGAGTAGATCCTTAAAGTCAAAAGGTTGTATTCAGGGCTGTCTAAATGGTTCAGCTGGAAAAGGTGCTTGCCACTAAGCCTGATCATCTAAGCACCAAAATTTGCTCTCCAGAACCCACATGGTAGAAGAAGAGAGCAGATTCTTACAAGTAACTTCATAACCTCTATCCATGCATGAAAACGAGTGCACACAAGTGTGTGTGCACACTCACAGGCACAGACACACACACAGGCACACACACATGATAATTAAACTTTTAAAGGCTGTGTTGAAATCCATCATACATTCTAGAGGAAGAATAATCTCAAAATAAGTCTATGATGATAGTAATGGAAGAAGCCAGAGCTTAGAGACTTTCGTAGAATGTGCCAACTTTACTTCCTTCTGCAAGAAAAGGTTCAAGAAATACACATACTACAAGGTCAGACAAAAGTATCAGAAATGTGTGTCAGTAACAGCTATGGCTCCCCTAGCCCTGTAACTTGGTACTTTAGATTGAAAACATGTTTGACTGCCTAGAAATACAACATAGATCTTTTAAATTGAAAACATGCTCAATTAACTGTCTAGAAATAAAAATCACTGTATAACACAGAGTACATTGAAATGGTTTGCATTACTTTCAAACTGTTATTATGAATATCATTTGCATAGTTATATTTAAACAGGAAACACTTAGTGTTCTTTCATGTCAACAGATACAACTGCCTATACATCCTTCTCTTTTTCCCATGTTTTTCCAAGTCTCACTCCACCAGAAAAAAAAAAAAAAGGATGGAAGAAGATACATTGTTATCAGAACATAAAACTTCATAAAAGTGAGTCCTCAAGAATTATAAACTCAAGATGTAGCCAGTATACTATAAAAGTACCTTGAAAATTAAATTGAACCTTTCTTACATGTGAAAAAAGCTACAGCCTAAACACATCCAAGGAAAGAATGTTTTAATAGAGTGGGAATTATTTGCATGGCTTTTTTTAAGGACAGCCAAAGATTTGGAATGTTCGTCTATTGCTAGCTTTGCCCTACACCAAACATTGTGCTCTGATTTATTTGGTTATATGATCTTCCTCATAAATTAATATTTGCCATTAATGTTTATATAGTAATCTCATCTCAATTTAGTTAGGGTAGTTCGAACAAATAATTTTCTCTTCCTGTAATGAAAATTCTGCTTCCAGCTTATTTGGGCACCTTGATTTGGATTCTCCCATAAGCAGGGCCTGAGAAAAGAATGTAACATAAGCCATTATTTTCAGGGATAATCTCAGAAACAAAACAGAGATGGGAGATAGGACATAAAAATGTGTAGGAAATGCTGCACAGCAAAAAGCATTTCTCCAAAATCTACTAAGGACTTACAAGACTCGGGCGATTGGGTCTTTTAGAGTTGCCTACCTGAAGGGCAGGAAGCTCTTATCCATAGATCTTGGCCCTTTACTATTTGGTGTCCTCAAGAGGTTCTCTCTATCAATGTATTTTCCTCTATCTCCATATTTGTCCCGTCCTCGGGCAGCTCAATGTGCCAGGAAGATGTCCCATTACAGAAAGCAGAAACATACGGCTTATACTTGAGGTTGAGTATTCTTAGCCTAGTAGCCCAAGAGCAGCTTGTCTACATAGAGCTACCGAGGACAGCAGGAGTGAAAGTAAAAGTAGTCTAATGGGGTTGTGACACAGGACCAGAGATATTGGTCCTTGAGTCTCAGTGTCCACGTAGCCAGCAGGCATGGAGATGAAGACATTTTGTCTTGGTTCTCAAAATGTTGCATCTAATCTTTCATTTGGAACTTGCCCTTTTCATCCTCAAAGCTGGCACTGGAATCATGAAGCTATCCAGCTAACAGAAGTGAGTCCTATTAAAGAAACTCGGCAACACCAAATATCTGCACCTAATTAGGATAAAACAATTCCTAAAACCACTTTCTCAAACCAGGCAGTGGTGGTGTACGCCTTTAGTCCCAGCACTTGGGAGGCAGAGACAGGTATATTTCTGAGTTCAAGGCCAGCCTGGTCTACAGAATGAGTTCTAGGACAGCCAAGGCTATACAGAAAAACCCTGTCTCAAAAAACCAACAAGACAAAATAAAACCAAAAAAAAAAAAACAAAAACAAAAACAAAAAACAAAAAACACTTTCTCTTAGTGTTGGAAAAAAATTATAGGTTATAGGATGAAAATAAGGTGGGCAAGGTGTCAGGGAAGCATGAGGGACTTGAAAGTGTAGGCAAGAGGCAACTTGATCGTCAGTTGGAAAGCAGATGCATGATAAGAACATGAGGAAGGTTGGCCCTCCTTCCTTATATTCCTCTAGTGGATTTAATCTGTGCTTATTCCCATAGGCCTGAAATGAAAGCAAATTATACTTCTAATTCTACCATCACAGCCTGTTCCTCATGTGACCTTGAGCAAGGAGTTTAATTTCTCTAAACCTCTAAGTCCTCATCAATAAGAGATAATAATTTCTAATCTCCAGGACTCTCATGAAAATTAAAAGAACAGAAGAGGTAATACACTTTGAACAAGACCAGAAAAACTGTGTGTCCTTGATCAATGGCTGGAAGGGCTGTTTTGACATTGAGAAGCACAAGCTATAAGACACCCAGGAAATGCTCAGCATGAAACTGAAAGCTGGCCCAAAATGTTGCGGTAGAAGGCAGTGATCCCTATTCTGAAATAAGACTTTTAAAAGGTGAACAAGCATGAAGGGTGGTTTTCTCTAGAAAATTCACATTGAATAAGATCAACATTTAAGGCTGAAGGTGAAATGCTGGAGTGAACACCACTTGCCCTGCTATATTAAGATCAACTTTGACCTTCCCACACATCAGGACGCCATCCTATGCCATGAAAGGAAGAATCCTTTCTGTGCATGACACTGTTAGACTAGTCTTCCCTGACACGGAATAACTTTGCTCCATTCCAGGCAAATACCTAATAAGGAAGATTTGCTGTGAAAAACAAGAGGCCCATTATATGAAATCACAGATGATGGAGTCATAATGCAGTCTAGCCAATGTGAGGCATTTTTGCGTGTCGCATCCTCATCTTTTAAACCCAACATATCGGGTTGACAAGGCTCTATATCAATATTGTCCCTTTCTTACTGACTCTGCACAGGAAGAGCGACTACTCCTTCCCAGTCAGCAATCATTTCAAAGGATAGCCTCCAAACTGCTAAAAAGATGTTATACATATATATATATATGTATATATATATATATATATATATATATTTGTTTTCACTTGACTAAGAAATTGTGGGAGCTCATTAGAGCATTCTGACCTTAATTCACTTCGCTGGTGGAATTCCAGGAGAATAGACATTCCAGACCTGTAAAATGAACACATTATGATGAACCAGACAGGAACCCACCAAGATTGTTATGCTGACCATAGCTGATCATACCTAGTCTCCTTTGCTTCTATAAGACAGAAAGGTTAGGAAAAGACTTTTAATCTTAGGCAACTGGGGTGGGGGGAGGAGGGATCAGCCCAGTTGGACTAGATGTAAGCTATAGAATGAAATTTGGACCCCATTCCTTGGCAGCTCACTAGCTCCCATACCATATGTCTGAATCATAAACCTCTTTCCCCTTCTACATGTAATCAGCACCTGTGATGGTTTGTATGTGCTCAGCCCTGGGAGTGGCACTATTAAAAAGCTATGGCTCTGTTGGAGTAGGTGTGGCCTTGTTGGGGTAAGTGTGTCACTGTGGGTGTGGGCTTAAGACCCTCATCCTAGCTGCCTGGAATTTAGTATTCTGTTAGCAGCCTTCAGATGAAGGTGTAGAACTCTCAGCTCCTCCTGCAGCATGCTGGCCTGGATGCTGCCATGTTCCCACCTTGATGATAATGGACTGAACCTCTGAACCTGTAAGATAGCCCCAATTAAATGTTGTCCTTATAAGAGTTGCTTTGGTCATAGTGTCTGTTCCCAGCAGTAAAACCCTAACTAAGACAGCATCTAAGGTAATTAACCCACTTTATCAACATTGCCTAACTTCCCTTTCTTTCCCATGCCCACTTAACCTCAGAATCCTTTTACTGTCTATCAGCACTGCTGTTGTCTCCTAGTAGATCCTCTCATACATGAGGCATGACCTCAACCCAACTGTAGGCTTAGATTTTTTTCAAAACCCTTCTTTAATAAGGAGTCCCAAATGCTCCAAATCCCTTGCTAGCCCACCATCCAAAGGCAGGGAAGAAAATATGGTAAGTAGGATGAGTGGATGTGAGACTGTTTAGAAGTAGTTCTTTGGGGCAATTCCAATCTGTTTGTCAGGATACCAGTTCAATAGTGTCAGGACACCAACAATCCAGTTCAAAAGTGTCACCAAACATGAATCAGCAAAAATGGCAGGATCCAGCAGAAACCTTGAGGCCTCAGCAGAATCTGTGCAAGTCACCCAGAGTAGAGATGTGAAGCCAATGAAAAGTCGAGTCCTATTTACACTCTGCCCAGATATCTCATGTCTTCCCATGGGTCTTGCCTCAGCAAAACCTCACTTGAGTCAGTATCACATGACACAAACAGAAACTTCCACACTTCACCCGACCCTCCAAACTTTACTCCCCATGGCCACCAGAGCAGCCTTCCTAAAGCTCAAGTTTTCTCTTATCCTTGTTTCCTTCGAAGGAATTTGGTTCATTCCTTAAAAGACAAAGACTAAAAATATAAGCTGGCAAAGAGTACTCTGATCTCACCTGTGAGGCCTTACACGACCTTCCCAGAAGAGCAAGACGGTGGACTGCTTGCAATTCATATGTCTCCTCTTCTGACCTGAACTGAGTTTCCTCCCAAATCCCACTGCTTATCTGCAATTCACTCATCACTCGACAATCCACAGGCATCTTCAAGCAAGGACATTGAGTCATTTTCCCCATGCCAAGCGTTCGGTTTGGCACAGGGCTACCTTGGAGTACAAGTACTGTGAATTGAGAAGAATCAGTGAGTGAGTAAAAAAAAATAAGTGAAATATCTTATGATGCCAGAACTTATGTTAACCAAAACCTTTCTTTCTCTTTATTGCTAGCGCTCATTATTAAAATTCTATTAACTGAGTCATTACTGTAATCACAGTTTCCAGTTTCTAGAGTCAGACAGTCAAGTTCAAAACTCTGGCTCTTTTTATTTGCTAACTCTATAGCCCTGGAAAATTTACAAAAGTCTATGTGCTAGGGATCCTTCATCTATGAAAGAGTGAAGATGGTGACAGTCTCTCCCTCACGGGGTCACGATGATGTTAAACAAATTCATCAGTGATGATGCCCACATGAAGCATATAAGTAGCACTTGGAAATCTTGAGAGTAAGTAATAATATGTTAAAAGGGATTTTTTTGAGTGTACTTGAAACTGGCAATGAGAGTCCAAAGATGTGGGCAAAGCAGCTGTACAAACCCCACATTTTTTTTAAACACATCTGCCAACACCTGGGGCACAGGAACTCCCTCAGAGATCATAAGCCTAACTCACATTCCTCTACCTTCCACCACCACCATAAATCTTTCTTCCTTCACAGTCCATAAATGATAGTGTTTGAGGGGGGTATGCTGAGACGTCTCAGAGTCACTGTATTGGCCCTAGCCTCGCCATGGTTTCCAGAGTCTTTGATAGGATGTTAAGACCCCACATCCAAGAAAATAAACAAACGGCTTCTAGAGAATATCTAATGACCACCAGGGTACAGGAAGTCCCTGACAAGTGCCAGAGTCACAGATCAGGCTCTCTACAGTTACCATGCACAGTTACTGGAAATTTTTGACCTAGACCTTTAGTGAGAGGTGATATTCATAAAGTGATTGGTACCCACTTAAATCTGAAAAGTTTTCCAGAGAAGGTCATTCTATCGAGGTGAGAAGGGCTGGATGACAGGATGCCTGAGAGGAAAAGGATGAAAACCCCTCCTCCAAGCATCCTGGAACAAAGATATCAGCATCCCCCACCTATGAGAAAGCACAGAGAAAAGGCAGAAACCTTGGGACCACCAAGTGAGAAGCTGCCTTCCTAGAAGGAAGATTGAGAGATGGCCCAATCTCAGACATCAAGAAGGGAGTTGCCCTCCCTGGACAAACGTACAGATGGAGAGGATTCTCTGGTCTTTCTCACTTCACTACCCATGGAAGTCATTGAAGCAGGGCAGAAGCACACTAGGACCCCCTGAATGACACCAGATTATTATTATGAGATGACGAGAAGCCACCAGGCTCCAAAAGGGCTCCCGTGCAGACAAAGTTAAGCCTTCAAAAAGGCACTTCCAGCCCACACTCAAACAATCAAGCTATCTGCAAGGGTGAGGAAAGTGAAGAGCAGATTCAAGAGCTTTAGATCCCAGACAATAGATTAAGTTGTACCAGGGGAAAGTGGTGATGGTGCTGCCCATAAAAGATCTGAGTCACATTAAAGACCCAAATTTAAATGGAGCTCTATTTTAATATTTATAAATATCTAGGAAACTAAAGAAACTGTCTTTGGGATTTATGGGGCTAATGTCATTGCATGGTTGTAGGTTTATAGAGAAAAATCATTTTCGTGTTTATGCCCCCAAAAATAATTACATTGAGAGCATCAGCATCCTTGAGGAAACTGCTTGTTAACAACAGAAAAAGCAAGGTACCCAAGCCCAGGGCTACACATAGGACCAAAGAGGACAAATGGGGTCTTGAATGTCTCTAGCCCTAGAGTTCTATGTGGAGCAAATTAGGAAAGATCAAGGTGGGAACTAACCTGGGAAAGGCAAGGAAATTATCAACAATAGAGCTGCAGGCCCCACTAGTTCTAATTAGCAACAGTAAGGGGCAAAATAGGTTGACTGAGTTTAAAGGCAGTGTTAATGCACATCCCTGAAGTCACTGGGGTTCTGCTGGGTTTTAGCTTAATGGAGATAATGTATCTTTGAAAATTATTATTGCCTCCTGGCTTCTCTGGTTACCCCTGTTACTATGAAGTAAAAAGCTAAACCTCATTTTCCTTCTTTGAATGTGGTTAGAAGGTCATGGGGGGTGGGAGGGAGCTTTCATCCCTGCATTGACACCAGAAGTCCAAGCCAAACTGGTAGTTATGAAAACTCTCTATAATCTCTAAAGAGGGTGAGCAGGATTCATCCACTTTACACTAAGCAGCTGTGCAATTTCCACAAGCATGATAAGGCTTTCAGGATAAAATAAAAATAGGGTGAGAATGTTAAACAGAACTCAGACTAGAATGTTATCCCCACCCCTTTCCTCCCATAACTTTGCAACAGCAGCTTCTCTCCAAGAGAATTGTCTACAAAGCATCAACTCTGTGAGTATTTTGAAGTGGTCCTACACCATGGCACAAGTTCCTGAGATAAGCCATACAGGTTTCCGTGAGATCTTTTCAGCCTGTCCTGAAGGAAGTATGAGAATTCATACAGCTCCTAAGAATCTGAACATGGCTTAAACAAAGTCCTACCCTAGGCCAAGTCTTCTCTACTCTCTGGTGCCCCAAGTTTGTAAAATAGCCATCGGGGTTGCCTCTTTGGGATGGAATACCATCAGGAGGAGTATGCAGCTGAACATATCCTGCCACAGGATGCCTTCAGGGAAAATGGCCTTGCAACAACCAAAAAGGAGCCGCTTGCTTTTTAAGTGAGTTGATTCAGAGAAATGCCAGTGCTCTACCATCTGTGATGCCCTAGGGTAAGTTGTGATGTCAGCCAAGATGAATTCAGCTACAAGGCAGTTACTTGCACACCCGGGAGGAACATCAGCCCCAGGTGGTCACTTGTCACCTCTGTCCTCAAAATATACTCTGAAGAATAAGACAGGAGTCAGGTTCTCGAATACTCTTCTTGCTCGTAGTTCTTCCTCAGACCCTCAAACATACAAGTTTCAGGACTTTTATGTAACTTCCAACTGAGAAATAATTTAGAAAATACAAACAACATTTAAAGAAGCCCTCACCCCGAAATCACCCTTATAGTACATCACCCAGACCAACTGGTAGGTTTGCTGGAGACTTTTATATTATTTTAAGAATAAGTAAATACTTCTGCCCATAATACAATAAAATTAAAACATAAATTAGGAAATCAAGTCCACATGGAACAGACCTGGTAAAAGCTTGTCTGGTGTAAACCCTAATTCCATCTTTCACTGAAAATAGCTATGCTCTAACAGGTAAATGGCACAGTCGCCAACTTCAAAAGGTTGTTTAGGAAATAGATTAAGGGGCTGGAAAGAGGACTCAGCAATTGAGAGCACACACTCTTCTTACTGAGGGCTGGAATGTCGTTCCCAGAATATATTTCTCCACCTCCAGGAGCGTCAACATGTCCTGGTTTCTGTGGGCACTTTCACTCATGTGCACAAAGCCACACACCGACATACTCATACATACACAGTCAACAATAAAGTAAGTCTTTTTAAATTGTCATGTAAATAATATAAGCAAAGGTCACACTGTGGGACCTAGCACATATAGCGCGAACACCTGTTTTATGTGGCTGCTATTGGATACATTTTGTTTTTGGTTTTTTTTATACAATACATAAGAGTTTGGTGGGGTTTTGTGGGGGGGGGAGTTGGGGGGTGGGGGAGTGGGTGGGTGGGTGGGTGGGTGTCTCTTATGAACCCCTTCTGAGGAATTATCAGTATTCTTTGTGTCCCACCAACACAGAAGCATCAAACCTAGAAGGCTGTCTGCATCGATACCACTCTCAAAAGAATGTAATGACATTGCCAGTGTCTTCCTGCAAGAGGCTGATGCAACAGCATGGCAGGGGCCAGCTTGAATACCTGAAGGGGCAGGGGAAGGTTGTAGGGGTCTCGGCCATGCTAGCCTCACAGCTGTCTCAATTACCACAAACAGATGTTGGCAGCTCAGCTCATTAGGAACGCCATCCAATCACCTTGGCAGTCTTATCCTCTTTCTGGAAACTCTGGAGGCAAACTTCCCAGTCCCCAATACCAGCGGTCATGTCAATGAAGGTTATTTTCCAAGCAAAGGCTCCTCGTGGCAAATCTCCCCAGGGATGAGAGCAGTGATTCTCAACCAGGGTTTACTGAACTCCTGCACAAGATGTTTAGAAAAGACTAGAGGTGTGTTCCAGTGTCACGCCCTGAAAGGAGAAGAGGCTTCTACTGGTGTGGGACAGATAGCCCTCAGATGCTACTAAATACCCCATCAGGCACAGGGTGGTATCCCCATCAAAACAATTAAACATCACCTACCCTAAATGTCACCAGTGCTGAGATTAAAAAAAAGAAGAAGAAGAAAAAGGAAAAAATAAATAAGTAAAACTTACTTGGAGCCCACATAAGTTAAATACACACTTGGGTTAGGGGGAATTGTCTGCATCCAGTGGGATGGGAAGTGTTGGGGGTCTGTAGTCCAGATCACAGATAGGAGCAGATAGTTTGTATCCTGAAAGAAGTACATTGATGTGCCTTTTCTCCAGAGTGGGAAGGGAGGGAGGGAAAGGCAGTTAGAGGATGCGCACTTCGTAAATAAGGGCTGCTATGATAATTGCCATACTCTATAGTACAGAGAAATAATGAGCCCTGTGGGAAACTCTGAGTCCGAAAATCCAATACTTAGCTGCAGGGAATATAGAGTTCATCCAGCACTCCTCAGCCACCCTTTCCATCCTTCCTTCTCGTCTTCTGTCAGGCTTCTCTTGCTTCCTTCCCTTATCAAATTCAAGAGTCTCCATCACTGCTTTAGCTCACATTTCTTTCCCAGTGTCCCCGCCCAGTGTCTTCCACACAAGATAGCAGGCAAGTGCCTGTTGAATAATGGCTGATGAAATAAATGAATCCATCACGGGTACAAAGAAGGCAATGCAGAAACCCTAGTGTGTACTGACCTTGTTCGTTTGTTTAGCTCTCGTTGTGTCCAAATATTCTAGTTTTAAATGAGAACCGACATTATACCAAGGCACTTTTAAATATGACCATGTATCATTAAGATGAGAGCTAATATCCTTGTTCATGAGTGAGGAGAGTAAGTCTGGTGAAGACTGGAAAAGCTGTCAATATTGCCAGACTGCTTAAGGGGTAGAGTGGAAATGAAGTGCAGGTCTACCTTGAGGATCCTCTGCTTTTGTCACTGAGTATACTATACCCACATCTAAAAAAAAAAAAAAAAAATGCATGTGTGTCTGTCGACAGAGCTCACAATGCGTTGAAGAGTTAAGATATGCGTAATTTGAATCAATGGAACATAATCCCATTGCAACTTGCAAGCATATGCTTGGAAATGTGTTCGCAACTGCAAAAATGGTGAGAGAACTCAAGGCAAAAAGTGGGGGAAAGGGTGTGGATTCTCAGAAAAGTATGTGCTGGGGCTAGTTAAAGTCCTGGGCATTGAAGTGAAGTTGACAGAATTTGAACCACAGTTCTACCTTCCCCAGATGAACTGGTCAATGCAATTGATATCCTTAAATCTAGGCAGTCATCCGTTCAACGCAAATGGCTGGTTACTATGCAACCAGCAAAGGGATGACAGCATTGGTTAAATTTACACATGATTCAAAAGACTGGCTTATGACATCCATCCTAATTTCTGAACTGTTAAGATGTAGAAAGATAGGCCTATTAAGACCATGAAATATTATGCTTAGCCTCTCTGAACATCAGTTTTCTTACCTACAGAGTAAAAACGATGATGCTCAAGTCACATGGTTATTATAAGTAATTTGAGCTGAAACATTTGTCGGATCTGGGAGAGGAATACAGACAGAAGCACTTGAATATTTACAAAACCCAAATCAAGTCAATAAACTATGAAAAGGTGAGCCTCTCATCTGGACAAATACATCATCATACAAAGGCCAGGCTTGGTGTAAAGATCTCCAGCTCCTCGGAATGGTATACTAGCACATGACAGCACAAGCTAAGCTGACTCTGCTCCTAGCTGCTTCTGCTTCTGCCATCACCTTTGTTTTGAACTCTTTGAGACTTCACACATCTACAAATGGCCAACTTTGTCCAAGCTCTGTCCACACATGCCTACTCCCTACAAATGACATTCTACAGTTACTTCTTGGGTCTATGGATATGTGGTCTTAACTTTAGTCAAGAAACTCAAGCAAACCACAAACAAGAATATTTAGACAAAGAATTCCAATGTCCCTGTAACCTGGGGTGGGTATAGGCTTCATATCTATACCGTGAAGGCCTCTAAATTCATGGGCTTGGACACAGGTAAAGGAAAGCCTTAAAGTTTCCTGGTTTTCAAAGTGGACAAGCTCTGATGATACTAAGTGGACATGGCTTGTTGGAATCAATATCCAGTATAAGCTCTACACTTAAGTATTCCTGCACCACAAGGGTGGGGGAAAGGAGAAGTTAAACCAATTCCATGCTAAATAGATTCAGCAACTACATATTAGCATCTGTGGAGTGATAGAAAGATGGGGGATTATGGGAACACAAGAAAGGAAAGGGCCTCTCTCATCCGTGGTCCTGGATCTGACTTACCTCTCTTGCTCAAGGAATCAAGAGTTTCAATATTGAGAGGTAAGGGGGGTGGGCCTCTCTAGACGCATCTAGAGAGCTGGCTCCATAGTTAAGAGCACATATTGCTCTTGCAGAAGACCCAGGTTTGGCTCTCAGCACCCCACATAGCCTGGCTCACAACTGCCTCTATCTCCAACTGGAGGGGATCTGACAACTTCTTCTGCCATGCACTTAACAGACACAGATGCAAGCACACAATCATACAAGCACATACAACACACACTCTCACACACACACACATACACACTGCTTGTTTGTTTGTTTGTTTGTTTACGACAAGATTTCTCTTGTATCCCTGACTGTCCTGGAACTTTCAACATAGCCAGTTGGAAACTTCCCTACACAGAGATTAAATTCCCTTTCTAAAATAACACAAACAGAAGTAGCATAGTGGCCAGAGAAACATGCTCAGGCAAAAAAATATATGTCATTTCTTTATATGACCTATCTATAGCAAAAGTATTTTGATGTTTTAGATCTTATTCATAGTTTGTCTTAATTATATTTCTCTCTCAAATGTAAACTTACCCAGTACCCTTAGAAAGCATCCTCAAATTTCACTTTAAAAAAACTTTCAATAAGAAAATGAGGAGACCATAACATGTTTCCTCTGCTTCCTTGATCCTATACATCACTTCCTTTTACTCAGTGTAATTCCAGAAGACCCAGAATTGCTTATACAGCTGTTACTTAGGTACCAGGATGAATTCCCCTCCTGTCACCAGCCCTGGCACCCTTCAAGAGCAGCGAGGTGGTCCTTTCTCCTAATCAATAAACTTGCTAAGCTGGCTTTCCCAAGCCTTCCTAAAACTCTTTTTTGGTGGCATTAAAAATCTCAGGTGTACCCAGGTAGAGAGATTGCTGACGTACTGAGGCAGATTCATTAGACTGCAGAGCCATCAATGCTGAGCTGAGTTCCCCACTGCTGGCAACACTCCTATGTAACAGGCAGGAGGATACATGCTCTCTATCTGTGTCTTTATTTCATTAGAAGAATTGGAGCTATGTCTGAGAAGTAAACTTTGTTCAGACCCTGGATACCAGGCTAGGTAGGCTATCTCACTCACATGGGAGGTCCCACTGACCTGTGAGCATGAAACTTTCGGGTGAGGACGGACCTTGACAAGAGCTACAAGAGCAGCCCGAAGATCAACTCCAGTAAATAGTACCAAATATGAGTAGACAGCAGAGACCTCAACCATGACTCTGATGGTGAAAAAGAAAAACCAACAACAGCAGGGAATTTCAGAGGATGGACAATTGTGGGTCTTGAACAGGTACAAGGATAAATAAGTGATTGAAACTCCATTTTTCATTGGAAGCTAAGTAAGGACAGAAAAGGTACTCTGGGCAGAAACAGGGACATTTTAAGGAAATCTGGCTTTCAAGGAAGGGCTTAGAGTCTGCTGGCTTGAAGTGTAAGATCACAGACTGAGTGTGCCAGCTTTCTCAGCCCTTCTGTGCCTCTGCCTGCCTCGAGAGTCCTCTAGAAGTCATCCCCACTGGCACCACCACAGAGTCCCTGGAAGCAGAGAGGCCGTTCTTTTAATTACATAATCTCTGAATAGACATTATTCTTCAGACTGTCAGTAGAGCCAACCATTAGTGTATTGCCACGAAAACTACTTTTTTATGATACTCCTAAAGCTTAAACTAGGTTTTAGGGCCCACACTAATAAAATGTATGCATAATATTTGCTTATCTCCCACCCTGCCCTTGTACCAACCAGCACCTGGAAACTCTGGGTAATAAAACAGTATTATTTCTGAACTTTTAAAACCAGAACCAGAATCTAGAGAACTCTAATACAACAGCGCCATCTAGTGAGTGACCTCTTGCTAAAAACTTTTAAAAAATAAAATTAAAATTTAAAAAAAAAAAAAAAAGCATGGACTTATCTGTTTCCCAATCTAAAATGCACACACGCAGAAAATAGGACCGGTGACCAATACACATCAGGCTTCATAGTACCCCCTACCATGTTACACCATCAAGTTGTCAAGTTTGGGAGGAAATCTTTGTGTACCTCGAGTAAATAAAGAAATTACTCAGAGGAAGAACCATCTAAAGACGACATCTTAGAGAAAGCCAATGTGGCTTTCAGCCTGTGGTTGAGGACTTCAAACATGAGTTCTTGTCTACTCTGTTCCCTTGCCTTTTTCTACGTATTTCCCAAAGAAAAAGGAGACTCGAAATTTCTTGGAAAAACCAGTCATTCTCATTTTTTCACTCAACAAATGTTCAGTCCTACTGTGTGCTGAGTACCATTTTAGGTGCATGAACAAAGTTTCTCCCTGATGAAACAAATGTAATAGGAAGAGCTCTTAGTAGGAAAATAACACTGAATCATGGCACAATGAGACACTGTGGTCTGTTTTAGCTGCAACAGAATGGAATTCCTCTCGGAATGAATTTTGCCTACATTAAGGAACAGTCCTAGTATCTGCCCAATTGCTACCTAATAGAGTCACCTCAGAAAGGTAGATAATTGTCTGAAGAAGTGGTGTTTGCCCACTGAAATCAGCATCATATCCACTCAAACATGCCCCTAGGCCAGTATCCTATCCCTTCAACCACGCCCCTATACCAGCATCCTATTCCCTCCACTGAGGCCCCCATGCCAGCATCCTATCTATCTTCTGGGTCAACCCCACCACAATCATCTGACCATATCAACCTTACCACCTCCCTTCAAGGAACCACACTGACCATGCATCCAGAGTGGAATATGAATAATTCTGCCATCTTATCCAGAACAGGAATTCATCCAGAGGAAAGGCTTCAAGTTTCAATGGGAAATGGGCCTGGGAAGGAGCAGGGAAGCTGGCGAACTGGCTTAGTTTTGTACCTTCCATCAGTGTGCACTTCCTTAGTTTTGCTCTACATCTCTGAACTTCCCATGAACCAAATCTCAGCTGCCTGCCAAGATCTGCCAGTGTATTTGTGTTTCCAAAATCCTACATTACACTATCAAAAAAAATTTTTTTTGCTCAAAAATTTTTATCTCAGGCTGTATAATCCCACACTCTGGCTGAATGGTATAAGTTAAGCAGATTTCTTTTTGAAGAGTTTCCCAGAGTCCTCAATATTCCTATAAGAGTATAAAATTGTGATATAGTGCCTGCCATATTTCACAAAATTATTGGACCGTAGAAATTCTGCTCTGTAGTTTTCATGGTAATTCGCTTTACGAAAAGTCTAATTTTAGATCTATCTGTGCCTGCTTCTACTTCAGACCTTCCCAGAACAGTATGTTTGATGAAGGTTATTCTCATGCATCAAAGCCCTGCCCCGCTTTGATAACATAGCCAAGTGACTAATGTCACCCTATTTTTCAACACTCTACTCTGCAAATACCTATAGCACAGCCTCCAGGACACTCTGTCACCCATTGTTTATTTAGTGTTTTTCTCTTTTAGCTTTTTCACATGCTCATTAGACGGAGAATCTTGTTTTGTTTTACATACAATGTTCCAGAGCACATCTTTGGGGCTTACCCGGGAGGCACAGTGTTTAATGCAGGAAATGAAGAAGATAGGAAGGAAGGTGAAGGAATCGTGGACCTTGATGAGAGAAAGGTATAGGGCGAGGAGGATGACTCAGTCCAGAAAGTGCTTGCCTCAGAAGCGTGGGGACATTAGTTTGATCCCAGAACCCACAGTGAAAAAGCCAAGCATGGTGGCCTGCCTACAGGTAGAGACTGGAGGACCACTAGGGCTTGTTGACTGGGTCAGTAATTCACTTTAAATTAACTCTATTGAATACCTAGATTTTTTTAAAAAATGCCAAAAAGTCTCAAATACATTATAAACATATTTGTAGGTGCTCAATAACTCTAACCACTGGGGAAATGCATGTTATGAAATAAAAAAATAAAATAAAATAAAATAAAACAGACCTAACTTGAAATTCAACAGAAAAACAATAATCTTTTTTTTAAATGGGAGACACTGTATGGAAACAGGGATAACGCAACCACTTTTTAAAGTCACACTAGCAGCAGGCAGCGATGTCTAACTGGTTATCTAAATGCAGGTCACTTTCATAATTATTTCTACTGTTAATAAATTTCATCCAGTTCGGATAAGGCTATCAACATGTTAATGTGAATTTAGATTTTGAAAGAGAGAACTAGCTGAGAGTCACAATCGGGTGTCTGGATTTCTCCCAATTACTGCCCCCAATTATATCCACACCTATTGCTGACATGTTTAATCTCTTTCTTCAGACCTTACCTACTGACAGCTCATGAGAGAAAGAGTGCTAGCTATCGCACTGCTTAGCAGAGTGTGGGTCCAATTTAAATAATTAGAAGCCCATTTCATTTCTTCTCTCTTCTGTGTTGCTAAATGCACTTGAAAGGAAATGCACTTGAAAGGGCTTGATGCCTTTAACTTGTCCAAGGATGACTTATTGACCTTCTTTAAGCCTTTTTTTCCTTACCACCTCCTCTCTCTCTGTCCTCTCTGACACACAGGATAATTTAAAGCCAGTGCATGATAATCAATAAGCCAGGGTCATCTCTATTGCCTGACTTAAAGGTCTTTGATTGAGTAAATCATTAATTTCTGCTGTCTGTTTTAGCCTTCCTGTTAACCATGTGACCTGGCTGAACCTCTTATTCTTTAAGTGGAGCAGGACAGGAGCCCCACAACCGGTTCAGTGGCTGAAGTGACCTGAGGTTCACTCAGGCTTGCGCGCTGCCTCCAGTTTCTCAACCAAAGTAACCCCACCCATCTCTTCTAGCAGT
Source organism: Mastomys coucha (assembly GCF_008632895.1). Lineage (NCBI taxonomy): Eukaryota > Metazoa > Chordata > Mammalia > Rodentia > Muridae > Mastomys > Mastomys coucha. The sequence goes on along the minus strand of NW_022196912.1, from coordinate 106,223,324 downwards.
TAGAAGTCACTTTCCATTTGACAAAAGCTTAAACCATAACTTTATTGCTTGACATGGAGATGTTCCCATGTGTCTTTTTCATTGATTACACACGCCCACACGTGTGTCATGCCAGACTTTGTAGGGTGCAAGTGAGTCAGCGTACATGCTACTGTTCTGGTTTTCTTCGGAGCACAGTTCCAATATGTTTGTGACAGAGGATGATCCCCAGCTCAAAACAACTCCTGATTCCATATATTTGAGACTCCTCAACTCCTGACTTGCTCTGGGATCAACACTATGGAGGTGAGGAAGGCTTGGGTCTGTGTTCTTTGGAACTGTTATGTTCTTTGGATCAGCTTTTTGCCAAGCTGAGTGATTCCTGGGCACACAGTTATTTGGGGGCCTCTGGCCTAAAAGGGATATAATAAACAAGTTCACTACCTAGGTTCTCAAGTGAAGATATAGCAGGGAATGGATAAGCCACAGGAGCCTTGCTTCAGGAAAAGAAGGAAGAATGAAAAGACATTAGGGTCTGTTAGAGGTGTCTATCATCTATGAAGCTGATTAAAAGGTTAGACAGGAGAGCAAAGCTAATGTTCCATCAGCAGGACCAGCAGAGACCAAAGGCCCCATAACAGGAGTTCAGTGTCCTTTGTCCCTATAATTCCTTTATATGGAAGTTAGGAATCAAACCAGAAAGGTATTTTGTAGGCCAGAGTAGCCTAATATTTATAAAATAATATATAATTATTTATAAAAGCATAATTTATAAAATAATTTATAAAAGCATATATTAGAGGTGTGTGAAGAAAACAAGTGGGATGATGACCAGAAGTATCCAATAGCCAGTGCTGTCTATGACTACTATCCATGACTACCTCATGCCATGCACCTTAGAGTGTTAACTTGATTGTGCAGCTAACATATTGTTGATCAGGTTTATTTGTGAGAAAAAATGGGGTCACAATCTTGGCTCAGAAAAACACAAATAGCAATCCAACATAACAATAGTATATATAATTTGTTAACAGAATATTAATAAATCAAGGAGAAGCAACCTGCCTAAGACCATGCCACTTCTAACTGACAGGACTGACTATGACTCTAGACAAGACTAGATGTCTCAGCTGGTCTTCCAGGTATGCCAGAATCCTGAAGAAGTAAGCTCTAATCCTACTGAAGAAATGAACTTGCCAGTGAGGGTAAGAGCCAACAAGCAGAAAGCAAAAGCTTCATTCTTCCATATCCTTTATGTGGGCTGCCACCAGAAGGTGTGGCCCTGACTAAAGAAACGGCTTATCACCACAAAAGATCCAGATTCAGGGAAGGCAATTCCTACTTCACATAATTCAATAAATAAAAATCCCTCACAGGTGTACCCAGCCACTTGAGATTCGTTTAAATTGCATATGTAGTCAAGTAGACAACCAAGAATGGCCATCACACTATGACAGTCTGGATTTTTAAGGTGGGCTGTAGATTCAAGACTGGTGAAATGATAAGAAGAGAACATACTGGAAAACAAAGAGGCAAGAAATTGACAACAAATGAGGGTAAGGACAAAGGTGAGAGCAGGGCAGCTACAAGCCAAAGGAATGTCAGGAGGCAGCCGCGGGAAGAAGCAAGAAGGTTCTTCCGAAGGGTTTTCAGCGGAGCTCAGCCCACTGACACTTTAATTTTGAACTTCCTGCCTCTGGAGCTGAGAGCATCCTCATCGGTTCTTTTAAGATACCTTGGTTGTCTGTTACGAGTAGCCCTAGAAAACTAATATACCTTCCCAGTAATTCATCTTAACGTCTGCCTAGATATGTTCCAGTATCTAGCATGTTCATAGATGTCTTGTGCCTTCAGAATACACTACAATTTTCCTAACATTCCAGGACACAGAAAGAAGTAGCTGTTCACAGAGGATGCAGTCAGATGAACAAGATGCTCTAGGCTCTGCTGGGGGGTGGGGGGGGTGTCTCACAGAAGCAAGCAGCTGGTTGGAGTCCAGGCTTGCCTAATGTCACTTCTCGTCACTTCATTTCCCTCCCATTAGCGTCACTGGAGGACATGACTTTCATCTTTATCACCAAAAGATGATACTATAAGAACAAGCCTTCATTGGTTAAATGATTCAAACCTTATTGCCTTCTGTCTAATCTCCCTCTTTTCCATGGTTTCTGTGTAGGCCCCATTTTTCATATTTACTGTTTTTCTTTTATTCCTTCTTCTGAATCAGACAGATGGGGAGACATCTGAGACATCTGAGAAGTCACTCTTGCTCAGGCAACAGCTGTTTCCACAAAACATCTCTATAAATGTCACCATAGGATCCATACATCTTGAAATGGAGTTGGTCTCACATCAGAACGCATGACTCAATCAGCAGTCGTGATGCAGAGACCCAGACCCACTGATGTTCCTTTATCTTTTCCAATCCTCAATGCTAGCTGAGCATCCTGTGAAAACCAGTAAGCTTAACACTAAAATACCCTGCCCTCTCCCACATAGGCTCTCTGTAAACTCATTCATCACTGATAGGATCTTTCTCTACAGTAACTCATGGGCCATTGGCTTTTTCCAGCCTTAAATCTCCATTCACTGATGAAAAACTATTTCCCTAAACTACAAGTTCTGACAAGATGGATTTGGTTTTGTTACCTTCAGAGCCATAGCTTTGTGTTAATTTAATCACCTTTCCTAGAATGTAACAAATATAACTCCTCATGGAAGACAATGATCAGAACTAGCCTCCTCTATGCTGTAGGTGGGAGTGGGGTCATCCCAGGGATCCTGGCATTGGTCTGCACAATCACAATTATAGGCCACTTGATAGTACAGGTACACTCTTAGAAATGCATTATTGGGTGATTTTTTTTCACTAGATATGTTCACACAAACTTATATGGTAGATAACTACATACCAAGTCTATAGCCTCCTGCTCCTAAAACCACAGTGAACAAAACAGCATGAGATTAAATGAAGGAAAGAGAAAATGGTGTGATCAAGACATGGTATCGGAAGCATGACCCAAAGGACTCTATATCCTACAAGAGATACGCATCTATCCTTATGTCTGCATTAGTCAGAAGAGAAAGAAGATGGAACCAGACTAGATCTCCATCAATGAGTGAATGGATAATTAAAGAGGCAAACATATATATGGAGATTAATTCAGTTATAAATAAAAATAAAATTTTCAAGAAAATAAATGGATTGTAAAATAATTATGTTTCTTGAGGTGATCCAGCTTCAGAAAGACAAATACTATATGATCTTATTCATGTGAATATCCTAGCTTTTATAGATAAATGATAGATAGATAGATAGATAGATAGATAGATAGATAGATAGATAGACAGACAGATAGATAGATAGATAGATAGGTGATAGGTAGATAGTTAGGTAGGTAGATGATAGATACGATAGATGATAGATGATAGGTAGGTAGGTAGATGATAGATAAGAAAGAAAGAAAAAAGAGGGAAAGAGAGGAGAGAGAGAGAGAAAGAAAAAGAAAGAAAGAAAGAAAGAAAGAAAGAAAGAAAGAAAGAAAAGGAAAAAAGAAAGAAAGAAAGAAAGAAAGAAAGAAAGAAAGAAAGAAAGAAAGAAAGAAAGAAAGAAAGGAAGAAAGGAAGGAAGGATGGAAGAAAGAAAGGAAGGAAGAGAGAGATAAGTAGATGGATAGATAGGTAGATAGACAGATAGGTAGATAGATAGATAGATAGATAGATAGATAGATAGATAGATGAATGTGAGTATGGATATGTCATAAACTTATAAGAGAGACACCAAGAGGGAGAAAATATTGGAGAAGAGGAAGAAGGGGACACAACACATGTGACATGTAAGAGGCTACAAGGCTACTGGGAAGAGTACAAGGAGGGACAGATAAATGGGGGAGAAAGAACAGGAAAGAACAACAAAAATAAATTACATTTTAAAATTCAAAAATAATAATCTAACACTTAGTATGGGCTGGGAAGACTTAACCAATGTTAGGCACTTGCAGTTCAAGCCTGACAACCTGAATTAAAAACTCAGAACCCACATAAAAATGGAAAGAGAAAACTGACCCTGAAAAGTGGTCTTCTGAGCTCCATACTCTCATTGTAGAACTTGCATGCCCAAACATGCCAATAATAAAGATAAAGATGTATATAAAGACATGGTAAAGGAATATAGGAGTCTATGCACAGGAAAAATTTCTTTGAAGTAAGAATACACTCAAAAATTATAATAGAAATATAGCAACTTACATAAATCAGTAAGATAATTTTGTGTCTCAAATACAATTAATTTTATGAAGTTGTATGTGCTATGCATTCACATGACAGGTAAGGCAGTTATCATCACAAACATATAAAAACATACTTCAATGTGACATCATGGTGTCTATGTCTCTAGGTGAGAGGAATTATTCACCTCTATTATAATCTTATAGGGCCACATCATTATACAAGAAAGATGTCCATCAGTTACTGAAACATACTGAGCACATAGTTGCATTGAGAATGTGTCAACATACTAGCAGAGTCAGTTAAGTATGAAAATAGTGGTAATGAGGAGGAGGAGCAGTTCTAACAGCCATCAGGAATTATTCCAACTCTTAACACTTTACAGAAATGTAGCCACATGGTCCCCAACCTTTTATGTATATTCCAATCATCTGAGAACCTTTTAAAAGACTTGATGCCCAGTTAGTTCATCAGCCAGAAAAGTTGACAGCCATGCATTGGTATAGCTGAAAAAACTCCAGGTGGTTTCAATATGCAGTAAAGTTTGTAGTACATTGGAGTTATCATTGCTACAGTCTTACCCACCATGACCTCATCTGATCTCATAAGCTAATCAGAGTCAGACCTGGTTAGTACTTGGTTAGAAGACAGATTGATTATCAAAATAACAAAATAGTTAGCACCTACCCGTGGCTCTTGGATGCTGTAAAATGGAAACAAACTTACATCCTCCCTATCAGGAGTAGATTTTTCAAAGACAAAGGGCTTTGAGGTTCTTAGAAAAAGACATTATGCAAATATTGGCAATTATTATTGCAAGTTGGCAGGTGTCTGGGACATATATTTCCTTCTCTTTAATCATCCAAATGAGGCCAGCTATCCCAGGGATGTGGAATCAACTATCATTATGCCTAATGGGTACCAAGAATCAAAATGCAGGTGCTGCGAGAGGTTGCAGAGCAATCACTGAGTTTACTTTCACTACTGGGACAGCCTTCAGCATCATGCTTTATCTGCAGCATCCCCCCCACCTCCTGCAAGGTTCTGAATCCACTGCTATTCACTTACAGCTCAGCAATGTGTGTTGCAGAACAAGCGGCCTTTTCTTCATTGACTGATGGGTAGGGGAAAAAAAAGAATAAACCTTATCCTTTTCTCCCAGGCACATCTGCCTCATCAAGCAAAATGAGAGTTTAATATTAATTCACTCGTCTGAGTCTAATTCAACATCAAACATAACTCAATCTAATGGCAAAGTCTAGAACTGCTGAGATACCACACTGCAACCTCCTGAGTCTTGTTTTTTTCTCCAGCAGTAACTGTAGCAATAAAAGATTTGGGGATAGCATAAATATTTAAGGACCAAAATAAATCTTTAAATGTTGAACAACCCGGTTATGTAGTAAGTAAACAGGAGGCTGGTCTCGAGATGGCAGCCCCATCGAATAATGATAGAAACAGCAAGACCCTGGTCATTCCTCTTCGATCAGTACAGCGCTGGTGCCTGTCAGCTTTGTGGTAGCTTAACAAGCCAGTTCCAGCAGATGGTGTTTTTATGGCCCAACATAAACAGTATTAAGTCATTTTAACTCCTTCTCCATAACTCTTTCCAATGGAGGCCGCCCTTGTCCACCTCCCATCCTCTAAGATGCTTGCAAGAAAGAATGCTAACATTTACAGAACACCTATTATGTGCCAGACACTTTTCGTGGGGATTTATTAACCTCAATTTACAGAGAACAGCTACTAAGGGCAGAGCCAAGATTTAACTGATGGTTTGATTTCAGGGAGGCAGCTCTTCTCACAGTTGCCCTCAAATTCAGATTAGCTATGTCCATTGATAACACACATGTGGAGGAACGTAAGCAGCTGAAAAGGGTTTGAAGACTGATCATCATCCTAGTCCACAACCAAGAGCATCCAAATTTGTCTGGCTTATTTGTGTTTGAAATTATTACTCCTTTGGGTTTTTTTATGTGTTGTTTGATATATCAATTATTCTGTCTGCTTGGCATTTCTCAGATGTGTTGTCTATTCAAATGTAAACCTTTATTACCTGTTGTTGTATAATACTATTCCTGGGGAGACCACCATAAGTCCAACTTGGTGAAACAATTAATTCTGCTGGGTTTACTTAGAGGGAAATGGGTGAGGGGTTATTTTCAGGGGAAAAAATGACTCAAAAACAGCTGTATCACCAAAGTCCACCCTCAGCATGGGTGTCAGCTCACAAAAGCCACCCAGAGCACACTGTACAGCCTGCAGACTACTCAACAGGCTGAAGAGCATCCTTTTGCCGGTAGTTAAGCTGGTCTCTTCCTCTTCCAGGCACTTGGGCTTGCCTGAGAATATCTCTCAGCAGGTTTTATCGCCTTATATATGGTTGCAGAGGACAGGGCCTAGTAAATTTGGTCAGTTTCAGGGCATTCTGAAGCTACTGAGTTGTTTAGTTCTTGAGTTTAACATGCTTCCCTGCAGGATGAAATGTTCCACACCCTCTTACAATACCCTGTTGCTTTAGTCTCCCTTCTAGCATCCCATGTCTTAACAAGCTTCACTCCAAGGTGAATAGTTTTATTTCAGAAGAAATTAATACACAGTACCTTAATCTCACAAACCTAATTAATTTTACAATACATTGATTAAACTCCTATTTAAGAATTTCGGGAACTTCAAGTACATTTTTAAAGAGGTAAAGTTATGGCCCGTGCAGTTGATATATGTCAAGCATTTTATTCAATTCATTAATTGATGGAGGAGAAGGTGTAAAATATAAACCCAATTAATAAATGTTAGAATAAGTCTGCTGGTCCACACAAAATTGACTAATGTCTTACTGGACAGAGAGCCATGATCTTTGGGGTTACCTCTTCCCGGAAATAGCTATTATTTTCATCTCCATTGGATAAATTTAATATGTTATCCATTGCCACTATAAAGTTGTAAAACAAATCAGTCTATGAAAAAATGAAGTCAAATTAGTTCTAACCCAGGGAAGGATTGGTTTTTTTTTTTTTTAACTTATTCCTAGGCTTGGGATGATATCTTGACATTTTTAAGACACTGGAAAAAGATGTACTATAGTGTGACTAGAAAGGCCTGGAGCTAAAAGTTTTGAAGTTTACAAAAAAAATAGGCATTTTGCATTGCTGTAACTACAATATTTGGTGTAAATAACTTAGGGGAGCAAAGATTGATGGTAGTTCATGATTTCAAAAGACTTCAGTCTTCACAGAAAGGAAGGTATGGCGAAACAACTCAATTTGCAGCTATGATAGAGAACAAGGGTGTAGCTAAAACTCTTTGCAGTAGACCAGAAAGCAGAGAGCCAGGCATCGACCAAGGATCAGGCTACAACCTACAATAATCAACTACTAGTGGTGACTATTTTTTCCTGTTAGGTCCTACAGCCTCCCAAAATAGTACCTGCAGCATTATGATAGATAGATAGATAGATAGATAGATAGATAGATAGATAGATAGATAGATAGATAGATAGATAGATTTTGAAGAATATGGCCCTGAGGTTGGGAATATAACTGAATGGGTAAAGTGCTTGCCTAGCATACACAAAACCCTGGGTTTGATCCCCAGCATCACACAGACTGAGTGTAATAGCACTCGCCTTTAATCTAAGCATGGAGAATGCAGAAGCAGGAGGACTGAAAGTTCAAGGTCATCCTTAGTTATATAACAGGTTTGTTCCAGACCAGCCTGACATGAGACCCTGTCTCAAGGAAAAGGAGCCTAGAGAGGAGACTCCATATTCAAACCACAACAGATACATTCATCATTAGAAAGGCATCATAAGGAGTTGATCATGTAGGATAAAGTGTACATACATTTGTACCAAAATCAGTCGAAGTAAGACTGATACTAATACTAAAAGAAGACGTAAACTGAACTAATACAAGAAAGATGAGTTTGGGAGAGGAAGTCAAATAGAAATTACAGGCTATTCTTGAGTGAATATAAGGAAGGGCAACACAGATGCGAAAACATCTTTCCTGCAGACACAGAGATGAATCTATACCACCACTATAATGGTTCTCGATCATAGCAGAACACTGCTGTTACTTGGTGAGCATTTTAAAGTCCTGATTCCCCCAAGCTATATGTAGACTGATTAAATATGGCTTTCAAGACATGGGACCAAAGTCCCACTAAGTTGTAAAGCATCTCACTGATTCCATAGATGGCCTCAGGCTACTTAAGTGTTACTCAGGACACCCAAGACATTTCTTCAGATTCCCACCACCTCCTTCCACTAAAGCAGAAACTGTACATCAACAAGATCCCCTGTATGAATACTGTGCACATTAAAATTTGAGATACTAGAAGATATCCTGTACCTAAGAATCATTTGGGGCATTTGACTAACATACAGCTTCCCAGACTCATCCCTTACAGACCTAGTCATCCTGAAACAGTCTAAACAAACAAACAAAACAAAAGGGTTAACTGTTGTTCTTAAATAAGTTTGAGAAACACTGAAAAGACTTCTCCTCATTTGTGGGACAATTTGCCTGATAATCTTGAATATCAGACAGAGGGAAATATGGCTTAATTTAATATGATTCCCTTTCCTAGTCTCACATCAAATGCCCTGAGTAAGGTTTTCAAAAGTACTCCTGAATCCCACCCCCAGAGACATAATCCAGGAGGAATTCTTGAATTCACTGTACAGTTAGGGTCAAGATTCAGTCTTTTCTTGAAAGAGGAATACATAGTAAGAAATGGCACTTTAGAAAGTATTATCTGGAAAAAAATAGAAGACAACCCATGAGGAACCTACTAACTAAAGATTGTTGGCGATCAAGCAGTAGTTGTGGTTGGAGAATGGAGAGGAATTAGCATTAGTGAGAAGAAATACCAGAAGTTAATAACTAAGACTTGTGGATGATGGAAATAAGGAGAGACCTGTAAGTTTGCTGGAGGGAAGAATCTGTCCCTTGAAAGACATTTCAAAAGGGAATGAGTTTGATGGATAATGCAGTGTGTTCAATTTTAGAAATAATGGTTTGTTATTAAAGCGCAAATAAAAATAAGCAAAGACTGAGAAGACACAGAGGCCCCATATTAGGGGAGTCCTAAAGCGAGGGAGTCAGGAACTACCACTTGAATGGAAGCAGAAAGCTAGGAGAGGGGTTCCTGAGGTCTAACCCTTCACTGAGGTTTATTTTTCAAAGTTTTAATAATTATGGTGGAGAAAGAGACATATTCTCCAACTGTATAGCCACTGGGAAGGTACCCATGCTCCTGTACCAAGTCCCTCACCCATATCAACTCTAACATAACTACCTGCATCACAGACACACACACACACACACACACACACACACACACACACATACACACACCAAGTATTATTAAGATAATTATTTGGGAAAAGAAAAGGGATCAGCAGAAGTAGGAAGAGATTAAAAAGTATAAGGGGAATCCATATGATCAAAATACATTGTATGCATTACTTGAAAATATCAGGATGAACCCATTTTATATATAACTAATTTATGCTAATACAAGAAAGAGGAAGGAAAGAAGAAAAGAGGAGAGAGAAGGGGGATGGAGGGAAGGAGGAAAATAGGGGGAAAAAGGAAGGAAGAAAAGAATAATTGCATGTGAAAGAGCATGAAGCAAGCTAAGGGCTGACTGACTGGGTGCTCAGGACATCCTATAATACCAGTTTGAGAAGCATATTTGCCTTTTCCTCAATTACTCTAAGTTGGAGGCAGGAGCAAAAACTGGGGGAGCTGACAATCATTGGCAAGCACCAATTGCTGCAGAGTTTGTGGGTGAGCATTACATACTCTGGCCATTGTTCATACCCATGATCACTCAACCAACTCTTCAACAGATACCTTGCAACCTGAGGTCTGCACTTCCAAGATCTTCTGTAAGTGGCTGTCCCTGTGGTTTGCTGTGTTTGCTATGGTTCAGCCACAGTTCCACCCATAGTTACCATTCTCAGCACTGTTTTACAAGAGGGAAACTGTCATTAAATTTAGGCTTTTTTTTTTAGAAACTACTTAAGTATGATAAAGTCAAAAGGCCAAGAGGCAGCTGCCATTGGCAGGGGTTTTTTATAATTTTTTATTAGATATTTTCTTTATTTACATGTCATATGACATCTCCTTTCCCAGTTTCCCCTCCGAAAAACAAACAAACAAACAAAAACAACAAGAACAAACCCCTGTTGCCTCCCCCCTCCCCATGCTTGCCACCCCACCCTCTCCCACTTATTGGCCCTGGCATTCCCCTACACTGGAGCACAGAACCTTCATAGGGCCAAGGTCCTCTCCTCCTATTGATGATCGACTTTGCAATCCTCTGCTATACACATGCTGCCAGAACAATCAGTCCCACCATGTATA
>NW_022196912.1:106210694-106211971 GCF_008632895.1 Mastomys coucha | reverse complement strand
TCACCTGAGTTTTTTATCCTAGCCATTCTGACTGGTGTGAGGTGGAATCTCAGGGTTGTTTTGATTTTTGATATGTGCTGATTCCCGAGGAGGGACCATACAGACAAGCACCTTGTTATCACGGTTCCCACTAAAAGAAGCAGGAGAGGCAAGGTAAACAAACAAAGACATGGCCATGTTTAATAACTCCAAATGTCTCTGAAGCACAAACTGTCTCTGGCTGCCTGGTACCCAGCCCTAGGTTAGCTAAGAAAGGAAATTACAGTGCTGAATGTGAGATCCCCCTTATTGGAAGACTAGAGATCCAGAGAGCTCTTCCTTGTTTGGTTTTCATTTACAAGTGTTACAGAGGGTACTCAAGGGCAAACTGTTAGCCATCTCTAAGGATATGCTAGCTCTGGAAGGGGCAGGCCCTCTAGGATCTTAGGCCCTTGATGTCAAAATAACAGAAATCCAAAAATAAAGGACAGGGCTAATAGCAGACATATAATTAAATACATAAATTCAGAGCCCTCACCCTCTATTACTGGAACTTCACAGCAGTTATGACAGCAACCAAGTTACTTAATGTGACATTCCAGACTACAACAGCATTTGACAACACCATGAATCATGCCAGCCTTGCTGCCATGGATACTCTAGCCCTCTCTCCTTCAGCCTTTACCATGAAGCCTTTCATTTATGAGCCTTGCTACTTGAGAATGAGTCTAGGAGATACTCCCATTTTCCCTTGTAGCTAGGTCACTTGAGAGTTGCCTAAACCCTCAACTGTCCATCATGACCTTCTTTACCATGGCACCTGATCTGGTGAAAATAGTGTTTTTTGCCTGTTTCCTCTGGCCTTGTGAATTCTCATTTATGCAGTCTGCCTTAACCCTTTACTAGTAAAAGCTTGAGTTACCATAATCCATTTACCCAAGGTTCATATCAATATACGTACATACTTCTAAGGCTTAAAGGCTAGTATTGACCTTAGACAAACTCCTTATTAAAGGAGGGCAGTGAACTTTTCTCAGCAGTGGGATAAGGAAGGGAGAACAGTTATGTGTGGTTAAATAAGCAACATGGCTACTATCCTCCCAGTGCTTAGCCCCAGCTGGTGACACTATCTTGCAAGATTGTGGAAACTTTCAGAGGTGGAGGTCATACTGGAGGAAGCAGGTCACTGGGAGTATCCTCTAAAGATTATACCAAAGCACAAGTCTCTCCCTCTCCCTCTCCCTCTCCCCATCCCCCTTCCTCTTCCTCTCCCCTTCCCTCTCCCTCTCCCGCTCCCT
>NW_022196912.1:106190131-106210491 GCF_008632895.1 Mastomys coucha | reverse complement strand
CCTCTCCCTCCCCCTCCCCTTCCCTCTCCCTCTCCCTCTCCTTCTTTCTCTCCCTCTTTTGTTCTCTTTTCCCTTTCATCTGCTTCCTATGCCCCAAACAATGACTACTTTCTGCTACATGCTCCAGTTTGCCAGGATGTTCTGGCCAAAAGCATTAGGCCCAGTTACCATGGGATGAACCCTCTGACACCACAACCCAACTTCAACCTTTTTTTCCCTTAAGTGGTTTTGCTGGTACTTGGGTCATGGTGATGCAAAACCGGCTAATGCAGGTACCTGTGTATGTATTTCTACCTGTGGAATAATTTCATGGTATTAACAGAAAGTAAGAGAGAATTCCCCAAAATTCAGAAAGGGAATGTTCCCCGAAGACCGCACCCTGAAACACAGTGGGGAAAAAAAAAAAGAATCAATAATAAGAACAACAGAACAAAAGCAATTTCCTTTCTTGCAAGCTTCTTGTGTGCCAGACACTGTCCTCAGCACTTCCCATGTATTACCCATCTTCACTCAGTTTCCCTGGAAACAAAGTCTCCTGCCTACCTTTGTGGGCCATAAACTTCAGACCGGTGTCTGTCTCCACTCCCTTCCAGGTTCCTCTGCATAGTATAATTCCTGTCTTAAAATCCTCTTTTTAAAATGCAACTATGCCTCCTCTGTCTACAGTCTTTGCTTTATTACACTTTTTTTCCTACCTGATATCTGTGAAGACAGATGAAGAACAAAATTAAATGTGTGTTGGATAGGAGGACTGGGAGCAAGGTCAGATGCAACCGAGTGTGGAGAATGTGGAAGCCAGCCCCGTCCCCGTACAGCAATACTGCCCTCAGGCTTTATCTCTGGCTGCAGACCCAGGAAACAACAATGATTCCTTTGCCTGAATTTGCTTGGCCCCTGATTATCTGTGCCAATGTTTTTCCTGTCCCTAAACTGAACAATAAATAGCAAGGGAGAAGAGGAAAGAAGAGAAGTCTCTTTTCAGAGTGCAGTGCAGATCTGAGCTGAAGTGCACATCCTCTCTCTCTCTAGGGCTTTGCTTGGAGCAGGGAAGAGCTTTGCAAGTGATGCCTGGTGCATCCTCACGGCAGCAATTCAAGGTAAGTATCCAGTAGCATTCTCTCCACTTAATCAAATGGGTAACAGAGGAACTTAGGGCAATCTGAAGGAGTCTGCCAAGGTCACGGTCATGTTCTGAATGCCTTAAGGGGGAAAAAAAATGAGACGATGGGAGGCGAAACCATGGACCTCCTATTCATGGAAGCTTTGATTTACAGAACACTACAGCTATCAACTGAAGCTTGTTAATTAGTGTAAAGCAACACAAAGCAGAGGAGCTAGTATTTGCTATTTCACAAGCAAATGCAACTACTTTTATTATGAGACGGGTTGTTGTGTAGCCCAGACTGGCCTCAAACTCTCTTATGTAGAAGAAGATGGTCTTGAACTCCTAATCTTCCTGCCTCCACCTCTCTAATGGTAGGACTAGTGGCATGAGCTACCATACCTGGAAGCTGATGCAACTTTAACAGATCCTTCCTACTTCAATACCTAGTATAACCTTCAGTCTGTGGGGATTAAACTCTTAAACATTCAGTGCCCTCTCTACATACCCTATCTTACCAGCCCTTCTAGTAAGCAAATGTGAAAGCAGGTATGCAGTGTATGGAGCACTCCTCGGGTCTCCGGATGTCCTGATGCTGTGTCTAACCTAAGCTGGCACCTGCACAAAAACAATATTTCAGGAGCACGAGAACTATCTAGGCTAATAGCTGAGAGATTGCACCTGTTCTCCGTACACAGCCAAAGTGCTCGATAGAACTCACATAGAGAAATCCTTTAACCTATTACTGAAACCCAGTCAACGATAGCAAATGGTGGCCTTTAGACAGAGCCCTGCCTAGAACAGGAAATTGTATTCCCAGTACCTGGAGATTTAGCTAGTGGAAAACACAGTATTCAGGAATAAGGTGCTAGATATCCGCAGCCTGTCTTTTGACAGGTGGTCTAACTGGTTACACTCTCTGGAAGCAGGAAGAGGTGTTTCTGATACGAGCAGAATGACAGGCTTCTTCCAGCTACAAGACATCAGCACCATCTTTAACATCACCCTCAGCAGAAATCATTTGCACTCCATGTCAGACCTAACAAAGGGTCTGGGTCCCAATTTTATGGGATCTTATGATGTTAGCTCTGCTACACTGACATTAATTAGACTTAAAAATACAGCTATCGACTGCTTTAGTCGTTGGTCAGTGCCTTGTTCGGCCAACATCAGAGGGGCTTCCTCCTGCAGCAGATGGGAACAGATACAGAGACCCACAGCCAGACATTATGGAGAAAGTGAAAGACCTTGAAACATTCAGCCATAAATGGGATGTCTCTATCGAATCCCTCCCCTCAGGGTACCCAAGGAAGAGGGGAGGGCAAGAGTGTGAGAGCCAGAGGGGATAGAGGACACCAAGAAAACAAAACCCTCTAAATCAACACAACCAAGACACATATGAACTCACAGAGACAAGCCTGCACCAGATAGGATTCTAAAACTGAAAGGAGTGGCTATGTGCCCTCATACCTAAGTAGAAGCAATATTCACTTTCTAATCACTTTCAAATGAAAATTTAGTTTCCTCCAAGGCAGTCTCTGGAGAAACAAAGTACTCTTAAGGGTACGCTGCATGCCCAGCAGTAGATGGCCAATAGGAAGCAAACTCAACAGCATCTTGGGAGGGTCCTTGTCTCCTAATGCCACGTCAGCAATTTTCCTTTCTTTTTTTAATGTTATCTTATTTATATTGTTTTTCCTCTATCTTTTTACCCTACAAGTCTTTTGCATCTATGTTATGGCTTCCAGTTTAGCATTTTTATGGGATTCCTGAGTGTGTGGATGAGTGGGCCTCTGTTTACATGTTTCTTATACCTTCTTTTGCGTTCTTTTCCTTCTGTTTGTTTTGCCCTACTCCAATGTATTGGTTTGGGTCTTACTTTATTTTATTATTATCCAGTTGCCTGTTTGTTTTCTGAAAGATGAGAAGGGGTGGATGCAGATGGAAGGGAGTTGTGGAGACACTGGGAGGAGTAGAGGGAGGGGAACCATAATCAGGATATATTATACCAAAAATATTTTCTTTTTCAATAAAAGGGAGCAAAAGAAAAAATATAACAGCCATGGAAACCAAAACCAGCATAAGAAGTTATAAGAATCCAAACTCAGAATCAAAATAATTGAGTGATGGAAGTCTTTCATTTTCAGAGTGATCATGGGATAGGAGGTGAAGCGTACAGAATGAGTGAGCACGGAAACCCGCTGTTGATTATTCGGTGTTGCTGTGTATTCGGAAGTGTGGTGTCAAAACATTTGTGTGACTGAAGAGTCACTGAATAGCGGACTTCCATACAACTATAGCACTCTGAAAACCACTTTCTCAAAAAAGACAGTGCTTCAGGAGTCCTTCAGGTGCTGGAAAGAAGAAATAAATACAGTGAATCTCGGCAAAGAAAGAACGTTGTGCTCCATCAGTTGTCTGCGAGGGAATATATAGACCATAGGGACCCAGAGGAAGCAGTGATAAGTAAGCTCGATAAAAGAGAAATATGATATTTTCAAGCAGGAGGGAAATTTTCAGATTAGTCAAAGTTTATCCTGGTACAAATAACAGAGGCATCTATTCACAGAACAACGTTACCATTGTCCTTACTCACCCAAGGGAACAAAGAGTGACATATCTATGCACCTCACTCCCTATGTGACTATAACCTGCCAATGAAGGAAAGCGGGGAGGGGTATAAAGAAAAGGAGCACCACACAAACTCGGATCTCTTCTACTATGCATCCCCCACTGTTACCGGAACAAAACTAAGCCAGGGAATCCTCTACCGGAGCACAAATTGGGTGCATTCATACATACATATTCTTTCCACGCTACATACTTTAAGTTTCTGGATTTCTTGGTTCCAAGCATAATGACCACATAGAATGGGGTGATTCTTGTGGCTATTTTCTAATTTTCCAGCTGTGAGCAAACCCACCACACTTCTTTTTTTTTAATGTATTTTTATTGGATATTTTATTTATTTACATTTCAGATGTTATCCTCTTTCCTGGTTTCCCCTATCCAATCCCTCTCCCCCTGCTTCTATGAGGAGCTCCCCCACCCATGTACTCCCACCTCACCATCCTAGCATTTCCCTACACTGGGGCATCAAGCCTTCATAGGACCAAGGGTCTCCCCTCCCATTGATGCTAGATAAGGCCATCCTCTGCCCCACACTTCTTGATATACTTTATGGAATCCTCCCTTGTGTCATAAGAACTATTTTTTGCTATAGAATCTGAAGGAACCAGATCCTCTCTCTTTCATACTCTTGAGTAACCTCAGAGAAAAATGGCTTGAGATAGGTCAAACAGCTTGGGATAGACCAGTGGATAATAATTTCCAAAACATACACAGCTTTGAGGGTCACAAAAATGCTGGGACAGTGGAAGCCATTCTATTTTTTTTCTTTATAAGGAAATAAAACATTTAATTGTGGCTTGCTTACAGGTTCAGAGGTTCAGTCCAATATCATCAAGGTGGGAGCATGGCAGGCAGCATCCAGGCAGACATGGTGCAAGAGGAGCTAAGAATTCTACATCTTCATCTGAAGGCTGTAGGAGAAGACTGGCTCCCACGTGGTTAGAAGGAGGGTCTCATTGCCCACTCCAACAAGGCCACACTCCCTAATTGTGCCATTCCCTGGGCCAAGCATATTCAAGCCACCATATTCCACTCCCTGGCCCCCATCGACTTGTTGAAGCCATTCTTAACAGAAATATACTAGCAAGATGCAAGCTAAATGACTCCCTCCACAGGACAATTACCTTCAATGCTACTCCCTACACCCGCACCCGTACCCACCCACACATTTCTTTGATTCTTTCTTGTCTTTGAAGAGCAGTCTTTGACAGTTGCTCTTAACTTAAATCTGAAAGTCTTTCCTATCTTTCCAACAAATTTCCTTTTTGTTTACATAAACCTGAGGTGGTTTCTGCTACTTACAACTAAGAAGCATGACACACAATTAAAGAGTCTACATTGTCCCTCATGCCCCTCTAGACCTTGGCTGGGCATATCTAACGAACCATCCTCTCCATGGCCCAGCTCCTACTCATCTGCCAAGAAATAAGTCCCACAAGCAGAGGAGGCCCCCTAGGTTCTCTCTTTGTGTCTCTTGGTCTGTGATGCCTTTGCTGATGTACTTAAAGCTTGCTGTTTCTCTGACTCTCCGGCCCATCAGATATTCCTGTAACACAGAATTCATCATGCAATGTGGATGCTCAGGGAGACACTGAGGAATGTACAACCTAACAAAATGCAAACTTTTCCATGTTTTAAATCCAGCACATTCTTACCCTGCATCCGGAGCAGTTTTATTTAGCTTTCTTGGGACTCGAGCTTCTATTTGTCAGGTTTATGGTGTTGCTGCTTCCCTCTCTGAGGTGTTTGGATTCTTAATTAGATAGCGAGTATAAAGTGCTTTGACAGCACCAGATGAAAACTGCTAGAGAAATCCCTGGAGGCTTTGTTCATTTTGGGTGAAAAGACACAAGAAAATTTGAGAGCCTTAACAGTTGAGCTGAGGTTTACAAGTAAACTTTTGGGGTTTTCTGATGTTGTCTGTGGGCGGGAGGGTATAAAGTTCGAACTTTTATTATCATCTTCCTAATTCCAGTCCTAACTGAAAAATGAAAGAGCCATGCCAAAATCCCCCATAGGTAGGCTTCAAGGCACCCCTGATGGGTCTGTGGGATGTAAATAGTCTATTGTACAAGGATCTAGATCTTTGGAGCAAAGGGGGAATTCCTGCCAAGACTCCTAAGTTTTGTTAACATTTTCAGGGGGACGTTTGGGATTCAGATCTGAGCAGAGTCATCCCAGCAAACAGTCCCTAAGACATATGCTTCCTGAGTGAGGAGCCCCCTTTCCTGAAGACTGAGATACCACCCTTATTAGTCTCTTAAACCGGGAGCTGATTTCATTGCTTCTCAGTAAGTCAAACTCTTGGCTTTAAGGTGGACAGAAGATGGTAGTGTCAACAGCTCGAAACCCTTCGAGTTTACAGTGAAAAGCCATGAGAAGGCAGCTCTCATCACTGAGCCTACCTCCTCAGCCAGTGGCTCAAACCTGGCCCAGGAGAGGGAGGCCGATGATTGACCTCTGGGTATATGGGAAGTGTTTTACTCACTGAAGCGAGACCTATCAGATTAGAATGAACAGATGCTTGGTAGGCTGCATTTGCAAGGAGTCTGAGGCACTGCTGGAGCCACCATGAAAAACTAGGAAGCTTTTGCAGAATGCAAAGCCTACCTGATCTTTCCATGCAACCCAAACTATACAGAACGTTGTGCATGGTCTTAGGCCAGGTTTTCTTTCCATTTCTTGCCTTGTGGAAAAGACTAGCCTCTTCTACTTTGTTTTTAACCTTCAAATTCCAGTTTTTAGAAGAATTCCAAAGACTCCTCAAAAAGAATGGGAGAATTGCATGTACAATAAGAACAGATCTCCCACAGATATTGATTGAATCCTTGTATAACAAAAAGCAGTTTATTTGCTAGTCCATAAGAAAGCTTCCTTTCAGACTAATGAGGGGAAAGAAAGCCAAAGGAAATTGAATAGCTCTCTGGACAAAATTAACATGGATACAAATACTTAAATATAGATAACAATATTGTTGATTATGTTTGTTTTTTAAAAAGAAGACTAAGAAAATGCTTATAATCCTGAATGACAAAAATCTTTACTAGGTATCATATACAACTCAGAAATATAAGGAAAAACAAAGAATAAATCTGTATAAAATAGTAAAATTCTTTAAGACAATTCAAAGAAAGAAGATAAGATGTAAAGGTAATCTGCCTGCACCCCATTAATCACCAGAGCTGATCTGGAAAGCTAGACAAGTGTCCTCTTCCTCCCTCACCACATCATTCCGTATGCATCCTTCCTGAAGCAGTATATTTGATGGCAAAGGAAGATGTTCTCAGACAGAGAAAGGCCAGTCTCTGTTAAAGATATGGAAGCAGCTGCAAGATCCCTTGCTCCAAGCAAGCCCTCAAAGTCCAAAGATACAAATGGTAAAGTAAATGGCAGTCACGTGGCTTACAGCCCTTTGTGTTTACAGTGAAAAGCTGTGAGAAGGCAGCTCTCATCACAGAGCCTAACTCCTCAGCCAGTGGCCTATATTTGTGCCCAACTAGATGGACAAAGTTGAAAGCATTTGCTAACACTCCATGTTATCTGGGATGTGAAGAGATGCTTATTTGCACACTCTGCTGGTGAGTGTGTGCCAATTTTGAAAGGGGCAGTGTCTAGTAAACTTACTCTCCTAAGCATTTATTCCAAAAATATGCAGCATTAAAATAAGTAGATATTTGGTGCAGCCACTTTTTAATAGTTGAGGAACTGAACATATCCTCCATGCCCATCAAGAGGGAATCAGTTAAAGAAATGGCAGAAAATCTGTAAGTGGATGGTCGCCATTGCAAAGATTGAACAATGTGCGCTCTTAGAAAAAGATGCTCAAAATAGATAGTTAACCACCAAGAATTGCTGCAGCTACATGAGTATAGCATGACTCCACCTGTGAAAACAAAAATATGTTTTCCAGGTAGATTCACTGACAGTTTGGAAAGAAACAAAAGAATGCTCATTGTGCTTTTCCTCGGAGACTAAACTTCATTTTCATTTTGACTCCTTCATGCTCTCAGTTTTGACTATGAACTTACTTGTCTTTTACAAGGAAAATCCAGTTAAAACAAAAAACAAAAAAACAAAAGTCTCACCTACGACTTTAAATCAACTGCATCAAAAGTTACGTTAAAATGATTGTCTTAACACTGTAGACCGTTCCCCAGACTCTGAGGATACAAACTTGAAAGTCAAGCCACACACTTCTGTCTGCTTCTTGTCTGTGGTGGAGCAGAGGAAGTGAAGAGCCACAAAAGTGACTCCCCGCCTTGATGAATACATTAGGAATGACCTCATCCTTCAAGATACCCAATGCTTTCATTAGCAGGACTCCAAACCTGCCCAGACAGAACTCACTGTCACAAACCGAAGCCCTTGTTGTGATTCAGAGAAAAGATACCCTACGCCCAGAGGGAGGGTCTACTCCCCTCCCCCAGAAATTGTACATAGCCCATTTAAAAAAAAAAAAAAGAAGAAGCTTTGTCACTCGATCAATGAAACATTCACCTTTGGAACTCATCCCTCCAACAACCTGGGTCAAGGAATGCAGGTCTCATATGTGAGTCCATGCTCCACAGGAACTGCAGGTCTATTAAACCACAGATACTGAGTAATTACAAGGAAGAGGGAATGGGAACACCTGAGGCTTTCATGATAGGCAAAGGTGTCTCCCCTACGGCTGTATAACAAGTATTATTCTACAAGCATCATTGCCCCTTCCTCCAACCCCTTCTTTAATGTGAACACCCAGCCGCTGCCAAAGAGCATGTTTGATAATTCTATGGAGAGCTCAGAGGTAGAGTAATTTCCCAGCTTTCCACACTTCCTGCTGGCGGGACTCCAGAGTCGACATTATCCTCTCTCACTCCCCTCAGCCCACAGTTACAGGGTGTAAAAATTGAGGTCAAGGAATGATTTATCCTGTGGAGCCAAACCTGCCCCTTTAGAGCTCTGAGCCCTGAACAGTCTTTACCCAGAGACCATCGTGGGCATGCCTGGTATTGTGAAGATCAGCAAGGGTGACTAATGAGAGATGTGGCCTGATCCCACAGGGAAGACAGTCCTGCACAGAGATCCAAATCAAACGTTTTTCGAGACCCAGGTAGAAATTAAAGGTGAAGACAGTTCTGGAAGGTTAAACAGGGGGAACGTGTCAGATTCTCTCAGTAGCGGGCTAAGGGAACACAGCTACAGTGAATAGCTCTGGTTCTCTGGTCTGTGAGGTAGCTCCATGGGCCTCCAAAGGGGATCTCCATCCAAGAGGAACAGAAAGTAGCTTCCTTACCTTCACAATACCAATCAGTCAGCCATACAGAAAAACTCAGCGTGTCACAAGTGCCGTAGGCGGTGGTGACAAGGGCCTCTTGTTATTTTCCAATAGCAGTAGATCTAAGTAGAAGACTGAATTGGTCCCTGTGACATAATAAATGTAAATGAAAGGAGGAGTGATTTATTTTGGATCATGGATGAAGGGCTCACAGTTCATGGTGGTGAGGAAGGCATGGTGGAGTTCATGGCCACCAGAGAATATGATTGACTTTCTTCACATCTAGAGAGACCAGGAAGCAGAGAACAAGAAGGGGGTGGTCTTTAAAACCTGAAGGCCTAACCCCAGTAGACCACTTTTCCCACTTTTTAAAGTCGCCCAAAACAGCACCACTAGCTGGTGACTATGTGTTCCAAACATGTCTCCTATGGGAGACAATCAAGTCACAACAAAGACTGAAGAGATGGAAACAGGTCTCTTGGAGTTCCGTGGCCTGATCTTCAATAACTCTCTCACAGTCTCTCTAGGACAGAGTCACATTATAAAATAATTATTAATTAATTAATTATTAAAAAATAAAAATCAAAGTTACCACATCCCATCCTAGAAATGAAGTAATTTAATTCAAAAGTGAATATGTGTGATTTGCTCCAACATAGCACGTTCAATCCTTTCCTGTCCTTGGGAAGAGCTACTGTCTCTAGGATTCATAGTCGAGAAAGAGGGAAAAATGGCTAGTGTACAAGAAGCACTCAAGTTTTCTAAGTTAACTTCAAAGGAAGCTAAGCTGAAAACAAATGAAATACTTGTCTTCCAAAAGAAAAGGGATGTAAATTTCACAACCCTCATTTTATTTGTCCATAGAAAATACCAAGCTAGAGGAGAAGAGGGTGCTGAGGGAGTAAGAGATGACAACAGCTGAGGGGTGGGTGAGTCTTCAGAAAGGAACTCTACCACTTTTGCTTCAGCTTCTTCATCTCTAACAGCGTGCACTTCACAGAGCTTAAGAAACATGTAGCCAGAGCCTCTCGGGAGACAGCTATATCAGGCTGGATTGTCCTCCCTTCAGTCTCTGCTCCATAGTTAGTCTCTGCAACTCCTCCCATGGGTATTTTGTTCCCCCTTTTAAGAAGGAATGAAGTGTCCACATTTTGGTCTTCCTTCTTCTTGAGTTTCGTCTGATTTGTGGATTGTACTTTGTATATTCTGAACTTCTGGGCTAATAACCACTTATCAGAGAGTGCATACTGTGTTTGTTCTTTTGTGATTGGGTTACCTCACTCAGGATGATATTCTCCAGATCCATCCATTTCCCTAAGAATTTCATAAATTCATTGTTTTTAATAGCTGAGTAGTACTCCATTGTGTAGATGTACCACAATTTCTGTATCTATTCCTCTGTTGAGGGACATCTGGGTTGTTTCCAATTTCTGACTATTATAAATAAGGCTGCTATGAACATAGTGGAGCATGTGTCCTTATTACATGTTGGAGCATCTTCTGGGTATATGCCCAGGAGTGGTATAGCTGGGTCCTCTGGTAGAACTATGTCCAATTTCCGGAGGAACTGCCAAACTGAATTCCAGAGTGGTTGTACCAGCTTGCAATCCCACCAGCAATGAAGGAGTGTTCCTCTTTCTCCACAACCTCTCCAGCATCTGCTGTCACCTGAGTTTTTTATCCTAGCCATTCTGACTGGTGTGAGGTGGAATCTCAGGGTTGTTTTGATTTGCATTTCCCTGATGACTAAGGATGTTGAACATTTCTTTAGGTGCTTCTCAGCCATTCGGTATTCATCAGTTGAGAATTCTTTGTTTAGCCCAACTAATACATAAGTAAAGGCTCACAGCCATCCATTGAACTGAGTACAGTGTCCCGAAACGAAGAAGCTAGAGGAAGGACCCAAGAAGCTGAAGGGTTTGCAGCCCCTTAGGACGAACAACAATATGAACTAACTAGTACCCTCAGAGCTCACAAGGACTAAGCCACCAATCAAGGAATACACATGGTGGGACTGATTTCTCCAGCATCATGTGTATAGTAGAGGATGACCTAGTCAGTCATCAGTGGGAGGAGAGGCCCTTGGTCCTGTGAAGGCTCTATGCCCCAGTGTAGGGGAATGTCGTGGCCAGTAAGCAGGAGAGGGGGGGTTGGTGAGCAGGGGGAGGGGAGAGGGAACAGGTTTTTTTTTTTTTTCAGAGGGGAAACCGGGAAAGGGTATTTCATTTGAAATGTAAATAAAGAAAATATCTAGTAATAAATAAATAAATTAAATAAATAAATAAATATAAAGAAGAAGCATGTAGCACACACTGTGAGCCTAGGCAATATGGATATCTGCTCTACAGTTAATGGCCCCCATTTGGTGTTGGGAAGCTATGGTAGAAAAAACTTCTCTCAGATACAGGAACTAGCATAGTTTCCAAAGGAAGGCATGTCCTGCATTCTCTCAGTGCTCTCTCCTAAAGCAAGCATAGGCCTTCATTTTGTTTTCTCAACACATTGCCAGAACCTCCTTATTTGTCTCTCTATTTCCTTGTTCCTATCTACTCGTTCAGCATTTTTGGTCATAAACACCATTCAAATATCAGGCTCTGTCCACTATCAGGATCCTTCTACATATCATCCATTCCCACTTACAGAGGAGCTCTTCTTCTTTTACAGATCTAAACAAAAATTACTTCAAATTTTGCCTTAATTTTCCACCATATGTGAGATATTAGATGGGTATAATCTAATCAGTTGTGGTGTTTTGAATGGAAATGGTACCCATAGACTCAAAGACAATGGTTCTATTGGAGATCTGGCCGTGTAAAAGTTGGTGTGGCCTTGTTGGAGAAAGTGAGTCACTGGAGGAGAACACTGAGGTTTTAAATGCTCAAGCCAGACCCCAAGTCACTCTCTTCCCGCTGTCTTTGAAGCCCTATGTAGAATTCTAAGATTCTCCAGCACTATGTCTGCCTGCATGCTGCCATGCTTCCTGCCTCTGAACTATAAGCGAGATCCAATTAAATGTTTTCCTTTATAAGAGTTGGCATGGTCATGGTATCTCTTTACAGCAATAATACCCTAAAATAGTAATTCATAGGTGGGCAATTTGTCATTGTGTAAGCATCATAGAGCATACATACCCAAGCCCAAGTCTATCACTGAGCATGGCATCTCAGCATAACTGGCACATTAGAGGTACTGAACTACTGCCAGGATAACACTGCATATTCTTTCACAGCAAAATTTTTATGAATAGAAGCAGTACTCCTTAAGTAATTACAAGTGGGTTTAGTAATATGTTGGTTACTTTCATATCACTGTCACCCTAGTACACATTACATACAACTTATGGGAGGAAAGACTTGGTTTTGTTTATTGTTTCAGATGATTATGGTCCATTGTAGTAGGAAAAGCATGAGCATACAGCAGAAGCTGTTCATATCAAGGTCATCTAGGAAACAAGAGTGAGACAAGACCTGGGGGAGAGTTTATAGCCTTCAATCTCTAGGAACCCACTCCTCCCACCTAGATCTCACATTCTAAACAATATACAGTAGCACCACCAACTAGAGAGAAGCATTAAAACACAAGTTTCATTCCTTCTTAAAAGGGGGAATCAAATACCCATGGAAGGAGTTGCAGAGATTAACTATGGAGCAGAGACTAAAGGAAGGACAAACCAGCCTAAATATAGCTATCTCCTGAGAGGCTCTGACAGTACCTGAATAATACAGATGTAGAGGCTCACAGCCATCCACTGAACTGAGTACACGGTCCCCAGTGAAGGAGTTAGAGAAAGGACCTATGGAGCTAAGGGGTTTGCAGCCCCTTAGGACGAACAACTATATGAACTAACTAGTACCCTCAGAGTTCCCAGGGTCTCAACCACCAATCAAGGACTGCACATGGAGGGGTCTGATTGTTCTAGCAGCATGTGTATAGTAGAGGATTGCAAATTCAATCATCAATAGGAGGAGAGGACCTCGGCCCTGTGAAGGTTCTGTGCCCCAGTGTAGGGGAATGCCAGGGCCAAGAAGTGGGAGAGGGTGGGTTGGCAGGCATGGGAAGGGTGAAAGCAACAGGGGTTTGTTTTTGTTGTTTTTGTTTGTTTGTTTGTTTTTTGGAGGGGAAACTAGGAAAGGAGAAATTTACATGTAAATAAAGAAAATATCTAAAAAAATAAAAAACACAAGTTTGGGATGAACATTCTGATTCAAATCATAGCATATCACTGTGGCTCTTAAAATCTCATAATTATCTCAAAATGAAAAATTCATTTAGCCCAATTTCCCATGTCCCCAAAGTCTTAACAGTCCCAATGCTATTCCATTGTCCACAGATCAAGCTCTCTTCTGATATTTAAGGTAAACTATTAACTGTGAAGCTCTACACGTCTACTAGGAAACCTCACTCTCTGTGGAGATGTTAAAAAAAAAACTGTCCCTTCCTTTGATCCCACCAAAGTCCTTCTTGAGGAGCCAATATGCTTTCTTAACAGAAATGGGTCAGGGCTTGCTTAAAGAGCATAGGTGATGCCAAAACAGCTGCACCACCAGAAAGTCTCCCAGCATGGATGATAATTTTCTTATAGGTACAAAGATGAACTCTCGCACTCAGCAGTTAATCTTTCACCATCTGTCTACTCTAGCATCTCCCTAGACAATGAGCATGCAATTAATGCAGAATTATTCATAGTGGGATGGGTGACACAGAAGGTAGTTCTAAGATTTCAGGTGAGTCCACTGACCTACCTCACTTCCTTCTTCCAAGAGAAAGTCTACAGTTAACAAACCCAATTTCGGGATCTCTTGAGAGTAGTCATAGCTACTTTGATGAAAATGATTGTTATTGAACCTAGAGGATAGTCTTCTGCAACAAGAATTCAAAAGAAAGTTAAATATTTTCAAGGCATGATGACACAGAGCAATATTCCCATTCCAAAAGGGAGGAACAGGAAAATGAGAAGGAATGATTGGTCTAAAGAAAGACAATCTCCGGTAGGACAAACATTAATTCTGAATCTCCATGTCTAGCAGCTGAAGCATGCAGTACCACCACCTGAACTCCAACAGGCTATATATAGCATGGTTTCCATCTTTAGAGCCAGTTCTACTCATTGCCTATAGTTTTGCTTGGCAACATCACAGGGTCTCTAATTCAATCTATGCTCTACCATCAAAGCTTCATGTGCTGACTTCTCAGGAGATTCATGTAGGAAACACAACTCTGCTATATATTCCCTAGTCTCAAAAATCTTGGTAGGAACCTTCATAAACTCTTTCTTTTTTAAAAAATTTATTTTTTATTAAATTAATTTATTTTTTACACTCCATATTCCATTCCCCACCTCCCCTTCCCTAATCCACCGTCCAACTGTTCCTCATCCCACACCTCCTCCCACCCCATCTCCACATGGATGCCTACCTCCCAACCCACCTGACCTCTAAACTCCCTGGGACCTCCAGTCTCTTGAGGGTTAGGTGCATCATCTCTGAATGAACACAGACCTGGAAGTCCTCTACTGTATGTGTGTTGGGGGCCTCATATCAGCTGGTGTATGATGTCTGTTTGGTGGTCCAGTGTTTGAGAGATCTCAGGGGTCCAGATTAATTGAAATTGCTGGTCCTCCTACAGGATCACGCTTCTCCTCAGCTTCTTTCAGCCTTGCCTAATTCAACAACAGAAGTCAGCTGCTTCTGTTCATTGGTTGGGTGAGGGAAAGGGACTGAAGCCTCTAATTCAATTCCTAACAAAGTACTGGAACTCTGTCTTTGTTTTTCATATTTCTAGCAGTGTTGCTGTCTTTTTAAGCTCCCACTAGAATTACCCATTACATTCTACTGAAAATATTTTAGTACTTCTTTAACAAGCATCTCCAATTTTCTCAAAGATGATTTCTTACCTTAAATCATCTCCAGAAGTCTAAGAACCACATAATCAGACTTAGTCAGAGTAACAACCCTGCTCCTGGTACCGATTTTCAGTGTTCATCACTTTAAACAACATAGTCACAAAATTCCTGACAGAAAGTTTTTTGAGCATCACCATTTCAGTCCTTCAGAGTGGAGTAGACATGGTAGAAGTGCTCAGTTCAAGACAACAGTAGCTTGAATCAGGAGAATTTCATCAATCATAAATCAGAGAACAAAAAGGAATACATTCCTGATCACAGTTATCTACTCCTGCCAGAGAGGCCCAATCCTAATGTCTACATACACACACACACAGAGAGAGAGAGAGAGACAGACAGACAGACAGACAGACAGACAGACAGACAGACAGACAGACAGAAAGAGAGAGAGAGACTGAGGAACAGCCTTCAAAACATAAAACTGTGGTGGACATTTCAGACTGTACATGTACCAGTAACAATTTTTCATCATTGCTATCAAGTGTTATGCATTTTGTGCATAATTATATTGCAATGCATATGTTTGTTTACATCTCCACAAAGACTTTATGTGTTATATTATGATATTGCTATGGCTACTATGTCACTAAAGCAATATAATTTTTCAGCTTTGCCACAATCTTGCAAAATAACATCACCACTTCCTTTCATTGTTGTATATACAATATGCTGTTGACCAAGCTCATCATTATGTGACACTATCATCAACAGTTTACTGGAGGCCTTGAGATAAGAGAAAGCACTGGATGCAGAGGGAAAAACATGCAGCTCCTAGACTTGGATGTCTTTAGAATTTAAGCCTGCTATACTCTAAAAAATCCTTTTCCTCCATAGAAAATCAACCCCTGTGCTTAAAATACTGCTTGCTCTGTAATAATCAAGAATATTGGCCAAAGCTCACAGAGGCCCAAGCAAAGACCTACCTTGAAAGTAATCATTTTCCTCCTTTTGCCACAAGTTCCAATAGGCATGTTAAAAATGTCAACTCCTCTCAAAGAAACCAATCACTTCCTAGAAGAATAAGAACAGATTCAGTCACAAACAGAAAGACTGAGCCATATTTAAAGCCTGAACTCTTTCAAATCCCCACCACACATACACACACACAGAGCATGTATAGCATGTTGATTAAGGTTTCAGTCCTGATCATTGACTTCCCCAGACATATCGGGCTCCCCTCTAAGAGTCTTGTAGCTCTTCTTGTTCTCTTCTTCAGACAGTAACACCTTAAACCATAGCCCCCTCTTCACAGCACAGAAAAATAGCATTGCCCTAAACGCATAGCATGTTCAGACACCTGACAACACAAACATTCACAGCTTACTTCCTTAGAGCCACAGCCTCTACAACATGTTTTCTGATTAGAGCGTGATTGAAATTACCAAATAAAGGTTTGTTTGACTGGTATTTCCAGAGAGCAGAAGCAAGTTGCTTCTAAAGTCTAGTCCAGACATTATATTATATATGAAAGGAAAAATTGCTTAGAGCATAGAAACACACCAGCTTATGCACTTCTGTCACTTCTTCGTGTGTTTTGAGAAACTTAGGGACAAAGTTTAGCCAAAAATCTGATGCCTGCACCTGGTGTTTCTCATCTGGTCAAGGAAGTCAAACTAAGGAGTGGGAATCTCATACCCCATTTTTCTGCAGCAGAATTTTCTCCCTCCCCATCCCCCCCACCATGATTTGCTCCACAAATAGCTATCTTTCCCTTTGCAATTGAGAGCTGTACTTTCACAAAAAAACCTCGGGCTTCCTATTTTATGCTGCTTTGAAGCCCAAGAAGTTTGTAATTCTGTGCAGTCTTTAAAGTGTCCTGACACTAGGAAAGCCAAGGTCTCCCTGTCCCTGAATAGAAAATGCCTCGTATAAATGTCCATTCTCTTTCCAAATGAATCTCTTATTTGAACACAAATTATGTAGAAGGGGTTGGGGAGGAAGGCTCAGGGAAACAAATGAGCAATGTCTTAAAAAGCTTTCAAAATCAAATGTAAAATTCATTAAGAAAAGTAATGGAAATTTTATGGCTGGTGCACAGATAAATTCATTGCTGCATCTAAATTCATCAAGCATACATACGAGAGTGTATACCAAAGTAATTGGAACTAACAGCCTCTGAGAAACTCTAACCAGCTGCAGAATCAAGGTAAACTAGTTGGAACAAAACAAAGATCTCCCTCTCCTCCTCTTTCTTCCATATCCCTGATTGAATTAAAGGCTAAGTATTTCTCAACTCTAAAGATATTGAGCAACTTTACTCTTCCATGACTGCCAAGCCATCTTCTGCTGATCTGGCCCAAGTAGGGTCAGAAATAGACACCAATGAGAGGTCTTTGGATATAAGAAACTCCAGGCATGCTTGCATATCTATAAGGATACTGTTCACATGAGTATAAGGCTATTTACTGTTGGGAAGCACTTGAAAAGAAAGATTCTCTAATACTTACATCAGATGTTGTTCTTACTCATGTGCATGGGCTAAGGAAAATGAAGATCAAATTGAATTAACTTTCTGTTACTTTCTAGGACAAGTTGGAGAGAAGTCCTTGACCACTATTATTATTCTAGTTTTCTGTAATGGTTTCCAAACAAGGCCATCCAATAGATGAAACAGTAAAATGAAAGACATTTTGGGTATGTCACTATAATTACTTGAAAAAAGAATATGGAAACTGTTACGAAATCTCTAATGCCTGCCCCACAAGATCCATGTATTGAAAGCTTGGTCCCCAACTCATAGCACTACAAAGAAATGGTAGAGCCTTTAGGAAATAAATTCTAAGGACAGGAAGTTAGTCCACTGGAAATACACTCTTGAAGGAGACATGCAGTTAGGCAGTAGAGTCACATTCCTTTAGTCCCAGAACTTGGGAGGCAGAGGCAGGTGATTTCTGAGTTTGAGGCCAGCCTGGTCTACAGAGTGAGTTCCAGGACAGCCAGAGCTATATAGAGAAAAAAAGAAAAGAAAAAAAAGGAGACATTCAGATCCCAGACCCTGCTTCACAGCTACCATAAAGGTAGCTTCATCTCACAGTCTGACAAAGATGTATTGCCTTGACAGAGACCACCCAGCCAGGGACTAAAACTTTAAAAACTGTGAGGCAGAATAAAATAAAGCTTTCTCTCTATAAATTGATTATGTTGTATGTATGAGTAGGTAGGTGTGTCCAGAGATCAACCACAGATGTTGTTCCCTGGGAGTCATCCACTTGTTTTTTAGATGGGGTCTCCCATTAGCCTGGAACTAGCACAGCATGTGCTAGCCAGCAATCCCCCAGGGCTCTCCTAGCTCCACTTCCCAAGCTTTGATAGGGTAAGTGACTGCCACCAAGATAGGGCCATTCTCATGTGAGTACTTGGGATCAAACACAACTCTTCATGCTTATAAGGCAAGCACTTTACAACTGAGCTGTCTCCCAGCCTTCCTTCTTCATAAGCAAATTTATCACAAGCATTTGCCTCAGTGACAGAAACTATGCTCAAGCCATGTGCTCCTGAAGACAAGTGTACTGGCTAGTTTTGTGTGTCAACTTAGCACAAGCCAGACTTATCACAGAGAAAATAGTCTCCCTTGAAGAAATGCTTCCAGGAGATCCAGCTGTAAGGCATTTTCTCGATTAATGATCCAGGGGGGAGGCCCCAGCCCATTGTGGGCGGTGCCATGCCTGGGCTGGTGATCCTGGGTTCTATAAGAAAGCAAGCCAAGTACGCCAGGGGAAGCAATCCAGTAAGCAGTACCCATCCATGGCCACTGCATCAGCTCCTGCCTCCAAGGTCCTGTCTTGTGTGCAGTCCTGTCCTGACTTCCTTTGGTGATGAAAGCAATATGGAAGTGTAAGCTAAATAAATCGTTTCCTCCCCAACTTGCTTCTTGGTCATGATGTTTTGTGCAGGAATACAAACCCTGACTAAGATAAACAGTCATCTCCACCTACCTAAATATAAAATAAATTCTTGCTAAGTAATTCATAATCTAAAATGTAAGCATATATTCATTAATAATCAGCACTTCTGAAGAATGTAGCTTATACAAAGTCCAGTGCTGTGCATTTTACAGTATACCTAACACCTGCTTTAACCATCATGATAAACCAGTGAGAACGTTGTATTATAATTCCCATTTTGAAGAAGATTCAGCCAACACTCTGAAAGCATAAGTGATTTGTCCAGGGAAAGACATCTGGCGCGGTTGCTCAAACTCAAAGTTAAGTTACAAAGCTCAACCACTGAGCAATATATCAAGGCAAATGTGTTGATCCTAAGACTTATCCTCATAAGATCATGTGGGCCTTGAGTAAATTAATATTGCTTCATTTTAACACCCACAACACCAAATATGTTGCTGAACATATTTTTATGAGCCCCAATGTTTTAATCCTTCTAGGTGAGAGCTTTAAATTTCATCCTCATGGACAAAAGAAAAAAATGCCCATATGTTTCCAAAAAGTACATGGATAAGGTTTTTTGGGTTTTTTTTGTGGGGGGGGTTGTTGTTGTTTTTTAACCCAAGAAAGTATAGAATGGGAATAACTGAGACCAGTCAGAACCAGACACACAGGAACTCCTCCAGCCCAGTGGCACTGGTTCCTTCCAGTCTGTCTGGGCCTGTGCCCTGAGCAGACCTTGGGCCCAAATTTTGCAGCCAGTCCCACAGCATCTAGAGATGGCTCCCCTCCCAGGCACTCTGACATGCCCAGGATCAGAGGATCAGAGGGGAGGAGGATGCTTTTGTCCCAACACTGGGAGTTGCTGGGACATACAGGACCCAGGCACACAGGAACTCCAACAGCCAAGTGGCTCAGGTTGCTTCCAGTCTGTCTGGGAGGTACAGTGCCCTGAGCAGACCTTGGGCACAAACTCTGCAGCCAGTCCCACAACACCCAGAGGAAGCTGCACTCCCAGGCACTCTAACAAGCCCAGGACCACAGGATCCCAGAATCAGAGGATCACAGAGACAGCTTGACTCTGAGGAGTTCTGACACAACCAGGATCACAGGAAGGACAGGCTCCAGTCAGATTTAGCCAGGGTAGGAAGCACTAGAGATAACCAGATAGCAGGAGGCAAGCATGTGTAAATAAGCAACACAAACCAAGGTTACTTGGTATCATCAGAACCCAATTCTCCCACCATACCAAGTCCTGGACACACCATCACACCAGAAAAGCAAGAATCAGATTTAAAATCACTTCTCATGGTGATAATACAGGACTTTAAGAAAGACATAAATAGGAGTTCCTAAGCCGGGAGCAGCCAGACAGGAGGCACAGGCCCCACGAGTCACAGGGGAGCCGCAGGGTGGCAGGGACAGGATCCTCTCAGCTTCCAAGTGACAGAGGTGGAACAGCGACCTTAGCTACCCCCTTCCCTGCAAGTGGAGGGCCTGCCTCCAGGGACCGCCTTGATTCCACCTCACACCAGTCAGAATGGCTAGGATAAAAAGCTCAGGTGACAGCAGATGCTGGAGAGG